>NC_080859.1:3904343-4208290 GCF_030435755.1 Ochotona princeps
TTATCAGTTTCTGTGTGATATTTCAATACATGTAATCATTGTGTAATGTACAGAGAAACTTTGCTTCTTCAGACATTAAAAATGTTTAAAAAAGATTTATATTTATTTTTATTGCACAGTCAGGTATAGAGGAATATCTTCCATCCAATGATTCACTGCCCAAGTGGCCAAAACCAGAATTGCGCAAATCTGAAGCCAGGAGCCCAGAGTCTCTTTGTTCTTGCTTTGGGTGCTGAAGCTATTGGACTCGATAAAAATCCTCTTCCTCTGTTTTGTTTCTGTTCCTTATGCTTTGAACTTGTCCAGGTCCAACACACTGCAATATTTTCCTTAGTTCCAGTAGTTTGAAAATTTTTGGTTTACATTTGAAACTTTAGTCCATTTTGAGTTGCATTTTTGTATAAAAGACTTTTTATTTTTTTATTGGAAAATCAGATATGCAGAGAGGAGGAGAGAGAGAGAGAAAGATTTTTCCATCCTCTGATTCACTCCCCAAGTGACCGCATTTGCCAGAGCTGTGTTGATTCCAAGTCAGGAGCCTGGAACCTCTTCTGGGTCTTCCATATGGATGCAGGGTTGCAAGGCTTTGGGCCATCCTCGAGTGCTCTTCCAGGCCACAGGCAGGGAGCTGGATGGGAAGTGGAGCAGCCAGGATTAGAACTGGTGCCCATATGAGTTATTTTTTATACCTGGTTAAAGATTGGAGTAAATCAGAGCTGAGCTGATCCAAAGCCAGAAGCCTCTTCCAGGTTGCTCATGGGAGTGCAGAGTCCCAAGGTTTTGGGCCACCTTCAGCTGCTTTCCCAGGCCACAAGCAGGGAGCTGGGTGGGAACTTAAGCAGCCATGACATGAACCGGTGTCCATATGGGATCCTCGCACACGTGAGGTGAGGACTTTAGCCACTAGGCTGTTGCGCCAGTCCTTACACCTGATTTCTGTAGAGTTTTTGTCCTGAAGTGATACTGAGTTTGACTGAATGCCTTTCTACACCTGTGAGCTGATCACCTTGCTTTTATTGTTGATTCTGTTGATGCGATGCGTCACAGGGATTTGCGTATATTCAACCATCCTTGCAGCTGTGGGATGGATCTCGCTGAATCATGATGAATGATCTTTTTAAAAACGCCTGATACAGACGGTTTTGGTCAAACTACTCCCTGTGTGTATGCTGGGAGTCTTTTGTTCATAGTCAAGTGTTACATGCCATCGGCGCTAACCACCTCAGTGGGTCCTCCTGAATTCTGGGGAGGCAGGAGTGCTGTGTGAAGCTGCTTCCCTTCGGTCCACGCCGGAGCAGCAGCTTGATCGTGACTCATCTCTGACTAAATGCCTGATTTTGTGGAGTCTCATTTTTGTCTCCTTTTATTTTGCCTACTTCAGGTAAAGATGATTCTGTTATTTCAAGTCCTGATGTCACAGATATTGCGCCAAGTAGAAAGCGAAGGCTGCGAATGCAGAAAAATCTTGGCACAGAACCGAACATGGTTCCTCAGGATGAACATCTTCAAGAAAAGGAGAAGTAAGTCATTTTCTTCTTGGCTAAATACAGTGCCGTGAGCATTTCAATAGCATATCATGTTAAAATTGTTTATTTATTTCTGAGTTTAAATAAAATTGTACTTAAGGATAGAAATTATTTTAGAAATTGTGAAGTGTTTAAATCATGTTTTCAAGCATTTGACTAAGTCTGTTAATATTTAAAGCTGAAATGTCAAACATAAGCAAATTTGCATGTTTTTTACAAATTAATTAATATTAGAAGCCAGCTAGTTTTCGTTGTAATCTAATTTATTGCTAAAAGGAGACCTAAATAAGCCATGTGGTTTAGTTATGCTTTTGTATTTCAAGTAAAAAATTGTCTTTCTAATCATCTTTTTCTATTGAATTTTGAAATTAAGTATTTTAGTATTTTTCACTCTAAAATTATCCTCAATATCCCCATGTTGTTATGACAAGAATAATTACCATTTCTTTATGACAAGGATAAGCATTTTTTAAACATATTACCAACTGAACAGTAAAATTAATGAGCAAACTATTTTTGTATTTATGTGTATAGTGCATGTATATATGTATGTTCAGAGAATACACTTTTCTCTCAGTTTTTCATTAGTGAGCAAGTAATCAATGAGCAGTGGTCATATGAGAAATGCTAGTGTTAGCTGTGATTTTGAGAGTGTGCAATGAGGGTCCCTGGGGTTCCTGAGATTGCTTGTGGGGGTCTGCAAGGCCCTGCCTCTGTCAGCCCCTTACCTATGGGAGCCTGCATTTATTTCATATTTCTAAATAAAGTAACATGTCTCAGCTAATTAAATGCAGAAGCTGATTAAAATCCTACTGATTTCAGTCAAGCCAACCATTGAGTAGATTTGAAGGTATAAAACAGTGCCCTTTAAAGGGAATTTTTAATGGTGGTTTTCATGAATGTATTCTTGTCACCATGTACTACATTTGTGTTACTTCAAATGAATTAGTGGAATTCTGAAATTTTCCCGATGTTACTTTGATGATGACACTATGGCCCACATAAACAAAAATGTGACAGCCTCAAGAATTTTTGCAGGTACATAGGGTTCTTTTTTCTTTTTTAAAGATTTATTTACTTTTATTGCAAAGTTAGATATAGAGAGGAGGAGACACAGAGAGAAATATCTTCCCTCCGTTGGTTCACTCCCCAAGTGACCACAGTGGCCGGTGCTGTGCCAATCCGAAGCCAGGAGCCAGGAGCTCTTCTGGGTCTCCCACACAGGTACAGGGTCTCAAGGCTTTGGGCCTTCCTCGACTGCTTTCCCAGGCCACAGGCAGGGAGCTGGATGGGAAGCAGGTCTGCGGGAATCCCGGGGCACGTTCAAGGCAAGGACTTTAGCCAATAGGCCACAGCGCCGGACCCCAAACGGTTCTTAAGAGGAAGAAGTTCTTAATTCTGTCACATTGGGATGGGAAAGGCTGAGGCAGAAGCTGGGCCCAGAAGAGTGGTAACCTGACCTGACAGAGAGCCGGAGGATGGGATGAGTTTGTGCAGAACACCCCGGCGTCGTTTTGACTGTCATTGGGTTTTGGTCTCTCCACAATCAAATGTTTTGCTTGAGGTTTGCTGTGTCAGGTTCCTTATGTCTTCAGACAGTGTAAGCAGAGCCCTGGGTGCAGTAAACTCTTGATGATTTGTATTTATCATCTGATTCATTAATTAGCTATAAACCCTTGACCATGAACATGGAGTTCAAGTTACAGTATGACCTCTTTCAATACCAGGCTGAAAATGTTTCCCATTAAGAAACTAGAATTGTATGAATATTCTTATATACCACTGTGAACAAGGACAAAGTTGCAAGCTATCAGAAAAATACAGGAAGCTGATTCATTCAGCCTCATCGCTACATGTGTACTTAGTGAGGACTTGGTATAAGATGTGATATCAGATGCTGTAATTTCAGGGGAGAAGAAAATAGCATAAAATTGAAGTCCTCAGCCTTCATGAGACTCTTGGTCCAGTGGTTTTCTAATAGATTTTAGGATGGAGGGCAGAAGTAAATAGATTAGTTTTGCTTTGGCAATGTGGATCTTAAGTCTTTTCACTCTGGGTGTAGACTGAATGCAAGGATTTGACATTGCTTGGTGTGTTCTCAGTAGGACGCGTGGCTTCAGCAGGTTCCTGACAGTACATGGTACAGGGATGAAAGAATTTAGGTTGAGAAACAAAACTAAATGCTTTTTTGAGCTATGTACTAAAGACTGTGTTTGTTCCGGCAAATGTGTAGTTAGTACCATGTCCCTTCTATTTTCCACATTTAGATGATCATGTCCCTGTTTGTTTATTTCCACCATATTAAAAATTAACATAACCCATATCACCATTTTTAATTGTCTGCTAATTATGTCATTGTAGATGTGTGAGGGGCACTGTCCCTAACTAGAATGAAAAATGTGTGTTAGATGCCAACAGTAATTTTAAGGACTAAAAGAAATTTAGTTTAGCATGCATTAATCGGATGTTGAGCTGTTGATAGCCTGCCTGATTTTTAATTATTCTGTTAACAAATAAAAGTTAAATTATATTTTGTTCTTACATAGGAGTTTTTTTTTCCATTTTGGATAGACTAAAATTTTGTCACTCTTAAAATATTAGTAGTTAAACAAAGCCCTGTACTGTGCAGAGTTTAAGCTTATCTAAGGTCACCCCACTCGTGGTTGATTGTGATTACTCAGTAAATTAATGAATGACATGCTCCTTGCAGCTCACAAGGGAGACGAAGACAGACTGTCTTTGGGTTGATAAATTATTTCAGCTCATGAGATTTGACCATAAAGTGGTGTAATTACACTTGAGTTCTAATTAATCTTTCTAAATGAATTGTTGCTTTAGCATTTGCTAACCATTGCTGCTTATGAAACCTTTTGATTCCATGGTGTACTTCTTCAGTTGAGTATTGGCAGGAAAATATCACCTGCTTACACAACATACTAAAAGGGTGTGAGATATTAGGGTGGGTAACTTCTTAAGTATGTATTCTTAGGACATCCAGAAGAAGTGTCTCAGATGACCAAGAATTTTAAGTTTGTAAAATTCTGTGTATAAGAGGATTTTTTTCTTTTTGTGAACAAAGATGTCTTACCACATTCTATAGTTAAAAAGATTAACTGATAATGAGTTTATTGTGCATTTGTTATGTGTTTCTCTTAGTGATGAAGAAAAGATTGCAACAATAATTTTGATTTTATGGTTTAAGTCACCAAAACATACTAACCAATGCATTGTGAAATTCATCTGGGAAATCTAACTTTGTTCATTGTCTTCAATTCTTCATTTATGTAAGATTTCAAATATTTTTGTCAGTCCTTTGTGTTGTAATTCCTCCTCTCAGCAGAGGTTGCATTCAGTGTAGGACTACTGTATGATTTCGCATCAACTAGGGAATCACAGTAGATGCTGTTAGTTGTTGAAACCAAAGAAATGTGACCATCATTTCCCTGATATTGCTGAATAAATTAGATATGGTCCCTGATCTCACATGTTTAGTCCGTGTGATAAGACATATTATTTATATCATTGCCTAGATGTGTAGTTGTAACCTTTTGAAGGGGTTCAGGATTTAGGGAAACACTGCACTGAGAACATGACTTGTGAGTCGTTATTTGACCTGGGATAGTGAAGTTACATCTGCAGGTGCTGTGGCCCAAGGTAGGCATTCAGACTGCTCTGAGGTGGAACAGAGCACTCTAGTTGCTCATGTAACAGAGAAGACTTTTCTCCTGTTTTCCCTCCCCTTTGAACCTTCAGTTCTTGTTTGGAGTTACTAAGTTAGCACACTGTTTAAAAACTCAAATATTTGGGATATCATTGCATCTTCTTCGATCTAATAACCTAAAGTTATTTAGACCTGTTGTGTAATTTTTGATTTCCAATAGTAAGACCTTCCTTCTTTTGAAGCACAGGAAATTGGAAGTATGCTGGAACTTCTCCTATGCGTCCATGGGTAACAGACTGAGTGGGAGTGGGCGGTTGAGAGTTTTGAGATGCAGTGGTACTCCATTTTGCCCATTTTATCAGATATAAATGTTTCTTGAAGAAATAATTTTAGATTGTTAATGTTTTCCTGCTTTCAATAAGACTCTGAAATTTTTGAGCCTGGTGTACATGTTGATAAATATTCATTAGGCATGTTAGTGTGACTAACGCACAGAACATGGTTAGAGTCCTGCCTGGTACCACGGGGAGCTGGTCCTCAGTTGTGAGCTGTCTTTCCCTGGCTCCTCACTCTCCTGAATTGCTTGGGGTTGTGATTTGTCAGTTTTTTTGACATCTTTTTAATTCTGTGTGTTAAATGAAATGAACGAACTGATAGGCTACAAAAATTGTTAAATCTTTTTCTAGGTCACAGAAGGTGGCTGGGAACTCGCATTTACTTTTAACATATTGGTTACTCATTACTATGTCAATTAATTCCATAATGATGTAAATTTTTGCTGATGGTATGTTGGAGCTTTCAATTGACAGGGATGATACTCTGCTGGCTCTGTCTTCAGGCCAGAGAGGATATACCTAAGAAGCTGTTGAACTTGACTGGACAATAAGATGCTGGACTCTATGTTTGGTATACGCTTGCAATGGGGGAATCTCAACTGAACTTGAGCTGTGGTTATGCAACAAGGTGGAGGAATCCACCATGGTGGGAGGGTTTGGGGAGGGGTGGGGAGAACCCAAGTATCTATGTAACTGTGTCACATAATGCAATGTAATTAATGAAGTTAAATAATAAATAATTAAAAAAAATCCTTTTCTAGTTTCTGTCCTGCAGCCACATTTCAAGGTAAAATCCTAGGTGTTAACCAAGAGATAGTGTTCTGTATGGCTCATCTTTAGGATATAGAGTCTCAAAACTCTCAAATAGCAAAGAGTTTTAAATATGAGATCCTTTCCATTATAATGATAGAATTTTAGGCATTAAAATATAGTGCAAGAGGAAAAAAAGAACTTGTGTAAATAGGAGGGCATAAGGCAAACGGTTTGATAGGTATAGCACCTGCCTCTCTTTCTCCCCCTCATCCCATGCTCAGGGAACCTGCTTGTCCCTGATGGCCCTGCTGACAGTACACCTCCAGGACAGCAGATCCACTTCAGCCGTCAATTTGGGCCCTAAGTACAAATAAATACCTGTGTAGTCTTAGCTATTTTATGCAGTCTTTGCTTTTGCAGTCTAACAAGAAAAAATATATACGTCCACATATTTCCTGTGGCAATCCAGACATGATTTAGTCTTGCCCATGATGGATGTCTTTTGAAAACACAGTGTTTGAGCACATTGTTAAAACGACCTGAACAATATTATTAAATTGTAACGTTTCACAGATGTTGCTCCCTGAGCTGTGTGCTCTGAACCAGCCTTTCAGGGGTCCCAGGAAGAAGCTGTAGCTACAGTGTTTCAGAGGAGTAGGGCCTGGTACACCGTGACTCATGCATCCCGTGGATTTGTGTGTGATCTGATCTGTCAGGTCCCTCACAACTACAGCACATGGGAGAGCGTGAAGTTTATGTCAGGCTGTAGCTCAGCTGTCCCTGATACCAGTTGTCTGTGGTGTGGGCTTCCTGAAACTAGAAAACATCAGTTATCCTAGCGGCTTATAGCATCATCCTTGATGAAATTGCACAACCCCTGCTTTTGCTTAGAGCAGTAATTGCAGACATCAAGCTTTTTGGGAGCCCCAAGTTACTACTGATTCTTTCAGAGCTTTGCATGGTTCTGCAGTACTCACTTCCCCATAATAATCCACTTGCGGTCCAATAAAACTGGGGCATTGTGTTTTTGTACACAAATTTGCACATATGATTAATTGATTTTCTCCTTAGATTCAATTCCCCAAAGCGGAATTACAAGGTTAAGGACATGAATCCTTGTCAGTTCTTTGTTGTCTTGCCAGATTTCCTGAAAAAAGGATCTGACAGTTCGTACTCCCTGAAGCGGAGTTTGCTTTTTGTTCTTTTGTTTTCAAATTCAGTTTGGTCATTGTCAGATACTTTAAATCAATGAATCGTATCCTGTTTGAATTTTTGTATTTAATCATTAGAGAAGCCATTTTTCAGCTACTTATTGTCAGAGCTTAATCTTTCATTATATATTCATAACTTCCAACTGATTTTCAATAGATGCCTCTGTCTGCCATTGCTTTATAAAAGTATTTTTGTCTTCAATATTAATTTATGTTTCTCTACTTGTCATTAGCCTTTTTGTAAATGACTTTGGTATTCACCTAAATTATAACTTTAATATGTTTCCCAGTAATAATGGCAATATTTAACATTTATTGCCTATTTAGTATGTCCTAGACATTCTGCTAAGCCCTTTATGAAGGTCATTATTATTTTTAGAAATAATATGCATTATTTCTACTAACTTCACCTATGACCTTAATTTGGATGCTGAGACCAGGAGAACTTAGGTAATTTGCCCAAAGGTCAGTTTTACTGTGATCTCCAGTCAGTCAGGAGGACCTTACTCAGAGCCTTGCGTTATGTAATGAGAACCTGTTGGCTTACTGTGTGTCGGGGCAGTGCTGAGCACTGTATCTCTTCCAGTGAAACCCTTGTTCTCAACACAGCTCTTGGGAGTCAAGCTCACATTTGTATCCATACCCATAGTCAGCTGTTTATAAATGACTTTCAGTGAGCTTAACTGCTTGCTGAAGATTGCTACGAACAACAGGAGAGACCCAGCTGGAAGCTCTGTGAGTGCAGGGTTGGCTCTCTGCTTGCCCTGCTGGACAGAGGATCTGATGAGATCTTGGGGGCGGGGCACCAGATAAACAGGATCCCTGGGTTTGTACAGCATTGTTTTTTCCAAGGCTCTCAGCTAAATATTGGAAATCTTTTCCTGAGAAGAAAACTGTGCTTTTAGAATTTTCAAACCTGAAATGTTTCTTTTTTTCCCTTCCTTCTAATTTTTATCAAAAGAATCACTCATACTATTTCTTATAGTAACTCAGCAAATGATTTTCCTCTGCTGAATAATCATTATGGTACAATATTAGATTAAAATAACGTATATGAAAGACTATTTTAAAACAATAATTTGACAACTATGCATTACACATATGTATTAACAAAGAGGGAGATACAGAGATGAAATAGAAACATGCTAATTTCAAAAGTGCTAATTGATCATCTTTTTTTCAGAAAGATCATATTTCATATTTAAACCTTGATTCTTTCAAAATCGCTAATAATTGATTGCTGTTTTCTAATTTACATTTCAAAATATTTGAAAAATGAATGAGTGTGTTTAATGGAGAATACAGCTATCAGACGCAAATATCTAATTCTTGTTGATTTTTAAGGTATCTGAATGTAAACTTCTTTAATGTCAAATTATAGATTTAAAAATGAATGTTCAATTGGTATATATATATACATATATATTTACTTTAGTCATCATGAGCAAACCTCATTTTTTACACAACTTTAATTTTATGATAATGTTTATGTTAGTTGCAAAAGTAAACCTAGCGGTGGTTTAAAATGAGATAGGTTTTTATTAGCTTCCCTGTGTGTTTACCTAACGGTTCAAGCTGCATGTTTGATTAATGGAGCCTTGGACTCCTTCCAGAGTATACTGATTACAGTCAGGGCACTTCAAAGATGATTTATTAATTGTGTTTGCGACTCAAAATAATTAAGGCAAGATTGATCATATTATTATTACAGGTTTGCCAATAAAATCAGAAGTTACATTCTAAGATAAAGTTTGTGGTAGGTTTTTTTTTCACAGTATTCCGTACAAAGTATTCATATTTTAAAAAATGTACTCTTTAAACCATAGTTTATGGCCTTTTAAAGTATGAGTATTAAATGTATCAGAGGCTTAGCCTGGTGAGTGCACCTATTTTAAGCTGATTTTAACATAATTTGGGGATAATATGTTTCATTGGAGCTTGCATGGGTGTTTCAAAAGTATTGCCATGTTTATAACTCACCCAGAAACAAGCATTGCTTCAATTCCCGCAGCTACCACATTGCATTTAAATTTCAAATTACTTACAGACTCAGATACCTTGTTTTTAAGTTTTTTGTTTTGTTTTGTTTTTTTGTAACTTATAGGAGGCCGTTTTAATCTTTCCGAGATTGAGATAAAGAACAATTCTCATGTTTCATATAAAATATGTCCCTAGCATTCAAAAGATTTTGTTACGTAAACTTTTTCCAGATTTACCATCATAACAGTTATTGTATCAGGCATTTTAAACACTGTACCCACATAAAATAATGTGTTAATATCCCTTATTCCTGATCATCTGGGTTTTTTAGTCAGAAGAAAAGACTCCTTGCTCATAACTTACATATGTCAATATTGAGAGAAAAATTAATGCTTTTTTATTGTGTTATACTGTGTTCCAAATTTGCCTTGTCATGACAAACTTCTGTGTCATCTCCCAGGATGTGTATCTAGATGCAAAATACAAATATGATTTGTCTTAAAACAGCATGAAATTTTGGACTGGAATTTCAGACTTTTCGTGCTGTCTGAAAGTGTCAGTCCCAGTCCAACGCAGTTAAAGCTCTAGAGGAACAGAGGTGAGCAACCAGAGTAGGGGTCCCACGCGGGGCAGTAAAGGCCAGCGCCCCGGGAAGTGCCCACCAGGCAGCAGTCAGCTAACTGTTGAAGAACTGCCTTGGCCACTGCTCAATCTTTACTAGAAGACAAGGAATACCGACAATTGTCTAAACCTTATTATTTTCAGTAAATGTTAGTACATACATTTTGTTTAAATGAAAAGCTTTTACATAACCTTGTTTCTCAACAATTGCTCAATTTTATAATTTCTCAAGATCATATTTTTATGGCTGCTTTAAAGAAGACTGCATATATAATAAATATTGAACAAAAGCAATTCTGTCATTACCAGAATCACTCACTGGTCCACACATGTGTCTTTTCTTTTGGCCACGTTGTATTTCCTGACAAAGTACAGGTAACATATCTGCAGCTTGCTGTAACGTTTCTACAGTGGGCCGCGTTGCAGAGTAGGATCAGGGCTATGTAGTTTCACAGAAGGACGTGAGTATCACGTGTGAAGGATGGAATACGGAGCTGTTACAAGACTGGCCAGGAAGGAGTTGCTTCAGCTTCGCTTTAAACAGGAACGATTTTTCCAGAAGCATGAACTGAAGGCAGATATGCAAGGACTAATATTCTTTTTTAAGATTTTATTTATTTTTATTGGAAAGGCGGATATACATAGAGGAGGAGAGACAGAGAGGAAGATCTTCCATCCGATGAGTCACTCCCCAAGTGAGCGCAACGGCCAGTGCTGCACTGATCTGAAGCCAGGAAAAAGGAACCTCCTCCAGGTCTCCCACGCAGGTGCAGTGTCCCAAGGCTTTGGGCCGTCCTCAACTGCTTTCCTAGGCCACAAGCAAGGAGCTGGATGGGAAGTGGAGCTGCCGGGATTAGAACCGGCACCCATATCGGATCCCGGCGCGTTCAGGGCGAAGACTTTAGCCACTAGGCCACGCCGCTGGGCCCAAGGACTAATATTCAAAGTAGTCTGCTGAATCCCGTTGTTTCTTTTAGCAAAAACACCCCAGGCTGTCTCTGCAAATTTTATCAGGATATGCAGTCGCTAGCCCAGAGGTTCCAATCCCAGCCTCACAAGGAATAAGGCTGACTGTGTGACAGAACTGTTGGCAGTGGGATTCAAAGGGAAATGCCAAGGGAGATAAGCATAAGTCACCAGTGACATGAAGAGCCATGTGTCCCTGTGCACCCTTGTCCTTTCTCAGCCCACCTCCCTGGAGCGTAAAGGACAGCATCCTGGCAGAAGGCCCAGCAGCCAAGACAGGTGGAGTCCTGGCCCTGAGTAATGCTGCGGAGGACAGCAGCATGTTCTTCCTGCACGAGGGAGATAAATGGCTGGCTTGATTGAGGGCATGGTATTTATTACATCTTGTCCGGCAGCCTGAAGATACTCACCAGCCTAAAAAGCAGGGTTATCCTATCCGGAGAGCCAATGACACAGGAAGGCGGAAACTTTAGGACACAGGGCCAATCCCGTACCACTCAGTGCCTGGTAGTAAGGACTCTGTGACTGCTTTGAAATGTGCTTTTTTAGGTCAGGTTCAATGTCTTTTCCTCTCCGCTCCCCCCAACTGTGTGTACTGTTTAATGATTTAATTCATATGGTTACTCTGATCAATATAGGAGTAATGTCTTTTACAGGCAGTTTTTGAAGACTGACTTTATTCTGTGAGAACTGGAGAAGAAAACACAGAATCTTTCCTGTGTCTTTCCCCAAATGGGGAAAGCTAAGAATGTTCATTTCTTTTTTTTTTTAACATTTAGATTTTTTTAAATTATTAATTACATTGCATTATGTGACACAGTTTTATAGGCACTGGGATTCCCCCGACCCCTGCCCAAACCCTCCCCCATGGTGGATTCCTCCACCTTGTTGCATAACCACAGTTCAAGTTCAGTTGAGATTCCCCCATTGCAAGCATATACCAAGCATAGAGTCCAGCATCTTATTGTCCAGATAAGTTCAACAACTTGTTGGGGAGACGATCTCTGGTCTGAGGGTAGAGCCAGCAGAGTATCATCCCAATCAATTAGAAGCCCCAACATAACATCAACAGCAATTTATAACGTTATGGAATTAATTGACATGGTGTTGACTAACCAATATGTTAAAAAAAAATGCAAGTTCTGAACCACATCCTGTGACTTCTTCATTGACATTTCAATTATTAGTTTATATACAACCGATCTCTATACACCTTAAAATGGCTATAGATTACTATTCAGCTGTCTCGTGTCTATTTTCATTATAGTATTTAGCATTTTAAGGCGTTGAAGCATAATTTTGCTGAACCTGGCTGTTTTTCGGGTAGTCTAGACTGGCTTATAACTCTAACAAGACGTATGTCAACAGTTTAGGTACAGAACAGTTTTAGGAGCGGTGTGCAGAGAAATCTTCAATACCTTAGTGAGGAGTGACTAATCTTTGTGTCCCAACTGGTAAGGTATAAGTGAATCCACGCTGACCGTTTCCTGTCTGATTCTAAGCTTTCCTTGTTGTTCTCTGTCAATCTATTCTAGATTTTTTGTTTGTTTGTTTGTTTTGAGGGGTTTCTGGAGCGATCCTGATGGTCATTGCCAGAGAGGGTGGGGACCCAAAGTTGGAACCAAGCGAGGACCAGAGAAAGCTCCCCTCCCTAATCCCGGAGGAAGTTTACTGTTCTTCTGTTTCTGCAGACCGCTCAGGGCTCTTGGCTGTTGTTCCGATGTCCTTGGATCCTGCGAAGAAGGATTTGGGCTTCTTCCATCCCATGTGGTAGATCCAAATGGGCGTGGATGACCTCAGAGTTCTTGGCCTCTGAAGGCGCTCCATTTCCCTGTGGTCTCCTTGGCAGTTGGGATGTAGTCCTTGGTGCCCATACTGATAGTCCTTGGTGAGGATCTGGGAGTCTTCAGGGTTGGGATGCAAGCCTCCTCCTGTCCACCTGCTCCACTCTGGGGTCCCCCCCTGCTCTGTGCATATGACCACCTGTTAAGAGGTTGTCAGGATCGCTCTTGATTCCCCCATATGTCTTTGTAGTTTAACTATTATGCCGATTCAAGTCTGTTGTCTATGAGTTACCAGTTACGATCCTGGTAGGTTATATTTCACGTCTTCCTCACACATGAATGTTCATTTCTTTAAAATCACTTCAAGTATCACTTCTAGAAGTTGTGTAAGTGCTAGACGACACTATGGCGTTTGCACTGTTGACCAGTGTGTCCTCATTTGTGACAGCAGTAGGCCACTGTCACATCCTTCAGGGAGCCCATTGTTCCTACCTGGGTATTTGGAGCTCTTCAGGTCTGTTGCTCACAAATTCTTCATTGCTTTCTAAGCATATATAAATAAATTAGCAAACGAAACTAACAGAAGAAATCACAATTTAAAAATACATATTTATCTTATTAAATATTTATAGCATTCAAATAAATAAGGAAAAAGTTGCAAACACTGTAAAAATCGCTATTAAGCATATGCTGGCACCCTAGTTAATAAAAAATGCTAGTATTAAGGAAGCATGTTGGTAAGAATATGTATTGATACAAATTTTGGAAGGACAAATTTGATGCCATGAATCAAGTATTTTGTAAGTGGTATCCCTTTTGTCCAGAAATTCTGTTTCTGCTTATCTGTTTTAGGAAAGCAACAGTCTAACTAAATAAAACAAAATAATGAGAAAAGCTAACACCAAAAAATTTTAGAAACAGTATCACCTAAAATTGGGGAAAATCTTTTAACAAAGGAAGTGTTCAGTAATGTAACTATGTTTAAATTGTGTAAGGTTAGATAAAATATTATGAAAATTTATAGTTTAAAATTTCAATATGACATGAGGATATAAATTATGTTTACAGAATAGTCATATGAAATAGTGTATCTATATATATATGGCAAAAGATTTTTTATCTTTATAAAAAGATTGGAATTTTATCCCCTGGATTATTATGTACAGTCTGTGCCTGTTTTCATGCTGGGTTATGGTCTTTTTTTAGAATTTTTTAAATTTTTTAAGCTATTTTGTGGCACCAATAAACCTACTGTCATGATGTAAATTAAAAGCATATTATACCATAAGATAAAATTAAAAATAATTTAAAAAGAAGAAAGCCAACAAGCTAAGCAAAACTTAGACACACATGTGCTGAGCTTATTGTTTGTTTAAGACTTATTTTATGAGTGCAGCAAGGTCAACACAGGGAACAATGTTTTAGGAAAAGTTTCCTGGCAGGAGGGAAAGCTGACCAAACAACAGTGAAGGTAGCAAGTATTAATCAAGGAAGAGTTCTCTGAAAAAGAGTAGTGAGTGTGATTGGAAAGGATGAAAGGAGAGGGAGGGCTAGGAAGCCTTGGAGGTCACTCTCCTCTTTACTAACCAGGGCTGGGAAGTTTCATTAGTTGTTGAAAGCCATTTGGTAAACATGGCCTTTACCAAAGTTGGTCATCTGTCTTACTTTAGGAATCAACCTACCACAAAAGTTGGATAAACAAAACTTGGTGGTCATAAGCATTGATTTCCCTGAAGTCGTGACGAGTCCACTTTTCTAAGCTGCTGTGTTTATATATTCAAACGTGTACACTGCAATGCCTTAAAATCATTTTACTTCATTTTTTATTAATTCATCTTTACACTAGTTTATCAAGGTTAGTAAGTTAGCAAACTGTCTCCAAGTCAAGCTTTAAGAAGATTTTTCACCATGGAAAGTGTATTGTAACCTCCAGAACCCTTTGGGTTTTGGGTTCTTATTAGCTCCAGTTAGTAAGTATTGCTCCTAGGCTTCTATTGTCATTTGAAATCTGAAGTTACAGGATTTATCTTGCTTGGGATATTTGATATTTTTTCTTATGGACTGCAGAGAAAACTGAATTTTCATTGTTGGAATATTTTATGATATAGTTTCAAGTTCCAGGATATATGAGTTTTTAAGTCTCCAAGCTATATAGGTTAAGATATGAATTGTGTTTACAAATAAACTTGACAAGCCAATGAAGTAATGATGCATTGCTATAAAATCAAGTAGATCTGTCAGTCTCTAAGAAAACAGTAAAAAGTCATTGTTTTCTGTTTACTATCATATAAAATATAGATACTGTTGGAGAAAAACACATCATTTGATCTCACCTGCTACATGAGGAAACCTCAGTATTTACTGAACAGTAATCTTTCAGATCTAACATGCACTGACTGCCTAGAGTCCATCACATAAACCATTAAGAGCTTACAACAGTAACTTTCTTTTTCAAAAAAAGGGATTTATTTATTTATTTTGAACTCAGAGTTACTGGGGCAGGGGGTGTGGGGGAAAAGGAAGAGACCTCTTCCCTCAGTTCATTTGCCAAACGGCTACAACAACTGTCTGCGCCAGGCCACGTACTTGACCTATCTGCTACTACTTCCCCAGGCATGTGAGCAGGGAGCCAGATTGGAAATGGAACTGCTGGGACTCCAGCGTATGATGTGCTGGAGTCAGGCAGGAGCTGAACTAGCCATGCCACAATGCCTGCCCCAAACAATAGCTTTGAAAGAATAAAAACAAAATCAGAATAGGAAAGAAAACTTAGCTTTCCACATTCCTCCTAGGCAGTGTTGTAGTCCTCCGCCTTGTCCCTGCACTGTCAGGCAGCTGCGGTGTTCCAAGCCCCGTGTGGGGCAGCAGCACCTCCAGGCCAGGTGCTTCCCTCGGGGAGGAGGGCCATGTGGGCAGTAGACAAGCTGTCTCGTGAACACATGCTTTCCCTTTCAAATAGATAAGTGTGTTTCTAAAGAAGAAAGTTATATTGGATCAAGTTCAAAATTGAGTTGCCTTTTAAGCACCTAAAATGAAAAATGAGAGTATTTCAAAATGTTTCTCAAAAATGAAAATAAAATATATGTTTAGCTTCACATAATTTTTTAATGATGCATACAAATAATCTTCAAAATTGTTCATGAAAGTGAAAAATCATGAAAGAACTGCGCATGGATTTATAAAAACTAAACCTGTTTTTCGGTCAGATTTTTCATGAACAGTTTGTTCAACACCTTCTTATATGTTTGGATTTCAAATGTATTTTGCATTCAGGTATAAACTTACTTTTTAATTCTGTGTTTTTTCATGAACTTTTTGAATTACCTTTTTATGTTAGGCAGACAGAAAGCCATTATAGATGTACTTGGTTATGGAAATAGATTAAGACAAAAACTGGAGGAGCGTATTTGTAGTAGCCATTTCTGTAAAGTAGCTGCTAGTGCTGAATTAGTAAATACTGAGTCATTGGTTTAAGGGAAATGACTCAGACTGGGTTAAGTTCTTAGAGCCTCAGATCACCGAGGCTGATCTCAGATCACCGAATCAACTGATCTCTACATAATCTGGTTGTGTGTATTATTTCTTCCTCCAGACACCTTGTTTGACAATGTATTGTGGACTCATTAGCATTGAGCCCAGACACAGCAGTAACACAGCTTGTGACTCAGTGAAGCCAATGTAACCATGCATGTCCTCCATACGGCACATCACAGAGAGCCTTATTGCACACTAGACAGTACTCTGCACTGCCCTTGAAATCCATTTTAAACAGCAGTATCACTAAAAACACAAATATTAAAAAAAAAAAACTTGACACTCCATGTATCACAACAAGCTCGTTGGTTTGCAGTGTGAAATCTGAGACCAGAAGGCAAAGATGTGTTCAAGTCTTGCCGGGAACATTTGCTTTGGGGACTAAAGTTTTTCTCTGTTCTAAACATGTATGGCTTCAGATGGCAAAGAAAGTGCCTTGAGTATGGATTTGGGAGTAAATATATTCTAGCAAGTATGTAAATGGAGTCTATTCCATGAATACTGAGGATCGCTTACAGTAATATCTAAAGCCATGGACCCTGGAAGGCTTGCTCACATTCTGAATAGAAGATGCCCAAACTGAGCCTAGGCACAGTCCAGGATTTGGGAGTCACATGCTGCATCCACCCTGTGGCAGCCAAGCTCTGAGAAAGCAAACGAAAGGTAGGAGGGAGCAAGGTGGCTGCTTCTGTGGAAGCAGAAGATAGACTTCCAGGGCAAGTGTTCAACTCCCCAGTGCTCCTGAAGGCTTAAGTGTGGTCAGAACACAAACAGGCCCGCGCTCTTCAGGGAAGCCTGTGATAAATGACCACTAGGGCTGTCCTGAGGAGAGAGAACATGAAGTAAGTGGGGGAGTTCTTTAAAAGGTTGGCATGGCCAGAAAAGCCCTAGGTTTCCGTGAGATGTCGTCTTACTTCTTTACATACAGAAGGTGAAAAAAAGTTATTTTTTAGACATCTGGTAATGAATAAGCCAAATAAAAATCATGATATTGACCAAATAGCTCAGTATTCCCTTGTCCTTTCCTTAATAAAAATGACTGATTCACTTTATAGTTAAGGAAAAGCGCACAGTCTAGTTTAGGAGCAGAGTCTGCTTTGGCTTCACTGCTCATTCAGACAAGCCACTGAATGGGTTTGTTTTTTTTTTTTTTTTAAACTATTTCAGTTGCCTTAATCAATGAGAGAGATGCTTTTGCCTACAGAGATCTGTGATGATGAGAGGAAGATTATGAAATCCATGCACAGTGTCTAGCACAGAACTCACATTCTCTACACAAGAACTACCTTTAGCTATCTATCCTTCCATCTGTAAAATTCTTGGTTGTTAATCACATGTTTGTGTCACATAGACTTCTACCTCTCTCCGCATGCCTGGCATTATACATAGAGTAGAAAAATAACTCAGTGATCATTTCAGTGGTGGGCCAGCAGGAAGTCCTTTTTAAAAACAAGATTCTGTGGAGGAAATGGCTTTTATAATACAAAATTTATTCAGCGAACATTTGAAAGCTTCATATCTGCCAGACACTGTTTGTAAGGGATAAGATGGTGAACAAAGCAAGCCGGTGCCGTCGTGGAGCTGGAGTGTCCAGGCCAGCCCTGCTCTCTGTGTTCACACTTCCTTCCCTTGCACTGATTTCATTCTCATACTGGCCAGACCTTCTGTTTGGAGGTGTCTCTTACTTGGAGCATCCAGTTGGGTTTGCTGCATTGCTCCATCTGAAAAAGTTTTATCTGAATAAAAATTCTCTTCTTTCAAAAAAATAAAAGGGGAATTTTAAAAAATCTGTAACTCATCACAGATTTCCATTCCTTTTCAAAATCTTGATGCCTTTGATTGCTTAGAAAAGCATGTTTTTAAGAAAATAAACCCAAGATGAAAGAAAGTAATTTTTTTTGAAAGAGACAAATGAAAGTGGAAGGAGGGGAGGGAGTCGAGAAAGGAGAGTGATCTCCATAGGAAAATATACAGAAGCGACAAGTTCATTTTTCTTGCTGTCTGGGTTCCTGTGAAATCTGCCAACCCTCCTTGGGAGGTAGCCAGCAGTTGTTTATTTCTTTAACTTGGCTATTATTGTTCAAAAATCATCCTTTTAGTTGAATGTTAAGTTTTGGTAGTCAGTAATGTCTTTAATGTGTTATGTAGAGCCCCCCCCCCCACTTCCCCATTAATACCAAGTGGTCAGCATACCTCTCATTGTTTCCAAGGAGTTAGCAAGTAAGACTTTCCTTAAAAAAAAGAATTTCTACATAACGCACTAACTTCTCCAACAGATGTTCACAGGTGTCACAAGTGAAATAGAGGAAAACAAAAAGAATTCAGCCCGTTTCATTAACTGCTAACTCCAGTACATCCTTACGTTAGCTTTCAGTAATATTGTTGTACTTAATCTGCAGTAACAAACTGAAACCTCCCTTTTGTTAAAATCACCTGGAACAGAACATTTTACTTTTTAAAGATGTATTATTTATTTGAGAAAGACAGAGACAGACAGGGACAGAGAGCGAGAGATTGTTCACCCATGGTTCACTCCCCAAATGGGCACATTTAGCTTTGGATGTGGTGCCTGTTAGTTTTTAGATGTGTTTAAGTTCTTAAGCGCAGTTAATTTCTCACAGCCAGGTCCTCTTTTCACAGCGAGGTGCTTAGGAAGTCCTTTATTCCAACAGGATAGGAACAGGAGTGGGAAGAAGGGAAAAGCCTCCTGCCAAGGTGGCAGCATGGGGGACTGCCAGGGCAGGGGAAGGGGGCAAGATGGAGGAGGACAGGGGAGAACCAGGAAAAGGGGAAAAGGGCGCACGTGGTGGCTCATTTTATACCACCCAGGTGAGCCTGGAAGGTGTGGGAGTCGGGGGAATTGGTTGGGAGGGGCTGTGGGCAGGTCCCAGGGATTGGTGACTGAGATTGTCACAGGTGATTGGTAAGTGGGCGGGGATTAGGGGAGGGACCGCGAGGACAGTGGGTGAGGTTCTCAGGTAAGACACCAAGAGGTTCCATCTCATTGGTAGAGGGTCAGAACAGCATAAAAGGGAAGCAGGAAGTGGTGCCCGGTCCAAAATGGGATGTTTGAATCACTCCTCATAGTGCCAGCATCCACTGTGGGTGCTGATGTATGTCCTGAATATTTTTGAAAACTATATGATCTTCACTTGAACATTTGCACTTGAAAGAAGCCCAACAACTAAGCAAACTGTAACAACATTTAATCTGTAAAGTGTAGTCTAAGTTTTGCTTCTGCAAGTTAAGACGGCTGAATTTAGTCACAGTTTTGAGTTTGATATGGCTTCCATGTGTCAGTCTGTTGATTTTCCACTGGATCTCTGAAATTTAACATAGTTCAACACAGTGCATTCTCCATGGAGATTTGTGGGACCCCCGTGTTCTGGAGGTTCTCTGCCTCTGAGCTAAGCTTACGGTGGTTGCTGCTGCTGTTTCGTAGGACACTCCAGGGCACCGCCTTCTCATGGGTGTGCATGTGAGGCTTACAGCATGGCTTGGAGAGCTGCCTGGACAGTGTGGGCCAACCTAAGTGACCACTCAGCCTCAGTGTTCTAACTTCTACAATGGGAAAAAACATGACTCATCTCATTAAAACAAATGGGGTGATAAAGCCAGCATTCCAAGACCCTTCACATTGGTCACCAGGATTGGCTGCCACTGTGGTTCTCTGACTTGTTCCCCTTTTATTTCATCTCCCATTGTCAAGTTACCCAGATCTCAGTGCAAACTGTCCTTCAGGTCAGGTGAATGACTTGTGGTAAAAGTGTGCTATGACAGCACTTAATTAACATCTTGTTATGTTTAATAACTTGTGGTATAATTTTCTTTAGCATCTGCAATTGCACAATAAATAAAAAGTACCCACAGATCAATTCAGAAATATTCTGCTCTGAGACTTGACATGTACCCTGAGTACATTTAGTTGTAAATATCTTTGCATAAAACATTTGTAGAAGCTGTGATGTGAGCCAGGTCCTGATTTAGCACAGAGGTGATGGTGGTGAAACAGCTGGGCTTTCATTGTGATGGTGTGAAACAAGTAAACCATGAACACACACTGGAAAGAGATGAAGATATGCACAGAGAACTGACGCTAGGTGAAAGAGAAGCACATGCCTTTATACACAGAATAGTCATGTGAGGGCTCTCTAGGAATTCACATTTAGGTGATGAGTAAACATCCTGCAAAGACTGGGAGACAAATGAGGCCAAGGCCCTAGAGTGAGCAGAGCTGGCCTATGGAGGACCAGTGAGTGTCCCTACAGAGAAAAAGAAGGTAGGACGTGTGTGCAAAGAGCTGATGGGCGAGGCTCCTCCTGTCAGACTCATTGGGGGCTCTGAGGACCAATGATCCTTGGGTCTTACACAGAGTGTAATGGATGTTAAGAAGAAGAGTGATGGGATGTGGTTTTGTTCTTGAAATGGTGCAAAGATCATTGCCTGGAAAATGGACTTGGGAATTGGAATTCGGGCTAACAGAGATCTTCTCGGTCTTAGGGCCGGGCCAGGTAAAAGTCAGTAGTAGCTTCGGTTCTTGTGGAGCTAGGTGGTGGGAATCGGGAGGCGTTCCTTGATCCCGAGTGTGTTTCAGCAACAAAGTTGCCAGGATCTGCTGCCAGTTTACCTTAGGAGTACAAGGGAGAGAGGAGCATCCAGAAAATTGCTGTGTTTTAGCCTGAGAAGCTGGGTGAACAGTGCACTTCTCAGAGAAGGGAAAGATCGAGAAAGAAGCAGTCTTGCCAAGCAGGAAAATGAGATGTTCTGTTTAGGTTGGTTAAGTTTAAAAAACTTCGCGGACACTAAAGCAGAGTTGCCTACATATATGAATCTGGAGTGCTAGGAGAAGTGTGAGATGGAGGTGAGGCTTTGAGCCTCCTAGAAATGTGGGCCTCCAGATCTCCCAGGGGAAGCTGACACCCAGGATAGGCTGCTCCTCTCTTAGGGGGGAGCTTTAAGCACCATACATCCTCATGAGAGGTTGCTGCAGTGTTAGGATCCCAGGCTTTATTCTCTATCTAATCACAACATAATCTGTTTTAAATTTTAAATATCTGTATTGTGGATTATTAATGTGGCTATTTTCAGAATTGTACTTTTTAAATAGATGCATAATTTTATTATAATATATATTTTATGAAGTTCTTTAAGGACACATATGCGTAGATTTCCAAAAAGTTGTACCAAAATAGACTCATGTTTCAATTCAGTTTTTCCCCAACTTTTATTATATCATCCCAGAGTTGAATTTAAATATTGCACTGGGGGTGTCTACATCCTTGTAATTGCTTTGTTTAAATCACACTTTAATTCTTCCCTTTATGTATAATCAGTAAATCGGACGAATTTGTAGGGAACCTTTGAAGTCCTAGATTCTGACTTCACAGCTTAGTCAGGTAGAGAAAACAAAGATACGTGAAGCCTTAATAGAGCAATTATTTGAGTAACTATGGCATTCATTGGTTCTGCTCACCAAACATTTCCAGCTCCCTGCCTTCTGGGCATGTGGTAAAACTGGACTGCGTAGCTGCAGTGGAGGGGGACTAAGCAGCGAGTTCTTGCCAACAGGTTCTGGTTCAAAGTGACATGTGTAGCTGCTCTGCCAGAGAGCCTTTCTTTCCTTCTTGCCTAACAACTGGCAGTGCTGGTGCCATGTTCTCCTGGGTCCTGGAAAGACGACAGCAAGGAACAGAGCCTCCAGGCCACCGTGACGGAAATATGGCACATGTGAGAAATCGAGCCTTTGTGGTTTCAAGCCACTGAGATGCCGGGGTATTTGTCATTGCTCATAACCTAACCTGTTGCAGTTGATAGGACAGTGAGACTTGGCTAAATGTATTGAATTCTTTCTTCTGTAATATATTTATGCCTGTTTATGTATTTACTTGATGGGGGGCTGGAACCCGATTTTTTATGCCATCATGGTTGTCTCCCACGGTCTGCATTGGCAGGAGGCTGGAGTCGGGAGCCAAAGCCAAGCGTGGAAGCCAGGCACTGTGGACTGTGGGCTTTGTAACCACTGGGCCAGACAACTGCTGCCAGGAAGGGAACATCGATGTCTCTCCAGAGACTCGGAATAGTCAGTTGCTCGTGTTTTTGTTTACACTTCGGAGGTTTTGTTTTCTCTCAGTACTAGTGTAATTGTATACCGTGGAAACTTTAGGACGATAAGTTACCTGATGATTTTCAAAGCACTATTTAAAAGTGTCTTGCTTAATAAATTTAGAATTGTTCAGCTTCTTTGTGAGGAGGAGTGGATCTTATTAGTCACAGAGCTGTTTAGCAGATGGTCTTTCATACACTCGTCATCTGTCAAGCCAATGCGGACAGGCTGCCATCCAGAAGGTCAAGGGAGAAAACGCCCAGAGATTTGACATCACTGCACCCCACCTGATGACTTCACTTTCCATTCAGCTTGCGTGTTGTCTGCCTCAGTTATTTATTGAACTTAGAAAAAAACAGTAACATCAAACTGAAGCTGTAGGGTTCATTTCTACTCCATACTCAGAGTTGAGCCACAATGCAGATGATGCTGAAACTCCGAAACTGGATAGTGTTTAGTCATAGAATTTCTTAGGTGGGAATAGTATGAGATCTATTTTCTATTTCTTTAGGAAATATTTAATGATTTCTGTCTTATTACATCTGCGCTGTTATAATGAAACACCACAGACAGTAGAAATTTATGTGTGACAGTTCTGGGGTATGTCAAGCCTGAAATGCTGGCAGTGGCATTTGGTGTGCAGTAAGGTCCTTCCTGATGAATTCTCAAAGGGATAACACAGTTCCTCCTGCTCGTTCAGAAGCCACAGATCCATTCGTGAGGAGGAAGCCTCATGTGTTCATTTCTTTCCAAAAAGCTCCACCCTATAGCACCACCACAGTGGGAAGTGAGTGTCAACATGGATTGTGAAGGGACCATCACTGAAGTACATCATTGAAGTACCATTGAAGTACGTCATTGAAGTACCATCATTGACAGTACATTTTCCCTTCTTGTAAGCTGATAGCAAAATCTGGCTGTGTGAAGCTCCCTATGGGAGCCATTTTTCATGGTCACAGATAGTGCCCATGATTTTTTTCTCTGTATGTCTGCTTTTCATGGAGTTTGTCTTAAGACATGCTTATCCAAACTACATCAGTAGTTCCTATAGGAAAATAAAACAAACCAAACAAAACCTTAACTCTCAAACTATACTTGCAAAGAATCTCCCGTAAGTCTCCATTGCTGTACCCACAGAGGTGCCTTGCAGTACTGACAGAGGCCAAATGAAGCCTGGCAAATACTTGGGGACCCAAGTTCCGATGTCACCTGCATCGTGTACTGTGCTGAGTGCTTTGTTTAGTCTCCTTCAAATCTGCATCCCTCTTCCCACGCACCCACCGCTGCTTCAGATGAAGCCATCCATGTTACTTAGCTGCCTTTCACAATGACCCCCACGCAGGGGTCAGAGCGATACCTCCAGATGCTAATTGGCCTCTCTCCTCTGGCACACTTCAAGGTAAAGTCCAAGCCGCTTAGATTCCTACACAGGGCCTTTCATGAGCTCTTAGGTGGCAGCTGGTTAACCACATTAGCTACCATGTGTTCTGTCTGATCTGCGCTGTGTTCTCAGCACTTTTGTACCCATATTCATTACACTTGATCTTAGCCAAAAGGCCGAGAAGCGATGTACCCATATTCATTAAAAAGGTGACAGAGTCCCAGCTCCTCTTGAAGAGGACCATTCCCTCACTTGCTGACAGTTGGCTCTCCTGGCTGTTCTCTTTGGGGAGGGCATTCCTCCTTTGATCGGCCCCAGTGCTCACTCCATGTTCTCATCTCTTAATTTATGAGCATGGATGAGTGATCTCCAGAATCTCACAATTTCACAATCTGCATTGTTTTTTTTTTTCTATTCTTATTTGAGGCAATTTCGACCACAGGTCAGGCAGATATTAACAAGATATTGCAGAGCTTGTCGCAGAATTATTGTAAGGTGTGTGGTGTCTAAAGTAACAAAAGTGCCCTGCAAACATCATCAGCTTTGGGCTAGTCATTCCCAGTGAAGACTGACTTCTGGGCTTATTTTGCCACAGGAAACACAAGACTCACCCTTAGGTGTACAGTGACTTAACAGTAAAGAGTTGTTGGCCCTTCAAGAAAAGCTTTTATTCAACCTTAATAGCAGCCTTGGACATTATAAGGAAGAAAAAGGCAAGATGAAGAAATATGCCAGAAAGAAATGAAATCTGATTCAAAAGCTGTGATTTGGTTAGTTAACTTTAAAAAACAGAATATGAAAAGGACACCTCATGTGGAGAATGGTTCAGGAAGAGGAGGATATCAGACATGGTTGGCATGGGAGTAGTTACCTTGAAACCATGTGACTTGGAAATCCCACCAGTAGTTTATTGTCAGGAAATATGCACAGTGCTTGGGTATGCACAGGACCTGAATGTTACATATAATAGCCAAAAAGTAGACATATGAATGTCCACATTGGGGAATTGGCTGGGTCACCATGTTTATTTATTTATTTTTATTGGAAAGTCAAATATACAGAGAGGAGAGACAGAAAGATCTGTCCGCTGATTCACTCCCCGAATGGCTGCAAGCACTACAGCTGAGCCATCTGAAGCCAGGAGCCTGGAGCCTCTTCTGGGTCTCCCACACAGGTACAGGGTCAAAAGGGTTTGGGCCGTCCTCAACTGCTTTCCCAGGCCACAAGCAGGGAGCTGGATGAGAGGCTGGGCCTCAGGGATTAGTACCAGGACCCTTATGGGATTTCAGCATGTGCAAAGCAAGGACTTTAAGCATTCGGTTATTGCGCCAGGACCTAGGTCACCATATTTAAAAAGTCCTTTTTGAATAGTAGGACTTCATACAGTTCTATTGACAGCCATCTCAGAAAAAAAAAAAAAGAATCTGCTCATTAAAAATATGCAAACTACTGAATTTGATAAATTTCAGTTATCTTTGTGAAAATATCTGAAAGCATGTTAACAGCTCATATTACTTTTGGGCAGTAACATTTATTATTTGGTTTTGTCTGTAGCTTTTACATTGTCATCAGTGAACATATAATGACTATTAAATAATAAAAAAATGTTTCTGCATAAAACTCAATTGACAACCGAAGTAATAGTTCTTGAGTCGATGAAAAAGCTTGCAGCTTATCTTGCCATTTTGGCTTTCCAGTCGTGGATCTATATGCCTGCTATCGTTGAGAAAGTTTTCCACCCGCAGACATCATAGGCTGTGGAGAACACTGAAGATACAGCCCAGCCCCCTCGCTACATCCTTGAAGAAAAATGATCCAGAATCCTTCAGCTTATTGAAGCCAGGCCCACACCCTGGCATCTTCTCATTACACAGCTTTTTCTACCAACTATCCCATGGGTAAAGTAGGTGTTCCTAATCTGCATTTTTTCCACTTGAGCCTTAGTTGGAATAGCCAACAATGCATTGTTACTTTTTCCTAGAAGTAAACACTAGTATCTTGAAAGTGCAGCTGTTCAGATTATCTCTGTGTAGAAAAATTGGCACAAATGAAGAGTTTCAAACAGGTCTTAAAACTGTTGTGTGATTCCTTGTTCTTAGATACATGATTAGCATGCTATGATCTCTTACAGAAGTTTATTAAGTGTGTTCAGTCACATTTATAGTTTGGAATTGAGCTAAGTTGACTCCAACAATCTTGCTTGCCTTCTCTTTTGGCATTTCAGGAGGAGACGTGAGGTATTTGTTCCATCTGCACCACCTTCGCTCTGAGACATGAATGCACTTGTCTCGTAGGGCAGAGCTTTACTCATCTCAGAGTTCTCTGCGCATGATCAGGTCAGCCTCTGCCCCACATGCACAGATTTGGGAAATAGTTTTAACCTACGCATGAATGTCAGGACATTCTCAGGGTTCTTTTTATTTCTGACATTTAGAAGTGAAAATCGAATATCCAGTCCAAGTTGGAGATTTGTAAGAGTTTGTGTTTATGTGTCTCAAATAAAGGAAAATGAGAGTATTCAGAAAAATAATTCTCTCCTCCAAAACCCTCTACCAACTCTCAGCCAAAGCAAATACAAAACAAGGGAAGAAAGCTAATAATTCACAGTAGAAGACAATTATAGATGATCACAGCAAATGTAGAGGGTTTTGCTTATTGGGAAGCGATACAGCTGAACAGCAATCATGTTCACTATAAGAACAACCTGAAAATGGATTTTCCTGAGCACTGGATGTTTCATTTTTATGGAAAAAAGAGGAGTTCGTATGCCCAGTAACATTAGATCTGTAACAAATCTTACCATATTGCATATTAATTGAAAGAGTAAGGAATTTTTCAAACCATTTCCCTACAAATCCCATGGTTTTAATTTACTCCAAATGTAGGTTTATATCATATAGAGAAAAGTTTGTGTAAAAGAATTGCAGTTTAAGCTGAAATGACTTGCACAGTTGTTTTTACTAAAATAATCCCTTTTTAACACCACATGTGGAAGATCCATGTTAAAATTTAAAATATCTTAATTTTGCAGCCTCTTTTTGATTTAGTCCTTCCAATTGTCTGGGTGCACAAGAACAGTTGTTCAGTTAACCTAAGAATCAGGCACCAATAGTGCAGATCTAAAACTGGGAAGTGCTGGTGTATAAGGTACTAACTTGAACTTACACTTTTTTCCTGATCAAACCTTGTTTTATTTTACTTGATGCACAGTCAGTGGGCCCCTTTCTGGAGCCCAGTGTGACATTGCAGTGACTGAACCTTTGCTATCATATCTCGAAATGTTCTCCCTGAAGCATTTACATCTCAGAATGACCATGCCATTAGCTCCAACTTGTAACACTGGATATTCTAGTGTGTGTTTTTAGATTTATTTATTTATTTTATTGGAAAGAGATTTACAGAGAGAAGGAGAGACAGACAGAAAGATCTTCTGCCCACTGGTGTACTCCCCAAGTGGCTGCAATGGCCGGAGCTGAGCTGATCTGAAATCAGGAGCTTCTTCCAGGTCTCCCACATGGCTGCAGGGTCCCAAGGCTTTGGGCCGTCCTCCACTGCTTCCCAGGCCACAGGCAGGGAGCTGGGTGGAAAATGAAGCAGCTGGGACAGTGCCCATATTAGATCCTGGCAATTAAAAGATCAGGATTTAGCCATGAGGCTACCACTTTAGGTTCAGAGATTTTAGTGTTTTAGCCTATCAATTGTAAGTTAAATATTGGCAGCCCTATTTGATTATTTTCTAGTTTATATTGGAGAAAACTTATATTGTATGTATGTAAAATTTACAGCTTCAAAACACACATGGAGTCCTCCATTTGTTTTTTGCACCAGCTCTGTGAGAGGGAGATATGGATGCTTATTCAAATAATGAAGGTGGTAGGGTAAGTGACATAGTGACATGGCTGTTATTTGATAGGGCAGGCCAAGAATTCACTGCTTGTTAAGGGATATTTCCACCTCTATTTTAAACCACTATAAACAAATATGTTTCCTCAGGAATTTTTTATAGCTTCATAAAAGTAGGTAGCAGAATTACACTGTATTATAATAGCAATTAATAAAAAAAAAAAACCCAGAACCATCAAGCTTTCTGTTAGCACATAAATGAACTGTTAACAGTGGTGCTCTCTTGATCAGGTAAGGGTCAGAAATGGTGGGAAAGAGTATCTAAAGAGGAATTTGGTCCTTACATTCATGTAGTGAGTAGGCATTGTGGCCTAGTGGGTTAAGCTAGCACTGGGTACCTACATCTCTTATCTGGGTGCCCTGTTAAAGTCTGGCTCCTCTGCTTCTCACCCAGCTTCCTGGTGATATGCTTGGGAGGCAGCAGATAACGGCCCAAGTACTTGGGTCCTTGCCATGCAAGTTGAAGACCAGATGGAGATCCTAGCCCCTGGTCATGACTGCACCAGGTCCAGTGGTTGTGAACGAACAAGTAGATCTGTTTCCCCATCTCTTCTTCTCTGTCACTCTGCAGTTTGAATAATTAAGTCTTGAAACTTATGTAAATGAAGAAGACAGGTACACACACATTCATTCTTAGCTTGTGGAGTTAAAAATCATCTCTAAAAGCTAGAGAATGTATTGGTTCCTAAAGAGAAAGAATGAATGGCGAGGTAAATGGGAAAGTGACTGAATAATTTTAAAATAGGCCACGGCAGCGTGTTTGGAGTCTCTGTGTAATATTTTTCATTGATTGTTTTGGTCTACTGGTTGTCATAAAACAAAAGAATCGAAAGTAAGCATCTTTCCAGAATCATTCTGATCGTTCATAGTTTTGGGAAATACTCAGCATAGAAACATTGGCCATGGTAATGTGTTGTGCAACAAATTAATATCAGTCAAAGCCAGGGGGTTGTTTGTTTCATTACAATGGCCCTGGTAAATTAAAAGTAATAAATTCAGTGGGAAAACCACACGTATGTTCTGGTCATTCTGAGCTGTTCAGTGTTTCTGGTCCCATTGGTAATGCCTTTGGGCTTTCTTCAGAGGGGCGGAGCAGGCACAGTCTGATTCCCCGACTGCCACTCCACCCTTATGGAATGCAGCAGCTGACTTTCCAAAGCTGAAAACAGGCCTTTCCACAGGAGCTGGTTGATCCTTATTTTTTGGTTTTGTTTTTTGTTTTTTGTTTTTCATAGTTATTTTGAATCAGAAGGAGTTTAGGAAGCCTCTGCCCTTGGCTTGTGGGCCTTTGGAAAAGGCCATAAAACTCAGCCCCCATTCCTGCTTCGTAAGATAGTGGCTGTAGCCGGGTGAGGCTCTAGAGAGGGAATCATTTGTTACGACCCATTTCTGGCTAAAACTTAAATGTGACTCTGGGGACCAGCGTACTGTTAATTGTCTGTCTGTAAATTTCAGCTAATCAACCTCATGTCTGAAATGTCTAGAAGAAATTGCCTTTTGCCGCGCTGCCTCGACCTTTTTGGCTCACATATTGCTTGCCAGTCTGGCAGCTTGTCATTGGCTTTTTGGTGCCTACAGCAGTCAGCAATGGCCGTTGCCCTTCCTCAGTGGGATTCTGAATGTGATTTTCACAACATTTGTGAAACAGGTAGCCATTGGCATTTGTGATAACAATACTAGGACAACAGTCACCGAACAGCCACCCTGTGGTTAACACCTGCCATGTTTCCATCAGTGTATTCTCTCTAGTCTTTACAACAGTATTACAAAGCAAATCTTACTCTCCCTATTCCCTCCCTAAAGAAGCTGAGATGCAGAGACATTAAATAGCTTGCCCAAGGATGGATGGCCTGTTAGAATTCTAGTATAATGTTAGTATGTTATGTTAGAATGTTAGCATTATGCAATGTTAGGCCCTTTTGTGCCAAGAAGCTGCTGCTTTGCTAGGTCGGGATGCGTCTGGACCATGGGAAAACTCCACCTTAGCGATAAATGTGTTCCTTGTCCCTCTGTGACCTTGTGAACAGTGTCACAAGCCTTATTTATAGAATGCACCTAGGTGCAGGAGGACAGTCGCACAGGTCCCAGGAACAGAAGGGGCCTTAAAGATAATGTGTGTGGGAACAGAATGAGTTGTGTACACCCAGGGGCCTTAAAGATAATGTGTCTGGGGACGAAGTGGACTGTTTGCACCTGGAAGCCCTAAAGATGACGTGTCTGATTGCTGTATATGATGCATGTAACGACTGAAGGGGCCTACATAATCTCTAGCCTTTTGCTGGTTCAGGGTCTGACCCATCCTTGGCTGGCCTGTGTGCCCCAAGATCGGTCTGACCCCAGCATGCTGGCACAATAAACTCTGCTTGCTTTTGCATTATCAGTAAGGCTCTTTGTCGTTCATGGGAAATTGACAAAACCAAACCCTAACAGGCCAAGCAGGGCTTTAGATCCATGTCTAAATAGTACCTCATCTCAAATCTTGCTCGCAGTGGGGACAAATAGGAAGGTCCCAGTGAGCACCTGGGAGCAGCAAAACCAACTCTGCACAGCATCAGGGTGTCTGAACTTTGAGATTTCCATAATGAAATGAGTATAAGCTCAGTTACTAAAAGACAGTTACTATTGTTCTCCTGCCATTTCTCTGATTAAAAAAATATTATTTTTTCATATACATGTACCCATCTGATTATGTGCCAGTCACGTAACTACTCTGCCCTAGATATGATTCTGAAAAATTATTGACCATTAAACTGTTTTCTTCAGTAACTAAAACGTTCCCATATTATCACTGGTTTGGAAAAGTGAAACGAGTTATATTCAATCAAAATTTTATCTTGGTTAGATAACAGTTAAGAACACAGTATTTATGGCAGACACTTGGCCTTGTGCGTGAGGCTTCTGTCTGGCCCAGCCCTGACCGCTGTGGGCATTTGGAGAAAAAAGCAGAAAATGCCAGATCTCTTCCTCTCCCTCCCCCAGTTCCAAATCCTCTCTCCCTCTTCTCTTCTCATCCCTCTGCCTTTTAAATAAAATGAAAATAAAGCACTAACTGTTTTAAGTTCATTGAAGATAGAATTATAAGGTGTTTGTTTTGGTGCAAAAAACTTTTAAATAGTTGCATGATTTTTTTCATAATATGTACTTTTTGAATCAGCTATGTTTAGAAATCAGCTGTTAGAAGACCCCTTATAGTCCTCTGTGGCTACACATATCTAAGTACTGATTTCTCAGCATCCCACTCATATAGATATAGATATCCCAATCTATATTTTTATATAGATTGTATTTTTATTTTCATTTACCTTAAAATAATTTTGAAACTGTTTTAGTTCCTCCTTACTCATATTTTTAGAAGTATATTATTTAAAACCGTTGAAAGTGTTTTTCTGCTTTTTCCCTAGTTTCTTTCTGCTGAAATTGAAGAACATATTTTGTGTGATCTCTTGTCTAAATCTTTCAAGGTTCATTTCGTAGCCCAGAATATACACTATCTTTGTGAGCTTCTATGTGAGCTTGAGGAGAATGGGTATCCTGCTGTTGTTTGACTGAAAACTTTGCAAGTGTCAGTGAAAATGCATTGATTGATGGTGCTGTTCAGGTCTCTTCAGGTCAGTTAGCCCCTGTTGACTCTGGTCAGCTTCATCTATTAATTATTGGAACAAAGGTACTGAAATCTTCAGCTGTAATAATGCATTTGTCCCTTTTGCCTTTCAATTCTATCCTTTTTAAACCTAATATCAGGGCATACAAGCTTGGTAGTATGTCTTTGTGTCTTTTATACCTTTTTTATTTGCCTGGGAACCTATTTCACTTTTGCTGTTAACAAATAATCTAACCAAACATAGAATTCTTTGTTGGTGGGTTTCCTTCTTTCAACACCTTATGCATTTAGCTGTACTCTGATGTGTATGATTTCCGATGGGAATTATGATTTCTCTATAATTCTATCCTTGTTTTAATATACATAAGATTATTTTTCCTTTCTGATTTCATTCCATACTTTGTATTTGGATTGATTTTTCTGCAAACTCTAATAATATGACAAAACTCAGGGTGGGATGTTTCTGGTTTTTCCCCTGTCCAGTGTTCTTTGAGATTCCTGAATATGTGTTTTGGAAACTCACTAATATTGAAAAATATTGTATTCAATGCTACTCTTTTTCTTTCTAATGTGGTATTCCAGATGCATATGTTACACAGTTTGAAGCTGTTCCGTATTTCCTCCATGTTGGTTGGTTGGTTGGTTGTTTTTTTCTTCCTCATCCCTGTTTCAGTTTAGGTAGTTTCTGTTGATGTGTTTGAAGCTCACTAGTCTTTCATTAACAATGTCCAGCCTATAACAAGTCCATCAGAAGTGTTCTTCATTTCCCTTATGGTCCATTTGATTCTTTCTTGGAGTTCCTATTTCTCTGATTGCATTAATGATCTCCTCTTGTCTGTTGTCTTAATTTTCATTAGCAATTTTAACACATCCATTGATTTTTTTTAACTCCCTAAGAAAATCAAGTGTCTACCATGTCTGAATTTGGTCATGATGATTACTTTTCCTATTAATATTGTGTGGTTTGAGTTTTTTGCTTGCTTCCTGGAATGTTTTATGGTTTTTTGTTGTTGTTGTTGAGATTACATTCCTCTAGTCCTGACTTTTGGGGAGACCTTACAGGCAACAGCCTCCCCTAAGGTTCACAGTGCACATTGGCGTGTTAGCTTTGGGGAGACCTTACAGGTCACAGCCTCCCCTAAGGTTCACAGTGCACATTGGCGTGTTAGCTTTATTGAATCAACATCCCAAATGTGTTTCAATTTAGCAGCCCTTTTACTGGAGTGTTTCATGGAGGTTGGAAAACACTGATCCAAAAGAGTTTCTGATTGTAATTATTACTGTGACTATAAGCATCCTCAGAAACAGCCAGGATGGAGTAAGTGTTTTTACACTGAAGACATTAGTGTTTTGTTGTATTCTTTATCCACAACTTTAAGCTCAAAATTTAATTAAAAGCAAATTGCTAAACATGCATTTAACTTTCCTGTTGTCTGCCTTCTAGTAATGAAATGACAATGTTTTATTTTATATAAGTGACATTTTAATTGTACTATATGCCCAAAATTAATTACATGATTTAATTTCCTTTTGTTGATAAAATTAATTTATACTACTGCAAAGTTAAAGTAAGCAGTATTTCATTATTCCCTCTCCTACATGCTGTTTAAAACCCGGTGGACTAAATATACAGGACACCCTTTTTTAGCTTAATTTTTTGAGCAATAGTCTATTAACTAGATTATTTTTCATAAATTATCAATTGAATTAAATATGTGTCTTGTTATTGTGCAGAGTAGATGACAAAAATGTGTTTCGGATTTCTGCTAGTTAACAGGAAAAGAGAGGAAGTTAGCTAATCATCTTATTGTAGATGCAGTGGCATAATAAAGTGATCCTTTATGCTCAATAAATGGTGATCTGGGGAGGATTAGTCATATTTGTTTAAAACAATAGGATTAACAGTGAGATTTATTATCAGCCTGTTTCTTTCTGAACAGTTTTATTTGAGTATTGTAATTTAAAATGTAAATGATGATGTGCAATTCGCTGTTCATCAGTTCACTGCTAAGCTGTTCTTGGTTTCATTCCCGGGCCTCCATTGTAGAGACTCTGTTTAGTCATTGTCTTCTTCTCTCTTGCTTGTCACCAACCTTCTTAATGTCAACCTTCCCTTACCGAGGGAATTATGTGCTTTTCCCTTAGCCAAATCACAATGTTAACCACCTAATATCATCCTGTAGTTTACCTTTATGAATTGTTCTCTGAGATTTTCTGCCGAAATTTTATTCCAAAGACCATTAAGTAAAAGAAAAAAGGAAGCTTTCATATTGTTGGGTTTTTAGATATGTAAATTTTTGAGTGTTGCTAACAAAAAACGTAATGTTATAAAATGGTTCAAAGAGGAGTTATAAAAAGCTTTACCAGTATAAATTCATCTTCACTGTATAACACTGTAAAAAGTCATGTATCCCAGGTGCTCAGGACTGTCATTGTAGCTTCTGGAGAACTAGGTCAGCCTGGAGTGGTGTATTAACCATCTGAACATCTGAAACCTGAGTGCTCGTGCAGGGTCTCCGGGCCCTCCTACTGCTCATTTCCTCTGTTGCATCTGCCTTCTCTGAGCTCTGTCTTCCCATGAGTTAAACTCCACTTTGCTTCCAAAATTATATTTCTGTAAAACACACCATGCTCTTATTCTTTAAGTTTATTTAATATAAAGTGTAAAATTTTTCTCAAGTTACATGGAGGCCGAAGCATAGTACTGTGGTCCATTCACATTCGTCTGTTTAGGAGGTTGCAGCTCAGAGAAGGTGACCTGTCAACCAGGCCCCAGAGCATGTGCAGTCATGGGATAGGACGCTGGCTAGGAGCAGGCACGTGACACCGTAGTTCTCCTACAGGTGATGGAGAGGCCTGCGGCTGCCGGCACTCATGTTCTGTGTATGTTCAGGAATGAGATTGTTCAATGTTCAGTGTTGATATTAAGATCTGCTATAACCAAATCATTTTCCTGTGGTTATTCTGTGAAGAAATGTGTTAATATCTTGCCCTGTGAAGGTAAAAATGTACATTAAAGCAGGTACACTGGAGTTTTAATATAAAATAAAATAGTTCTAGATTCCTGAAGGATGGAATATTTTCTTACTATAAAAGAATTTATCTCAAAATTTGTTTTGTCTGACGTTAGTGTATTGGTAGTTAGAGTTTACCTGGCATATGCCTTTTCACTCTTGTGGCTTTTTTACTTGATTTGTGCTTACAGTTTAGAAATTTCTCTGAGATACCAACTACTGTTTGGCACTTAGATGGAATTTTAGTTAATCCCACCTAATAGCTTTTGTCTTTTATTATTTTGGGGAAAACAAATTAGTACTATCTTTGTAGTGGGCGCTCTAAAATTTCAGTACAGTTTTTAAGCTTACAAAGTGTAAAATCAAGGAAGCACCTCTTCGTTCCTGTTGAACAATGATAAATATCTCCACACTTTCTTTTAAGTTCTTTTAATCCCAAGTATTTTGCCAACTAGTATGTGACTTTGGTATGTTTCAGGATAATTTTCATCATTTATATAATATGACATTTTTTGTTTTGAATTGACAGTGCTCATTTAAATGTATCTGAACATTCATAATTTCTTTCTACTTGTATGTTCACCCTACAACCTGTGATTGTTTTTCCTTTACATGAAGTTCATTCTTTAGAATTTCTGTTAAGAAAGTTCTGCCAGAATCAAACCTTCACAAATTTCATGGGTTGAAAAACACTTTCATTCTTGAAAAACTTCTCGTCTTAGAATTCTGAGTTATTCGTTATCTTTTTTCAACATCGAAGAAAACAAAAAAAAGTCATCGGCAGTCGGTCTCCCAGCCGCTGCTCGGGGAGTCTCGGTGTTTTCTCTGCAGTCTTTGGCACTCGGACGTTTCATTGGGATGTATCCTAAGTGATAGGTTTCTTTTTTTATTACTTTGGCTTACTATTTTTGAAATGGAGGATTTGTGACTTTCATTAGTTCTGCAAGTTTCTGAGCCATTATTTTCTTACATTTTTGTTCCCTTCCCTTTGGCACTTCAGTTAGACGTAGGCCAGACTTTCTCCCACCGGTTCTCTTCTCCGTTAATTCATACTAGACCTTCTCCCTCTATTTGTTCTTTATTTCTTAACCTCTCTCTTATACTGCTTTTCATTATTTTTTAAAATTTTTTGTGCTTCTTTCATTTTATTCTAACGGCAGAGAGACAACAAGAAGCAAACAGATCCTCCATTCTCTGATTCACTCCCTCAGTGTCCACAGTAATGGAGGCAAGGCCAGATCCAAGCCTGGCACTTAGAACTAGGCCGGAGTTTGCCACGTGGTCGACAGGGACCAGATACTTGAGCTGCACCTCCAAGGCCACCCGGGGGCAGAGCTGACCCGAAGCAGAGTGGCATTCGCAGCGGCCTGCAGTGCTCCAGGCAGCGCCTTTGCTGCTGAGCCAGTGTCCGCCCCCTTGGACTTGCTGTGTTGAATCCTGTATCGTTTCTTCTGGCTAACCTTTCCTTTTATTCATTGTCTCTTCAAGTAGGTGCAACTCGTTTGCACTAAGCCAGGACACTGACTTTTTAATTTCTAGGTAGTCTGCCTGTTCTTTCAAATCTGTATTGTTACTGTTCATAGTTTCCTATCACGTTTAAGTGTATGATTTCTTGAAATAGAGTGAGCATGATCACTTTATAAGTTTTAATATCTGGAATATATGTTACATTGCTCTTGTTTCTATCGTTTTCAGTTGTGTGCTTTCAATCCTAATGAGTGAAGTAATTATGTATATATCATGCTCATTTTCCTAGAAAATCACTTTTGAGAACTCTTTGAGAGCTTGTATAAAGATGCTTTCTTCAGGAAAGATATGTCCTTGCTTCTGCCACGTAGGGAGTGTGTTGGTCTTGGGCCTCTTAACAGTTTGAGGCTTTTGCTGTTGGTGTTAATTTAGGTGAGTCTGTGCTGGCATGCCCGTCCTGGCAGGCACTCTGCTCTTGGCAGGCCCTGGGCTTTGTCTCCTCACCGCCTGCCTTGTAAGTCTGTGAAAACTGATACGCAGCTCTGTTGAGTTCTAGGAACTGCCCTGGGGTTGTGAGGAGACTGCAGTGTTTTCCTCTCTAGGCTCTGCCTTCCTTTAACCTAACGTATCTATAGTACTCTACGGGCTCTCCAGTGCTATCAAGAAGAAACGGGTGTATTTACGCACACACAAGCTTGAACATGCTGTAGCAGTTTTAGCCATTTTAAACAGAATATGCTATCTGATCATCTAGCCGTTTGTATTATTACAAACGAGCATTCCAATTCACAGGCTTTACAACAAGAGTTTTACTAAAGGTATAAAATAGCATACCTTTACAGGTAAAGATAATTAATAGCTAAATATCAGGTCATTACGACATATAATTTCATCTTTATTTAAAAAATTAGGGCCTAGCATGATAGCGTAATGGTTAAGGTCCTCGCCTTAAATGTGCTGGGAAACCATATGGGCGCAGGTTCTAATCCCGGCGGCTCCACTTCCCATCCAGCTCCCTACTTGTGGCCTGGGAAAGCAGTCAAGGACGGCCCAAGGCCTTGGACCCTGCACCCATGTGGGAGACCCGAAAGAAGGTCCTGGCTCCTGGTTTCGGATCGGCGCAGCACCGGCTGTTGCGGCTTGTTGGGAAGTGAATCATTCGATGGAAGGTCTTCCTCTTTGTCTCTCCTCTCCTCTCTGTCTCTTCTCCTCTCTGTACACATGCCTTTCCAATAAAATAAATTTAAAAAAATGTTTAAAAAAAAAGTGAAGTGTTGTAGACTTAATTTAAAGGGGGACTAGCTTATCAACAGTCTTGGGGTGATAAAAAGAAAATCAAACAAAAATAATAAAAGGTAACACTATTAAGAACTTAGAATGTAAGAGCTTTTCAAACAGATTTATACTCTTTACCTCATTTATTCCTTTAACTGTTCTATGAAATAGTATTTTAGCTCCGTTTTATAGGTGAAGGGACTAGGCACCAAAAATCACAGATAATAAATAATAGAGAAGGATATGTATATATATATATATATATATGTATATATATACACACACGCGCATTAATATATATTTATATATTCTATAATGTGTTGTATATAATACATTATATATATATTAATCTGTCTTTGAAGAAGATGACATCAGAGCAAGAGGGAGAAGTGGATCTTCCGTGCTCTGATTCTCTCGCCAGGGGATCGTGACAGCCGGAGCTCGGTCAAGCACAAGTGCCAAGCCCCCCCGGCTCCCCCGGGTTCCTCCTGTGGGCCGGTGAGCCCACGTGCTTTAGCTGGCTGTGCTCTTGTTGGTTACTTTGCCAAACAGGCTAGAGAGGAGCTGCACTGGAAATTGCCCCAGCAATAACAGGAAGTGAAGGCTGTTTTCTATTTGTGTAAAGGAAACATTTCAAGCATATCACATTGAGCATAAGTTAAAGCAAAATATACATTTGTGAAAAGAGTTATTATATGTAGAAGCCATCACATAGATGCTGGTTGATGAATGAATGGTTTTGTTTTAAGAAGACCCATTATAAATGTGGTAATATAATATAATATAATAAGGCATAAGAAAAGAAGCAGTAGCAATAATTCACGTTGCTTACAAATTATAAAAGAGGACATTACTTTCCTGACAAGTCTTTTTAAAAAGTTTAATTGAAATATTTTCATTTTACACCACTATAAATTGTGAAAGTTGAGTATAATGTAATCAAAAAAATCGTACAAAATAATGCAATAGAAAATTCAATTAGAGACAGAGCACCACATAGTCTATTTGCATTTACTTAATGTTAAAGAGAGTAAACTCTTTGGGAAGGAAAGATCTAAATGGATGAAATTTCTAGTTTAAAAAATGGTTACAAATATAATTTAAAAAACTTTGATAATATTATAGATGACGCATGGCAAATAAGGAAACAATTTGGAAGTATAGTGAAACTAATTATTTTGGATTCAACTATAGCCAAGCCTTCGTTAGCTGGCATAATTGGAATGAAAAAAATAGATAGAGAGGAAACCCCAGAGTGCCCAAAGCTGTGGTTAAGGCAAAAATATAAAAGCAATTTAAAAAAAAAGACACAGAATAAATGATTAATTCTAATATTTCTGCAGATCTTTTTTTTTTTCAGTCTGCAGATCTTATTCAAAGATGTGAATGTAGTGTAAGCTCTTTGACTTAAAGTCGTATTATCTGTCTGCCAAAAAATATTGGACTATTAAACAACTTCTTGGTAAAGATGCTGAACTCCTGAGTGAGTTTTCATGCAGCGTGGGCTGCTCTCCCTCACGGCTCCTTCCTGGAGCCGCACATGGCCATTGTCCAGTGAGGCAGAGGCAGAACCAGCCCGGTAGACTGTCTTAGACAGCCTCCCTAGTGTTGTTGGCTGCTACAAGTGTGTTTTCTGTAATAGGTGCTTATCGAGTCATAGTCATTTTGATTTGTTCACCAGTATATTCTTGTGATTCATTTTTCCTCTAGTGTTCTTCTCCAAGGTGATGCAGACTTGAATGCTCTGCCAAATATGTAGTCATATATATAGATCCTTGGTGAATTTACCTTTACTTTGCTTCTAGAAAATGTCCGTGTAAATTGTAGGCAAAGCTACTGCTTGCAGTTCCGGCATCCCACATTAGGGTTGCAGTTTGAGTACCAGTCTGTCCTTCCAATTCAGCTCCTTGCTAATGCCCCTGGAAAGGCAGTAGGATATGGTCCAGCTACTTGGGCCACTGCCTTCCATGCGGGAAATCAAGGAAAGTTCCTGGTCCCTGGCTTCAGGCGGGCCAGTTTACTGCCATTGCAGCCATTTAGGGGAATGAAACAACAGATGAAAAAACTCTTTGTCTCAAAGAAAGGGGAGAAAAAAAAAACTTTTATTTCCCCTCTGCTTTTCAAATAAATAAATACATCTGTGGAAATTATTCATAAATTATTGCTGTTACCACGAGTTCATATTTAAATAAGACTCTAGGAACAAAATTAGATAATAGTCAGAATACTCTGTGTGTGTGTGTGTGTGTGTGTGCGTGTGTGTTTTGCAGACCTACTCAGATTGGCTAGAGCATGATACCTGCCTGTAAGTAGCTGTTCCAATGAATTACTGAACTGCACTTAAATGTCCGTGTGGAAACAAACCAACTGTAGACATATACTGATTTCAACTCATTGAATCTCAGTTTCATCATCTAGTGACTGAAGTGAGAAAGAAACTCTCTGTGCCTTGGTGACCAGTCCTGTGTCTCCAAGCAGCCACTACTAGCACTGAGTCTATAAGTCCGTTTTCCTTAACTCTCAGAATTTGTGTTTGTTCCATTTTTATCTCATAGGATAACTTTAAAAAAACACCCTTTTAGGGTAGTTTTACATTTATAGAAATAATAAAAGAACAGAACAAAGTTCCCATATAACCTCACTCATTTCTCCCATTACTAGCATCTTAACTTTATTATGACACATTTGTTATCACGAACTGATATCAGTAATTTATGTAAAATTCATAATTTATCCATATTTATTTAGTATTGTCCAAATTAATCCTTCAGGTTGTTTAAGAGGAGAGAAAAAAAATGGAAAACACTGAGTTAAGCAAAATCAAACTACCTTCTACCTGAAAAGCTCACATCCTTTAAAATCCGTAACTTAAATCTTACAATGGAATATGGACTATGTTGCATTTCCCAAAATGATTACCTAAACTTTCTTTCTGTTGGTACATTTCAAAGAACGTATGTTCTGCACAATGGCTGTTCACGTATCCCCCCACTCCACTTTCACTAACAGGGCAACTTACCCTGGCATAATATAGAGGTCTAAGATCATCACACTTAGTTTCATTAAAATACTCTCTACAGGGATGGCTAAGAAACTAGTAACAGGGGTTAGTGCATAGAGACAGCTGCTCAGGCGGAGGGATAGAGGAAGGTATATTGTCATGCCGTTTGCATTTTATTTAATTTTGTACCAAGTATTACTATTCCAAAAACTTAGCCAAGTACTATAAGTTGGACTACTCGCTCATTTATTCTCTTCTGGAAAAAGAAAGGCTTCCTACAGAAATAGGGGTTTTGCAATCATAACTGCTTATGTTGCATGTCCAGAACCTGAACCATTGTTGCTAATTAAAACCATATATGTTTAACCCATTCTGGTATGTATGTGAGTGGATCTGGTGTTTCACATAAAAGTATAATGAAGGAATATTTCAGAAATAAGCAGGGGCTGCCATAGTGGCTTACAGGCTAATCCTCTGCCTGCAGCACCAGCATCCCATAGGGGCACTGTTTCAAGACCTGGCTGTCCCAATTCTGATCCAGCTCCCTGCCTATGGCCTAAGAAAGCAGTCAAAGATGGTTCAAGTCCTTGAGCCCTGCACCTGCAGAGGAGATCTGGAAGAATCTCCTGGCTCTTGGCTTCAGATGGGCTCAGCTCTGGCCATTGTGGCCATTTAGGGACTGAACTATTGGGTAAAAAATTCTCTCTCTTTCTCTGTGTCTGTCTTTGTCCCTTTCTCTCTCTCTCTCTCTCTTTCTCCCTTTCTTTCTCTTTCTCTCTGTCTGTACGTCTCTGTTGTAAGTATGCTTCTCAGATAAAAATAAATATTTAAACCTAAAAAAGGAAAGAAGCAATATAATAAGCAATATAATTTATCCTTAGGTAAGGTCATCATAAGAAATCAGAAAATTATGCTTGCAAGATATGTATTTTGTAATGTAATAATAGCATAGTTACCTTATGAAATATAAATTTTGTCTTAATAGAAATAATATTTTAAAGGTGACAATTTTGGAGAAATTAACCTATATTTGGCAGAAAATTTCATAGTGATGTTCATGAAGCACAGTGTTCTGCCATGAAAATGTCATTGGAATATGGCCTTGGCACAGAAAGCAACTTTCTCAGCAACTTTCACAGGGCAATTATTGTAAAGTATTTGGCTAGCTGGGTCTGTAGCATAGCTTTTTATTCTGACTTACAAAATAGAATAAGAACCTACTTTTATTTATTTTATTTTTACATTTACATTGTGACACTTGTTGCTATCATTATTATACCCTTAAAATAATGCCTGGATTAGAGCAGGGATTTATGTTGGATAACCCCCTTACAGCCTGAGTTGGACACCACAGCTAAGGCTTCTAGTTGGCCCTGTGGTCTCAGGACGCTGCCGCTTCCATGTGCTTAGCACAGCTTTATGGCGCCTCTTGTACTCCCCAACTGCGTAACCATACAAAGCCTTGATAGTTAGACATTCAGCTAAAAGAGAGAAGGATGATTCTGAGAGGGGTATGTTTGTTTGTTTGTTTGTTTTTAAGTAATGCCCAAGGAATTTCAGAACATCTTCAGAATCAGAGTACAGTGGAGTTGGCTTTCAGGATAATCACCCAAGCCAGTTAGTTAATCCATAGTCTCTGTTGGTGGGAAGACAGAACATAATCTGTGAAACTTCGCAGGCCATAGTTTTCATTAGTGCTTGGTTATCCAGAAAAAAAAAATCTATTAACCTATCCCTTAACATTCCAGTGAATTCTTAATATAATGTTGCAAATCCCTAAAACAAACATGTTTCCATCAGGTGCTGCTTTGACATCTCCTGTGGACCCATGTGTGAATGTAACCAGGGATCAAGTAGGAGTGTTTTATTAAAAGCTACAAAATGTGGCATCATGTTAAAAGTCACTCAGGAGTCACTTGCTTAACACATGAACAAACACTGCCATGCAGGAGACAACATCATGACAGACATCCCCAGTTATTAGGTTTTCTGGTCACATTTCAAAACGAATCCAAACTCCATAGAAACATTAAGTACTTTTAAGATTGACCATTGAGGGCCCGGCGGCATGGCCTAGCGGCTAAAGTCCTCGCCTTGAAGGCCCCGGGATCCCATATGGGCGCCGGTTCTGGTCCCGGCAGTTCCACTTCCCATCCAGCTCCCTGCTTGTGGCCTGGGAAAGCAGTTGAGGACGGCCCAATGCTTTGGGACCCTGCACCCGCGTGGGAGACCCGGAAGAGGTTCCTGGTTCCCGGCTTCGGATCGGTGTGCATCGACCCGTTGCGGCTCACTTGGGGAGTGAAACATTGGACGGAAGATCTTCCTGTCTTTCTCTCCTCCTCTCTGTATATCTGGCTGTAATAAAATGAATAAATCTTAAAAAAAAAAAGATTGACCATTGAGAGCATCAAATGAGTAAGATTTTATGCAGCATGAATGTTTTCGTAATCTACAGGAAATGTCGGTACGGTAGAAAACTAGAAATACAGCTGTCAGCCTTTATTGTCTGACATTTTGCCTGGCTGAGAGTTTTTGGGTTTACCGAGCCACCGGTGGCAGTGATGGAGTGGCCAGTGTGCAGAGCACCGCAGCAGTGTCGCTCCGCGGCTCCGGAGAAGGGACTGATTCGGCAGTAGGTATCTGTCCCAGCTGGGCAGTGTCTGCATTTTGACATGCTGGAAATCCTGATTCATCTCTTTGTGGTTTCTCCCCCCTCCGTGAGGCACAAAATAAACGGAATAGAGAACAAAATGCAAAAAGAAAAAGGGAGAAAGAACGAAAGGAAGTTGCACAACCCTGTGAAATATTTCAGTGTTGAACTCTGGACAAGCCTTAGTTCTAGGGTAGGCAGTATGGCTTGCTTTCGGCTCCCAAGGCTTTTCATTAACAGAGAGTACACCGACCTTCATTCCCTCGCCCTTGTTAGGGACTCTGCTGAGTGAGGAGCATGCTCAGTTGGGACCAGGCTCTGGAAGGCTAGGAAACTGTGTGCCCAAGTAGGAAACCTTGGATTGTGCATGCAGGAGGAGAAGCACAGTCTCTTAACCGGGAACATCAGATTCAGAAACACAGAAATAGCAAAATAAAAACACATGTAAGGAGCAGAAAGCAGTTCCTGTTGGTTGTGATACCTGGAATACTAGAAGGCTGAGAAAGAGAACCTCAAGGCCAAGGGGACACCTGGAAGCATGGACATGTGCGTGCTGTGAAAGTTTGGGGTTCTAGAACCATAAAGAATTTTAGAAGAGATTGTCAGATAAAGTAACCAAAGTTGAGTTTTATGTTTCCACTTTTGCCAAGAGCCTCTCATGGAGCATGAAGGATACCCTATGTCTTACTAGAATGTCTGTCTTTTTCTGCCTGAGTGTCATGGAGCCTGACAGTGCCTCCGATATACTGCTGCAGGACCGAGGCAGGGGCTGGTGATGGGAAAGCCCTCTGCTGGGCTGCTCGCCCTCCTTCCACAGGCAGTTCCACATCTCACTGTTGGCTTTCACTCGAAGATGATAACCAGTAACATGACAGCTAGTAACATGAAGTTTGAGTGTAGTGAGAAATTCTTGTAGAATTGTATTACTAGAAACATATTGATATGTTCTGAGCCTTTCATTTTAAAAATATAATCACCACAAATGTCGTGGACAGATGCATGGGCAGCAGCATGAGCATGTTGACAGACAAATGGAAATAGTTACATATGGTGTGGGCTGTTTGAATGCAAAGGTGCAATGTGAGAATGAGTTAATCACATAAAAATGAGCCACTTTTATTATTTATATGTTGGAGAAAGTGGACATGTTTTATAATATTCACATTCAGGCATTTACAAAATAGTTTCCAAATCTCTCTAAAAAGAACACTTCCTAATTTTTTTCTTTAAAAAAATCTATTTAATTTTATTTGAAAGGCGTATTTACAGAGAGAGAGGGAGAGGCAGAGAGAGAAAGAGATGGAGAGATCTCCATCCACTGATTTACTCCCCAGTTGTTGCAATCACCAGTACTGGGCCAATCAGGAGCTAGGAACCTCCTCTGGATCCCTTACATGGGTGCAGGAGCCCAAGGACTTGGGCCATTCTCCGCTGCTTCCCCAGGCCACAAGTTGAGATTGATTGGAAGTTGGAGCAGCCAGGACACAATCCATCCCCACAGGTGGAGGATTAGTGCACTATTCCACCATGCTGGCCTCCGAACATGTTTATGACCTTAAACACTCCTTTTTCTATTAATATTCTTTACATCTAAAAAAAAAGTAAGCCCTTGAAATAGTTGTCATGTTCTTTACCTAGGAGAGAGAAGATTCTGTTAAAGGTGTATCTGCTGAACCTAAAATAATAGTAAATATAATCTTGCTTATGTTTCTAAAATTAAATGCTTCTAGCTAGCCTATATTCCTATATAATCCACAAACCACTATTAAAATTGTGTAATCATTCAATTTTTGACCAATTTAGATTCATTTCATAACTATTTTGGTAATTAAATTTTTATCCAAATACCCAAATTTTAATTTTTCTTTAGTTCTATGTAAAAAATACGTGATACGAGAACCATCGTTGCATGGCAGCCACTGTACAGAGAAGACTGGAAATGCGGCCGCTAGCTTTCCAGCTTCTGTGGTAGCCCAGAGCTGTCCTAGGGAGAGTGAATACAAGGGAGCAGGTGCAGCCATTGAAGTCACCACAAAGGGTCGGGCTGATCCTTGTCTGCCAGCATGGCTTTGCCTTCTGAGGAATGTCAGTAAAGCCAGGACACTTAACCACTGCAGCAACAGCAGCCCATTGCATGAAGAGTGTCAGATCAAGATGGGAAAATATGTAAGAAAGGCCTACCCCTGCTTTTAAAGTTTGGTCACAAAAGATGGGTGCTCTCTTGAATTCTCTCTTGTGCAGAAACTGAACCTTGAACAGGCGGGCATCTTGGGAGGGGTCGAGAGCACGGTCTGGATTCAGCCTGTTTTTGTGGACACACTTGCGAATCTCCAGCTCTTGTCCCCTCCTCCCTCTCTGGGAACTGTGGGTGAGGTTTTCTGGATGGTATGAGCACTTTGATCGCTTATAGCAGATCTGATCATGTCCCTGGTGCGGGGCGGGGATGCCCCTGAGCTGCCGCAGCCTGAGGGCCCTGGGAACAGGAGCAGTACTGCAGCTGTCATGGCTGCTCTGCTTCCAGGGCTTTGATCTGTTTGCTTCAAATGCTCATTTCCTTCGCCCCCTCTTAGCCTCTACCTGGCTACTTTAATGATTTGTGTGTTTCAGAGAGAAATGGATAGATGCAGGTCTTCCACCCACCGTCTCATTTCCTAAGGGCCACAACAGCTGGGCTGAGCTAGGCTTTGGGGTTTTCCAAAATGGGGGCAGAGACCCAAGTACATGACCCATGACCAGCCAGCTGCCAGGCTGCACATTGACAGGAGGCTGGAGTGAGGAGCAGGGCTGAGACTCAAACCCAGGCCCTCTGACCAGGAACTGGAGTGTCTGCTGTGGCCTCTTCACGGCTAGATTGATCATCTCTGCTTCCCCATCCCTGTATGCCACCCTTCACCCCAGCCCAACATTGTTAGAGAGTGCCCCCTGTTACAGCAGCAGAAATGATTCCTGCATTGTAAGTTTGAGAATTCAGCATGATAGACATAAGTGGAAGTGAACCAGGAAGTCTTCACAGGGGAGGAGAGTTTAGAGGCTTGGTTTATCTGAGAAGAGGAGGGAAAGCTTTGTGGGTGGCAGAGAGCATGAGGGTGTCCCAGCCCGGCCGGAGCAGTGAGTCCCAGGGTGCGGTCATGGTCGCCTCCCAGAGGAGTCAGCAAGGACACAGTGTGGGAGTGCTGAGAGTGATGTGGTTGCCAAGTAGTCAGAGAACTCAGACTGAGAAGCTCATCTTTCTTAGTGAAATTGTCAGGACTTGTTAAATCCCCAGTGAAATTTGCTCTGAGAAAGGAAATGAAGAAACAGAGCACTTGCAAAATAATCTTCAGGATGCTGAGTTGTCCCCCAAAGGGCCAGAGGCCAGCTTCTTGTGTCCATAGTGTCTGAGTAGATACCAACCAAAAAGAAACAAGTAACACTTTTTCTCATCTTCATAAACATAATGGGAATGAACATTTGGCCTCACGCTTAAGACACAGGTCAAAAAGCTCGTATCTAGTGGGTTCAGGACCCAGCTCTGGCTCTGCGGCTCCTGCTGATGCAGCTCCTGAGTGGCGCTGGTGAGGGCTCGAGTAATGCGGTTACTTCCACTCACGTGGGACACTTGGAAGGAATTCCCAGTGAGTGATATTTTAAATAATAAAAGCAAAAGCTTGTCAGTGACTTTATAAAAACCATGATTGAAAAGAGAATAAAATGAGAAGTAGAAACTTCACTCATACTCCATATTCCCTCTCAATCTCCTGTGTGGAAGTTGCCACCAGTAACTTTCCTCTGGACCCTCCAGTAAAGTGTGTCAGGCTGCGGGGCACCTGGTAATGTGCGAGGTGCAGCGCAGGGCTTGCCCAGCACTGTGTCCACAGGGCTCGTGGAGTGCACAGCACGTTTCCATCAAACTGTTCTTGGTAGTGTCCCCAGAGTAGGACATGGTGTAGATTTCCTTTCCTCTGAACCAGTCTGCTACCGTTGAATGTTCATGGGAAGATCATCCCCAGTTTTTATGTCTGCTTTGTTTACTCCACGCTGCTCCCTTTTGCTCCAGCTACACAGTCTCCTGTGTTTCCATCACTTATCTTCTTTGCCATTGATAATATACTTCCCTTGTAGATTTCTTTTACATAAACCTATCCCTCTTTAAAAATGTTATATTCAAATCTATTTTATACATCCATTTTTACTAGAATACAAGCTTCAAAAGGACAGTGATTATATATATTATTAATAACTTTCTAAGTAAAAAGTTTCTAGACATCTTCTACCCAACTAAGAATATAATTTTAAACAGATTCTGTTCTCCATTAATATTATTACTTGTTAATTAGTCACATTCTTAATTCAGACAACTCCACTTTCATTCACAAACATCTGCTACTGAACACTTCTTTAATAAATACCACTAAAATATATATTTCCTCATAGAGCTTTGTTGTGGCATTTGACAAATGCATCAGCCAAACAAATAATAGTATTCCTTGCTCTAATAAAAGAATAAAAGCAATGTGGTTCTGTATTTACTAATTGTCCATTAACATCTTTGCTATATGTCTGAGCTAATGAAAGTCAGTCATTTAACTGAGGAAGAAAGCCTTGTCATTGAAAGCGAAGTCAGTGGTATGGAGTCGTCTGAATTCCCTGTTTGAAGGAGTGGAGAGGAGTTGCCCTAGACGTTCTTCACATTGAAATGATGTAGATGATAGCAGCTTTTACTTGGCAGTATTGTTCCACTAAGAACCAGACCATATTTGAGCTGTTTGATTGCAATACATTTTATTAGTTTCACTTCGTTTTCTTTTAGTTGCAAAATTTGCCACAAGTTGCATCAGATATCTTGATATAACAGCGTACACTAAGGAATATTTATATCCTCCACCCCTTTTTTCAACTGATGCTAGTAGAGCCTTTTGACTCCCAGCTTCTGTGGAAACACTGAGTCATATTCATGTTCCGTCTCTGGAAATGCACTGAATTGAATTGATGAACACTATGCTGTTTAGCATATGTGATTCTAAAGAAAATGACCCTTTTAAAAACAGTCATTCCAAATATTTGAGTTACATTTTAATTGTAGAAAAATGAAACTTATATTGCCAAACTATTTCTTATTTTATTACATATACAATGTGTCATATTATTTAACAGTCTTAATTATTTGTAAATTATGCTTGTGTGAGAATGTTTTTTCCTTATTTTCTAACTGCATAATTCTTAAATATTGTTAGACTTTGAATGGGACCCAAATTATTTTTTAAAGTATTATATACTCTACATGATGATGAAGAACATTAAAATTAGTCTGTTGACAGTGTGCGTTGATATCTCTCACTGTTAAAACCTACTGAATGCTATAAGCTTGCAGTTTGCAGGATTATATATGCAATCAAAAACCTCGGTTAAATCATGTATGTTTTTGTTTATTCAGCAATTATATGGCCCATACTTTGCACCAGGAGATATGTTAGCAACTAATGGTACTGGCATAAATAAGTCATGTCTCCCTCATTGAGTGTTGTTGGCTGACTGTAGATGTGACCAAGTTAGGAGTTTTGAGATAATTTAGAACTGTCCTGAATGGTTGAGTTGGAGCGAATGCCATTGCATAATCTTCATAGAAGAAAGTGCAAGGAGATTAGACAGAGCTAGAACAGAGAAGGCCATATGACCATGAGATGGAGATTTAGGGTGAGGTGACTACAAGCCAAGGAATGCCACAACCACTGAGGTACAGCCCCTGGACGCTGCAGGGAGACCCTCATCCATGGGCTTCAGTGCAACAGAGTCCTGCTCACACCTTGGCCTTACAAGTGATCTCAGCCAAAGCCTGAGAAGCCGTATTCCCGGACGTTTGTCTCACTGATCCTGAATTCAGGCTTTCAGATTCTGGAAGAGTCAAGAAACGAAGGAATGTTGTCTCAAGCCAGCAAGTCCGCCATGACTTGTTAACAGCAGTTGGACAAAACATGCGTACCACTGCCATACGAGAGGCAGCTGCAGAAGCTGTCTGGGAAGGTGCAGGGAGGGAGGGAGGTGTGGTGATGGGCAGAGCACCGACTCTGGTACCAGCTCCTCTGAGAACCTCAGAGCTGTGGCAGGTCAAGAGGGCAGAAACGTGGAGAACGGCAAATAGGTGTAGAGAATTGTGAATAACAGGCTGCACTTTGAAATGCAAGTTTTAAGTCAAGAAATATAATCTCTAAAATATTTTTCAGCAATTAAAAAATTTCAGTCAGTCATATTTGTCCAGAAAGACTATGGTGCTGTAAAATATTTGTGGAAAGAGTAAGACCATACATACCGTAAATGAGATAAAGGGGTACCTCGGTGTTTGTCAAGGTAAAGAGCAGTGACTTTCTTGTCATTGCTAGTTGCTGAGGGTTTTAGAAATGTTGATTAAACCATCTCAGTGCTGGCAGTTTCATTAGTTGGGGAAAGAGAGATCATTTATTCGTATTACAGAAATAATTGCCAAAATATCACATTCTAAAAAAAAAAAAACAATAAGGCAGCAATTCTTAAAAAAAAAAAAAAATCTCCTCTCCATCCCCCTGCCTTCCTGTCTGCATCTCGTGATTAACAAGCGTTTCTGCCAAGTGTGTCCTCTTCCAGGGCTGAGCGCTAGAATGATGTGAGCGGGTCAAGTGTCTCTCTCTGTGTTTGGGACTCAGAGAAACTTCACAGGCAAAGCAGCATTTGAATGTTTTGAAATCTGTTTTCAAGGTTGACTTAAGTTTAAAAAGAATGATAAAGAAAAATGCAGATTTACTATGATATAAGTCAGATATTAGTGATCTGGCTGTAAAAACAAAGAGGGATAGGCAAATCAGTTATAAAATAGGGGACAATGAGATTACCCAGGGTTGAAATGGAAAGTGAAGAGACAGCTGTTGATTTCAGTTCTAACCCTGAGCCAGGAATAGATGATCCGATTACTGGAGCCTGGGACTTTGTTCCTTATGTCCTTTACAGTGTTTGGTGTTACTCAGTTTTTCAATTTTGTTGGTAGAGGGACCAGGTACTTTCCTAGTATTTCCCAGGTTATAGAAGATAAAACACTGTAAATCTGTTTTTTGCAGAACCCCAGCTCCAGCACCTGCATCTTCTCCCTGGCACCACAGCCCTCGGACCTTCCTGGCTTCTGGCCCAAATGTTTGGCAAATGAATCCATGTCTCCACTCTAGTTACGCACATTTGTAAACTGTGTCCAACATGGAGGGCTTAGCTTGGGTATTTTGGCAGTGGGATGTCTGGAATAGCTGTCCCCAACACAGTACCATTGTGTAATGATCACGCTTGGAGAGAGGTTGGAATTCATGGAGACAATTCATTCTCCACATCTATATCCTCCATTTCTAACCAGCTGCAGATTGAAAATATTTGGAAAAATTGTATCTATTGAATATCTGTGACCCTTTTCATTCTTAGCATTGCCTCATCAGTAATGCAGCCCAAGCTATTCACATGGTTGCTGTGGTACAGATGTGGCTTTCTTCCCAGGAGTTCTCATGTTAAGAGGTTAAGTCCAGGGAGACAATGTTAGGAGGTGGTGGGCCTGTAAGAGTTGAAACCCGAATCGGAGGCCTGCATGTCCCTGTTGTTACACAGAAAAGAAGCCTGTCTTTCCCATGTTCTGGCTTCCTGTCTGGCAATGTGGGCTCTCCTTCTGACAGACACCTGCTGTTGTGATGCCACCTGCCGCAAAGTCCTCAAGAGACACCTGGAACCTTCAGACATTTTACAGTGACCCCACCTCAGATATGTGCTTGCACTAATGGAAATGCATTAATCAAATAACCTTTATACACTATACATAGCAGGTATTACAGATATATGTAGGTTGTATGTAAACACTCTGTCATTTTCCATAAAGAACCTGAGCCTCCCTGGATTTTGGTCTCTATGATAGAGCTGGGAACCAGTCGCCCACCAGCAGTCATCAGTGGCCTGAGAGAATTCTGCTGTTGATAAACTGTTACATATTATTCATCTGCACAATAGTTATTCTTAATGGTACCTAAGAGAAAATGAGATTTGAAGTATTAGTTTAGGATCAGACATTTAGTGGAGCAGTTCAGATGCTCATATTCCAAGTACCTGGGTTGGCTCCTGGCTCGGACTCCTGGCTCCTGGCTCCAGCTTCACCGTGCAGACCCTTGGCTCCTGGCTCGGACTCCTGGCTCCTGACTCCAGCTTCACCGTGCAGACCCTTGGCTCCTGGCTCGGACTCCTGGCTCCTGGCTCCAGCTTCACCGTGCAGACCCTGGGGGCCGCAGTGAAAGCCGAGGTCACTGGGTTCCTGCCTCCCACAGGGCAGAGCCCGGCTGCGTTCCCAGCTCCTGGCTTTAGTGCCAGTCTGGTCACAGGTCTTTGGGGCATTGGGGTGCACACCACCAGCGCAGGAGCACCCTCTCATTCTCACTTGCTCTCTTTTTCAAAAACAAAGTTTAAAAAAAAGACTTTATTTCAGTATAAATACAATTTTGAAATTCGTTTAGTTTTTCATAACATACACTTCCCACATACCATTAACATTTTCATACGAAAATAAACTTGTTTTAATTCCATTTATTCACAGACTTCTTGAAAGGTCTTCATGGGATAGGAAATCCTTTCTCCCATTATTGCTGAACATGGCTTCTATCCCCTCCCTTGAGAGCCTTATAAAATAATCATTGTGTGGAATAATAGTATAATATTACGGTATTAAAAATATACAGTACAGTAATCTATAGGAGCTTGTTAACAAATACTTGTAGAAAGTTTTACTTTAAATATCTTATAATTGCTACTTCTCACTTTACTGTAAAGCCACATTTTCACAAGTACTCTAAAAATAAACTTTAAATTTTGTTTCATAAATCATACCTAAGTTGTTTATATAATGAATAAAATAAGGTGTATACTTTCCTATTCATCTTGAATGCTCTTCCATAAGTTGTACCTATTAGTAATAATAGCAAAAACTATGTACTCTTTTTTTTATTGATTGCATTACATTATGTGGCACATATTTATACGCACTGAGATTTCCCCCACCCCTCCCCCGACCCCTCCCCCCAATAGTGGATTCCTCCACCTTGTTGCATTACCACAGTTCAAATTCAGTTGAGATTCTTTCATTGCAAGCATTTACCAAGCATAAAGTCCAGCATCTTATTGTCCAGATAAGTTCAACGGTTTCTTGGGGAGACCATTTCTGGTCTGAAGGTAGAGCTGATAGAGTATCATCCTGATCAATTGAAAGCCCCGACATGGCATCGGTAACAATTTATAGCGTTATGGAATTAATTGACATGGTGTTGACTAACCAATATGTTAAAAAAAAGAGAGAGAGAGAGAGAGAGAAAAGAATGCAAGTTCTGAACCACATCCTGTGACTTCTTCATTGACATTTCAATTATTAGTTTATATACAACCGATTTCTATACACCTTAAAATGGCTATAGATTACTATTCAGCTGTCTCGTGTCTATTTTCATTATAGTATTTGGCATTTTATAGCGTTGAAGCATAATTTTGCTGAACCTGGCTGTTTTTCGGGTAGTCTAGACTGGCTTATAACTCTAACAAGACATATGTCAACAGTTTATATACAGAACAGTTTTAGGAGCGGTGTGCAGAGAAATACCTTCAATACCCCAGTGAGGGACTAGCTAATCTTTGTGTCCCACGCTGACCGTTTCCTGTCTGATTCTAAGCTTTCCAAAACAATGTACTCTTCAATGTTATAGCCATGTCCCTAACTCCCACCCATACCAGCCAAGGCCTGAAGACTTACACAGTCTCATATTTATTTGATCTGCTGGGACGTGGATAACAAATCACCTGTGGCACTGTTTCATGTAATAGGAAAGCTAGTCAAATAATAGTGACTAATATAATCAGATGACAGACAAATGTGAATTTTTTAGAACTCACAAGGAAAGATATTATTTAGAATTTAAGCATACTATATCCTTGCTTACAGATTTAAGAGAAAAAGCAAGCTGTGTGTGTCAGTTATTTTGAGTGTGCTAGATAGGATTGACTTTCACCATTTAGGCAGCACTTTGTTGTTGTTAGAAGAAAAGTGCAATATGTATTCTACAAATAAAACAGTGTGCATGAACCCCATATATGTCATCCCAGAAGAGCATTCCTCTGGCTGCCCCGGTTTCACTCAGATGATCATCGGTGAGACTGTGACAATTAATAAAGTCATCTTAGAAGAGTGAAGATTTTGGCTAGGTGAGCTACCTAGTGTCACTACATGAAGCTGAAACAAACCCACTTTAAAAGAACAGACTAAAAATAACTTGCAAATCGACATTGGGAACACAGAAGTTGGTTTCTGGTCTTGGGGGATTGCTGTAGACTAGGTTCCCTCACCTCGCCTTTCACAAATGATGGGGTCCCCTCCTAGGGATGGCGTCCACGGTTGCTTTCAGGGACCACGCTGCACAGAGGAGCAGTGTCCATTAGCATGTGGGAGCTCCTGGTCCACTCCTCCTGTGATGTTCCATCAAACCTGGCACACACTCGAGCCTCTTGTCTTTTAACATGCCTCCTTTTAAAGCTGTTGTTACTAAAGCACAAGTTTCCTCTGAATTCCTTTCTACTTAGTTGTTCTTTATAATACAGTCAGTCTCTGTTTAGTCGTAATAGAAAGAAATTAAGTAATCCTGCTAACCAAACTAGAATCATTTCACATATACTTCATCTTTATGAGAAAATCCAGTTACGGATCTATATATCTACTGAGATTACATTTTTCACTCTTTAATTTTGAACTACAGTATGATTTATTTTTGAAGTTATGCTTTGCTAAGTGTTATTTTGTCTGTACACAAGTTTTTATTCTTTACAGTTACAGTTCTTTTGATACTATAAGAATACTTGCCAGAAAATACTTGTAGCCTATTTCTTAAAAGAGTGTAGAAAGAGAAATCTAAAGAAGGATATTTGGTGTCTCTTGACTGTTTGACTTCTGTTACACACTGGTCACTTTGCTCATGCAAGCCGCTTCTTTAATTGCCTTCCTCCGTTCCCAGAGGGCTGATGAGGACCAATGCTGAGGCTCCACGCATGTCGAGTGCAGTTAGCAACACACTACTTCTATTCAGCGTTGACAAGTGACTGTGTGAAGAGCAGGAAAGTGAAATATACACTCTAGGAATCAAAAGTTTCAAGCTCACAGTTCATATGACTGTATTAAAATCAAAAAAAGAATCTGTAGATACTTAGAAAGAAATAAGATCATACAAGGAAGTGGTTTAATAGGTGATAAAATATATAGAACACAATTGCATTTCCATGTCCCATCATAAAATTGTTAGAAATAGTGATTCAAAAATGTGAACATTAAATTATAAAAAGTGAAGAAAATTGGAAAATTTGAAATATGAGAAGACTTGATATCGTAAAGGTTTTGATTCTCCCCAAATTATTTGTAGATTATTTCACTTACTATCAGAACCCCAGCAAGACTTTGACAGATGGTGAGATTTGTAAGAAAGAAGAGGCCAAATAAAATAAAATAATAAAATAGCCATGGCAGAGCTGAAAAAGAAGAAGGCAGGAAACATTCTTTTCCAGAAATTGTAACTGGTTAGTTAGGAATATCCATCTTATATACCTCAGCAAAAGATGAAGGCTAAAGATGTGAGGGGAGGGGAGATTTGTAGTGTTGTAGACCATTACCAACATCCCATATGGGATCTGCTTCATGTCCCAGCTGTTCCACTTTCAATCCTGGCTATTGGCTGGAGATGGTCCTACTGCTTGGGCCCCTGCCACCCACACAGGAGACCCAATGGAAGCCCTGGGCTTCCATCTTCACCCTGGACCATTTGGGAGGAGAACCAATAGAAACACTGTGTGTGTGTATGTGTGTGTGTGTGTGTGTGTGTGTGTATGCATGCGCGTGCCTCTTTCTCTCTATAAATCTGAGCTTTAGAAATAAATAAATGACTTTTTCGAAGTTAAAAAAAGGCTGTGACTGGGATTGTGTGATGTGGGATTTGTTTTAGGTTCTTTCATTGTGATTTTGTTGTGATTATTTTTCATGATACAGTTTTGCAGATACCAGGATTCCCCCTTTCTCTTCCCTGTTCCCCCTCAGTCTGTTCTCCCATTTTATTACAGTAGTATATCCTTTAATAACAGTTCTAGCTTTGTTTTGTTGTTATTGCTGTGGTTTAATGCAGGACATTGTTGGGACCCCTGGACACTGGCTCAAGGCTGAGAAATGAGTGACTGTAATGTGTCAGTGTTGGTTGTGTGGTTGGAGAACTGCACCACAGTGGGGAGATTCTCGATAAGCATGTTTCTGTTCACCAAATACTGTGGAGGCACAGGGTCATTATGTTAGCACCTTAGTTTTAAGTACCAGTTTACCCATAACTTTTCTTTCATCCCCAAAATGAAATGTTTTTAAAATCCTTCAGAAATATTATTGGCAATCAAATTTGATAGAAATTTAAAAGCTGTCTAATTTGTTCTGCCCTCCATGCTACTATAATGTCCTCTGTAGACCTCAATGGACTGGTTATCATGTCCTCCGTGAGCATCTGGGTGTGCCGTCCACTGCACAGGCCTCAGCAACTGTGAAGACCCAGTTCTGACACATGCACTCCACAATCCTGTGATTTTCACCAGGTTTGGAGTTTTGAGTCCAGTGAACCAGTTGGGAGGTCCCCAAAGAAACCTTGTCTGAGGTGACCCAACCTGACTCCTGTGTGTACTAGCCAGTGTGGGGCTTGGCTTAGTCCATCACCTACATCAGCCTACACACACAGTGATGGCTATAGTCACCTGGTCAGTTCTGTCCCCGGCCCCATCTTACATGCTGTGTTCCAATGGATGCTGCGGGCCAATCTAACCCCATCTGCCACACACTTGGCCTTCATGCATACCAGTGGGAGCTGCAGTCTAGTCAGATCAACCCTCAGTAACCCCACCAGGCTCGCCCTAGCACCAGTTGCTGCACATGCCAATATGTGCATCAGACTGGTCCAGTCGATCCTGCATCCCATTTGGCTCTTGTACTTAGCAATGGGTATTGGAGCCTAGCTCAGCCCAACCCCACTGTCCAGCCCACCCTCATACTGGCAGGTATTCCCTTCTGTCCAGCCAGGCCCTTACCCAGTCCCTGGTTTTCATGCTCACCAGTGAGAACTGCAGCCCATCAGAGAAGTGCCCACAATTTCCCAACTGGGCACTCTCCCAGCTCCACTTACTGTATTTTCCAGGTGGTTCTATGGTCTAGTCTGATAGGACTTGCCCCCAGTGCCAGCACCTGCTGTCTGACACTGCAGCAAAGGCTGACCAGCCTATATTTACTCTGGCTCATTCGTGCACCAGTGGATATGGTCACTTAGTCCAGCCTGCTGTCCCCTTAGCCCAGCTCACATGCAGGCCAGTGGGATTTGTAGCTCTGCCCAGCCTGGTCTGCCCTAAGTCCCAGCTCTCATGCTCACCAGTGGGAGCAGTGGTCCAGAAGAGGAACCCCCACAGATCTCCTGTTGGGTTTGCCTCCATCCTGGGTGTTACATGTGCTGGTGGGAGTTGTGGCCCAGCCTGACATGGCTCACCTCACCTTGCCCTTTTTCATTTATAATTTTTTTAAAGATTCATTATTTCCATTGCAAAGTCAGATATACAGAGGAGAGGAGAGACAGAGAGGATCCTCCATCCGATGATTCACTCTCCAAGTGACTGCAACGGCCGGTCTGCACCAATCTGAGGCCAGGAGCCAGGAGCCAGGAACCTCCTCCAGGTCTCCCACATGGGTGCAGGGTCCCAAGGCCTTGGGCCATCCTCGACTGCCCTCCCAGGCCACAAGCAGGAAGCTGGAAGAAAAGTGGGGCTGCCGGGATTAGAACCGTCACCCATATGGGATCCCGGTGTGTTCCAGGCGAGGACTTTAGCTGCTAGGCCATGGTGCCGGGCCCCTCATTTATAATTTTTGTTGGCAAAGTTTGCATAAGTATTTAAAATGAAACATCTCCCTTAATTCTTAAGCTATTCCTTTGCATTAAGCATGTAGTTGTTTTTCTTAGCATTTTAATGACTTTTTCGAGAAATAAGCTGTGAAAATACCTTTTCATATTCAACAGATACTCAAAAAGCAGATTGTTTCAGAAATGCATTTAAATTGCAAATCTTTACCTGTAGAGAAAACTGGCAGACATGGTCCCTTCTTGAAAGATTCCTTCTTACAAATGACTTTAATTATTTTTTTTCCAAATTTCTTGGTTATAGATAAGTGTTCAGCGATAGAGTAGGAAATATCAAATATCCTTTTTCTTTTAGAATATGAAAAATGGGCCCGTGTTTCTGGAAAGTAATTAAAATTTGTGCTTTAAACAGCCTTGTGAAAGAGTGTTACAATTTGGTTTACACAACCATAGAGGCTCAGTAACATTTTGAGGGGATTTTGGAGTTTATATGCATTTTAAGAGAAGTCTTGCTAAACCTTCAGAATCCAGTTCAGTATTTTCCATGCCTGTGTATGGCTGCTCCAGTTTTCATGGTTGTTTTTGAGGCTGCCTAAAAATCTATGCATGACAGCCTTCCTAATTCTGAACAAGTGTTAGCATCTCTTAGCCCAGCATTAATGGGCTGTGCGTGCCTTCTGGCCTTTGAAATCTGATTTTCTTGATTGCTGTTTGATTCTGTGATTGATGGAACTGATTCCCTGGTAATAGAGGCCGTGATTCTTTCCAGAATAAAGGATATATAGAGCTGAAGATTTTTATTTCAGAAAATTCTATTGCAGATCCTGTTTTTGTCTTTCAGTGCCAGTAGAAGAGATTTTAATGGGCTGAAATTCCTAAAGCTTTAATAATAATTTAATGAAGTTAAGTTAGTAGAGAATCTTGCTAATTACAGTCTTCTGGCAGCTGGGTTCTGATGTGTGCGAGGACGGAGCAATGGACCAGCGTTTGTTTATGAGACTTTCAGCCACAAGGATTAAAGCACCACCCTCCTTTCCCAAACATGCCAATCAGGTGGGGTATAACCAAACTAAGCATGCTGGTGTGAACTTGTAAGCATATAAATGTATAAACATTCAAAACTACTTGCAAAAATAAATAATATTTCCTCATAATGGAAAATGAGGTAAGGACTAGGCAGCAATCATTGTCAGAAATTAAAATTTCCAAATTTTTGAGCCATTAATGTGGTCTAAACCTTTTTTCAATGTGTCATTGCATCTGAAGAGTCTCTATTATTGCCTTTTGTATGTGAAGTAGACTTTATTCTGTATAAAATGCACATCAAACCAGCTGTCATTTTTTTTCACCAGCACTCCAAAGACTCAAGAAGAATCAATTTACTCAGAAAACCAGTTGCTTTATTCTAAGGCACTATGCCAAACTCTGAAAGAAACAGTGATTTTAAGCCATGGTCCCTGTTCCCCAGTAGCTCATAATTTAAGTTCCAGATACGTGCAGACTTAGTCTACCGTCAAGACTCCCCACCCTGAGAGGTGATGCTGCTTCCCTTCCCCAAGACCATTGGTGGGCTCTTGGACTCTTTTGCAAATAGCAGAAGACAAAACAAGTGGTTCTCTGTGAGTTCCAGAGGCCACATCAGAAAAACCCATGTGTTTACCAACCTAAACTTTTATGGAAGAAGCCTAGCTCCTGGGGGCTCCCACACCACAGGAAACCAGCTGCTCTGGACCCTCGAGCAAACCAGGCCCCCAAACCAGATGTGAGCAAATGGGCTTTGAGAGGGTTTTCAACCTTGGCGTCACCCTTGGATTTCCAGTATTGCCAGCTAAGACACTGACTGACCCTGTGGAGCAGAGACAAACCATCCCCACTGTGCCTGCCAGGCTAAGAGGACAGGCGAGCCTACAGCTGAGCGAACTGTGTGAAGACTAAGAGAGAATGGTGTGTTAGGTCAATGGAAGAAGTTTGATGTGGAAGAATACTGGATAGCGGGGGCCCGAATGATAGACATAAAGGCAGGAGTTTTACAGCTTTTTGTTCTCCTGAATCAAGGGAGTTTCCCCTGCAGACCCATCAGAGCGCACAGTAGTCATCAGATTCGTCTTAAGAAGGGTAGCTAATTTGCAGCAGTGTGGAAGATGGGCTGTGGCAAGACAGGGAAAAAAGAAGGATCAGATAGGTAACAATGGTCATTTGCATTATTCAGTCTGTTATTTGTTAGGCATAATAAAATTCACAATCCATTTGTCTTCTGGCAAATTAAACCAGTGCTTTTACAAACATTGGTTTTAGTGATTGTCATGCTGTTACTATTTATGAATGACACATTAAAGGTTCCTCCATTATAAATTGCAGAGAATTGTGAGTAAATAGCTCATTTGTGTGTTATTCTCAAGGTACTGATTGCATTTCATGTTTCAAGAAGGAGGTCACCCTTCCATGTCAGTGCACCAATGGAACCCCAGCTTATCATCATTCTGCCAGCCCAAAGGAAACATGAGTTCAGTATAAAGTCCTCAAAAATGTTGGTCATTTGTTCAAGCGTGAAAATCTCGTGGTGAGAAAATGCATGAATGTGATAGGTAATATAGTTATGTGATATGGCACAGCTGCGGTCAACAGCTGTCTATGGATTTAGCTGACTTGTAAATAACATTGGAGATGCCTGCCCATGTTTTCCGTGGGGTCCTATGACCCTGCCATCCTAGGGCAGGATCCACCTTTCTGCAGGGTCTCTCGGCACATGGGCTGCCTCCTCCACAGGGTGGGATGCGTTCTGCCTCCCTGCATGTCTGGGTTTTGCCTTACAAGCCACTCACATGTTAAATGTAAACTGGAAAGGTAGCCTAATCTTCCTAGTTCAGAATCAAAAACAACAGATTTTATAGATTATTTCCATGTGCCTTCTTCCTGTGTTCCTACCCCTTTCTGAATTATTTCAGCTACAGGGAGAGAAAGAACCAGAGGTCTGCCAGTCGCTGGTTCAGCTGCATCCAGGTCACGAATGTGGATACAGGGTCCCAAGCACTTGGGCCGTCTTCCACTGCTTGCTTAGGTACATTAGCAAGGAGATGGGTTGGAAGTAGGGCAGCCTAGATGGAAACTGTGACTCATACAGGACACTAGAGCTGCAAGTGGCACTTTGATTTTCTGGACAGCTATACAGGCCCTGAATGAGTATTCTTTCTAAAGCAATGGTTGTATAGTATTGTTCAGTTATTCAGTATTAACATTATATAACTGTTAATATGGCATTGGTGGTGTCATAAAATCCTTTCCTGTTTGCTTATATTTATTTCGAAGGTAGAGAGATGCTAGATCACTCCTGATATGGCTGCAGCACCAAGGACCAGGTCAGGTTGAAGCCGGCTTTCAGAGACTCCTTCTGGGTCTCTGGCATGAGCGACAGGGGCCCAGGTTCTTGGGCCATCAGCCACTGCCTCTCTGGGCACATTAGTAAAGATCTGGACCCAAAATGGTGCTCTGCTGTGTGATGCCAGCGTCAGCAGTGGTGGTTAATCCACCACCACCGTGTCAGCCCCACTCTGTCTCACGTATAGTTAGGCTGCGTGGTCTTCCTTGGTCACCCTTTCCATGAGAAGCCTGAAGGAATCTTGGGCACAGCATCAAACCAGGTCTGAAGCCCCTCATGCATCCGGGATGGCCCGATTCCGTTGGACTGTGAAGAGTGAGACTCTGTTCCTTACAGGATAAGGACTGCCACACATACGAGAGGTCCTCAAGCAATTCACAGAAAATGTGTATTAGGAAAAATGCACTCATTTGAAAAAAAGAAAACAAAACTTTTTTTCCATCCAATAAACAACTTCTAATTCCAACTTTTTTTCCATCGAGTTTTTGAAGCACCGGACACTTGAGGGGCTTCAGACCTGGTTTAATGCCTCTCCAAATTTAAACTGACATAGATGGGCATGACACAGCTGAGGCTAAAGTGGTAGCGGAATAATGATCCCCTAGATGCACACGAGTGCCTGCACCTGAGAACACGTTAGGGCACCTGAATGGTGCTAGGGGGTGCAACACGAGTGGAAAGGAGAGGCAGGGAAAGTTCTATGACATGAAAGTGCAAGTTCAGAATGACTGCCCGAGAAGGAATCCACCTGCCACTGCTGGCCGTTAGGACCGAGGCAGGGAATGGCCTCTCAAAGCTGACAAAGCCAAGGAACAGCTTCTTCCCAGCACCGCCCGGCAGGAGCACAGCTCTGCCAGTGCTCTGCTGTCAGCCAGCGAGAGCTCTGTTCTGCCCCCAGCCTCCCAAGTCCTAAGGTGACGGATATGTGTTATTCTAGGATGCTACACCATGGGCATTTGTGGAGCATGGCTGATTCCAGCTCCCTTTGGAGCCGCTTAGCTCTGTGATGGCTGTTCCTGTCTACTCGGGTGTCTGCTACTTCTCTTGGGCAAGTTTTGGCTTTGTTTTCTGGCTGGTAGTGGTGTTCTCGGGGGAAACGAGCTACAGCCTGATTCAACAACACAGGTTTCTTGAGACGTGAATGGTTGAGAATCGTGAGCAAAGGGCTTCCACTGTTCAGTTCATCTGGAAAACCATGATGAGTTCACAAGCTTCTTCCTTCCAAAAGCACTCTCAAGTATGCCACCTCCATGTAGGATTTTTTAAAAGTTTAAAAAAACTTCCAGCAAAAGAGATCCCTACCTCAGGATCCACTCTTCTCCACAATTACTTATCAGAGTTGAATCTTCTCAACCTGAGCCAGATGTACACGGCCATACAAGTACACAGAGGTGTGCACAAATAGGTACACGCACAAGCTCAAGTTTCTGGACACACGCTTTTCAACCTTGTTTTTGTTTCACCTAATAATTCACTGGATTTACTATTAGAGGATTTTACTTAGAGGAAAATAAATATTTTTCCAATATTTGGTGCTGCAGTATCATTATTTTAGAGTGTCTCACAGAACTGCTTTTGAGGCATACTGCATACATCCAGCCTGGCTTCCTTGGAAGACAAGCCTTCTATGGGTACAAGGAGGATAGGGCCACCCCCATGCGCACGCATGCCGATGCCTGGACTCGCTTCCACGTCTGCTACCTGGTGGCCTGTTCGTTAACACTGTCTCTCTCCATTGTTGAGTCACTTGTTGACTAGTTGACACGTGCACCCAGGGAAACATTGGTGTTCCAGCTGCTCTGCCAGCTCAGATTATGCTGAGCAGCTTTGTTCAGGAAGCTACTAGTCAGCAAGAAGGGCTTTGTTTCAGCACAGCAGGTAACAGTTAAGCTCTCAAGTTCCTAACCTGTCTTAAAATTAGATGTAGGGCCCATCACGGTAGCCTAGTGGCTGAAAGCTTTGCCTTGCATACACCAGGATCCCATATGGGCGCTGGTTCATGTCCCAGCTGCCCCACTTCCCATCCAGCTCCCTGCTTGTCACCGGGGAAAGCAGTAGAGGACAGTCGAAGGCTTTTGGGCCCTGTACCGCGTGGCAAGCCCAGAAGAGGCTCCTGGCTTCAGATAAGCTCAGCTCCTGTTGTTGTGGCTATTTGGAAAGTGACTCCGTGGACAGAAGACCTTCTTCTCTGTCTCTCCTCTCTTTTGTATATCTGCTTTAAAATAATTAGATGTAGAGAATAACTTTTTCTAAAGTGTTAGTTGACTACTTCTTCAGCAACCAAACATTGGTTAACAGCAACCAGCGTCACCTGTATCATTTCAAAACTTGGCAGGCTCCCAAGCAAAGTGGTTATATATAAGGTATTTCAGGTATGGGCGTGCTCTGAATGATGTGTGAACTTTGCTGTTGAGTATATGATAACCTTTGAGGACCATAGTAACGGAAATCAGTAAGAGTGAAAATCAGAATAGCTGTCTGGGATCTTGATGAATTGTGGATATATTTTTCTTAGCAATGCATCCATCCAGTTCCATCATTTGAAAGGCTGAAAGATGGGGTGAGGGTGGGAGGAGACGAGTAGTTTACACCTCACAAGCCTACAAAGGCCAGGACTGGTCTTGGCTGAAGCCAGGAGCCAGGAACTCCTCTGGGGTCTCCCACAGGGATGGCAGGGAGTCACCAGCTTTAGGCATTATCTGCTACCGTCTGGAGTACACATTCACAGGAGGTTGATATGGAGGCAGAGCCAGGACTCAAACCCAGGACCATGGGATAGGAGACCAATCACAAACAATGTCCTAACATGCCACAAGCTCACCTCAAGGATTACTTAAAGTGTATGTAACTGGGTAACCATATTTTTAAAATCCATGTTTGTATTTTACAGAAGATTTTAGAATTATAATCTTTTGCCAGTACCTATAAAACACATAAGTACCCTTGACCATTCTGAACTATCCTCCATTATTCTCTCTTTGTCTTATACAAAATCACTTGTTTCAAAAGCCTATTTCCATTTTATTCCTGGTCTTCATGAATTTAAACTGCACAGTCGCGTTCAATAGAAAGAGATATCATTATGAAATTAATTTAAAATAACTAATGGGTTTTCACATTTTGCCATGTTTGTTGCCAGGAAGAAAGTTCCAGCTTCTCTTCTTTCATTTGCTCAGGCCAATCTCATGACGTGTAGACCTCATGAATTCCAGACAGTGTTCAGCCCTGGTTCTGCTAGTGCTGCTGACTTCAGTCTGTGAACTTATCCAGGAGACGCTTTTGGCTTTTATAAGGTCAACTAGAAAGTTGGAGGCTACTTTTCTCATTTAGTGTAAGATCAAATTTTTTTTAAATGCTAACATTTAATTTGGAGCTACAGTGGCAACTTTGGTTACTTCGTTAAATCCATTATTTAAAACTGTTCTATGTAAAGGATGTTTTTATAATGTTAAGGTTAATATTGTAGCTGTCTAGTTTTGTCAAAGTAACAAGGACCTGGTATTTTGATTTAACTGTGTTTTGAGATCATTTGATGAGGGCTTGATTTGATACATCTTAAACAAGCCAGTAGACAGTTGGATTTTCTAGTTTCCACATACTGCGGATCCCAGGCAGGACTAAGGCCTGAGTCTCATCTAGTTCATTACTCTTTACCTTACCTCTCACCTTCATCCTTTCCTCCTCATTTTCTGAACTTCTGCAAATCCCACCAGAAGGTCAAGATACGGATTGTGCAAATGGCAGGGAAGTTTATGGTAAGGCAAAGTACACCATATATTTTGTGCTATTTTGCCACGAGAGGCACAGCTGCCTCGGAGCCCACCTTTGGTGACTTTCAGTGGCTACATATTTCCTCCGATTATCCCTGTTCAAGAGTTTGAGACTTTGTTCTTTCCAGAAGAAAAATGTTGCCTCTTCTTGTCTGTTGTAACTCATGAGCACAGCAGCTTCCTTCTGGCTGTTCTTCCCATCTTGTGTTGTCTGAGTAAGTAAGATTATTTATCTCAAGGGTGTTTACAGCGTCAGTAATGAACACTGTGCTGAGAGCCAGTATTCGGGTGGAACTAGAAAGGGCACTAGCTGTGTGCACACAAAATAAACTTGGCCAACGCTGCTTGGTTCTGCTCGTCTCTCTGGAATCATTCCTTCTTAGTATCCCTCTCTAGCTGTTTGCTCTGTCAGCTTTAACCAGATCCAGAGTCCCTGACAAAGCTGATGATCTCATCAACTCCTCTGTGTGGCAGTGACTGCTGTGTCTACATGTCTCCTCCAGACAGCTGTCTTGGTTCCACAACTCTATAACCTTTCACCTGCTCAGCCTTCCCACTTAGGTACCTGTGGGCGTGCCAGATTCTCCTATTGTGTCTAAAACTGGACTCTGTGTCTGTAATACTAAACCTACTCCTGAATCGCCACCTTCACAGCAACCAAAGCTACAAAGCGTAGGCCTGTAGGCATCTGAGAACACCCATCATGAGAGAGGACAGTCCAGCAGTGTCCTCTCCTGGGAGAACAGGAAGGTCTACACTCATCAGTCTACACTGACTCACACATACAGATCTGCTCTCTTCACACGAATGTCTACATGGACACACTGACTCACACACAGCATTGTTCAAGAGGAGTACTGCACAGCTTCATGCCATTTTGAACTTAAACAGGATCGTAGCATGTGGATAACTTTGTGACTAGCTCTTTTCCCCTGTTTTGTTTGAGATGCGTGTATGTGTGTAGCTGTATAGTATACCAACATGTGAAGCTTTCATAATCTGGCCATTTTCCTGTTTAAAAAAAATGTGGGTAATTTGTAGTTTCATAATAGTTAAAGCGCTAATGAGATGGACATTGAGTACAGCATATTAGAGTGCCTGATTCAGTTGCCAGTTTTGCCACTTCCAATCCAGCTTCCTGCTGATGCCCATGCTGTGGGGCAGCAGATAATGGCTCAAACCCCTGGGTCCCTGCCAACCACATGGGAGACCCAGGGAGAGCTCCCAGCTCCTGGCTGTGGCCTGGCAGGCACAAATGTTGCAGGCATTTGGGGAACGAACCAACAGGAGAAAGATTCTGTCTCTGTTCTCTCTCTTTGCCACTGAGTTGCTCTGCCTTTTAAGTAAGTCAGTGGAATGAAATATTTAAATGCACTTAAGAATGTCTGTATATTTCCTGACAGACATACAAATACTGCTCTGGGTTATGTGTCTGGAAGTGGAATTCCTGGGCTACAGGTGCATACCTTGGCAGTTATTGCCAAAATTGATTTCCAAAGTGGCCTTGGATGTTTTTCTCCCACCAGCAATAACTTTTTTTTTTAAAGATTTATTTTTATTGCAAAGTCAGATATACACAGAGGAGGAGAGACAGAGAGGAAGATCTTCCGTCCGATGATTCACTCCCCAAGTGAGCCGCAACGGGCCGGTGCACGCCGATCTGAAGCAGGGAACCAGGAACCTCTTCCAGGTCTCCCACGCGGGTGCAGGGTCCCAATGCATTGGGCCATCCTCGACTGCTTTCCCAGGTCACAAGCAGGGAGCTGGATGGGAAGTGGAGCTGCCGGGATTAGAACCGGCACCCATATGGGATCCCGGGGCGTTCAAGGCGAGGACTCTAGCTGCTAGGCCACGCTGCTGGGTCCCACCAGCAATAACTTATCCAGTTGTGTTTTATTCTCTGACATGCTTGCTTGCTATTGTTGTACATTTCATTGGTGAAATGTCATTGAACTTACCAACGTTACCAGTTTTCAATTTCAAACAAGGCCAGTTATCTCAGGCCACTAAAGGTAGTGGTCAGCATTTGGGAAGTGTGTCCCATTTCAGAGTGCCAGGGTTCAAGTCCCATGGCCACCCATTTTTTACTTTCCTGCTCATGCACACCTGGGAAGCAACAGAAAGATGGTTCAAGTGGCTGGGTGCTGCCACCACATGGGAAACCGGGACCAAGTTCCCAGCCCCTAACTCAGCCCCTAACTCAGGCCTGGCCTAGCCCTGGCCCTTGTGAACATTTGGGGAGTGAATCAGGGAATGGGCAATCTCTCATGTCTCTTCAAAACTTTCAAATGAGACTTTTTTTTTAACAAGTAAGGGAAGGGAGGAATGTAGGGAGGTGTCAAAATCACCCTCTGGTGTTTTCTGCCAAGTTTGGCTTTTCTCATTTAAGTGTTTGATTCACCTGGAATTAATCTTATATGTTTTGTTGAGATAAAAATTATTTGATTGTATGTTTAAATGTCCAGTCAGGGTTTGTGTCAGAAGTCACATGAGCATGACTCTCAGTGTTGTGGTGCCAGCGGTCATTACACATTTTCCTCACCTGCTCTGGTAATCTGCTTGGCACCTCAGCGTGTTTCAGAAACATCAGTCTCAGGAACTGTTACAAAATACACGTCATATCCTCCAGAGGAAGTGAACTACCTCTCTTTTGAATAAGAAAAGATCGCTGTTTGGCCGTGGTGATACCAATTTAAATTTGGCTAAGAAAATGTCTTTACAAAACAAGTAAATACCCAGAAATATCATTTTCAAAGCTGTTGGTAATTCAACTCCCAGAAAGTTAAAAGAGATGTCGATCCTTTATTATAAGGTTTCTTAGGAACTTTTCCTGAATAAGAGATTTCTTTTGACAAATCCAGCTTTTGATCTACACTGTTCAGTGTAGTTAGATGACAGCAGTACAGTTTTGCATTGGACTGTAGAGCATGTGTGTTCCATGCAATGTGAAATCCAACTAACAGAACTTAAGACTCTGCAGTTCCATTGCTGAGGACATCAGCTGTCATCATCAGGAAGGATTTCATCTTACTCCCTTTATCTGAAAAAGCCTGAAGTCTAAGCCTCAGTCCTAGAAGTTTCTTACTCTGTCAGTAACCTTGCCTCTTCGGTTTATATCACTCATTTAATCTATAACTATTTCTTAAGAAATCTTCATTTTAAACTATGTTGCTAAGGGAAAAAATGTGAAAATTTACCTGGACTTATATATTTCATAGCATTTGTAGCTATTCCTAAAGGGATTAGATGAATCACTCTTTTTGAAGAAAAAATTCTGTGATACAATCTTTGTCTTCAAGATGTTATAAAGCTTTAAGGATGAAGACACATTTTGAAAAAAGAAAGGTAAAAGTTGAAATAAAAGCTTTTTGAGGGCAGAAATTATGTGGTGGCTTGATCACACGGGTTACATGTTTATAACATGGTAAGTTGTTGACAGTGCACCTTCAACAAGTACTCTCAGCAGAATGTGTCGTAAGCTTGTGTTGAAACACGATGTAGAGACGGTAGAGACTTTAAATGACCAGAGGAAAGAAAAATCAGCCTGAGTATGGCAATCTAAAATGTATATATATATCCCTGGAAAAGTTACAATTTAAATTGAACCATTAACTAGTGGCTGTAGTTTGGTCACGAACACCAAGTTTTAAAATACTTTAGCTCTCTTTTTAGTAAGACATCACATACAGGTTCTCCAAGTTCTTTGCTTTCAAATGCCACTCTTAGCATGATTTATTGAACAATCATTCATAAAAATATCAGTATCCTAAGATATTCTTGTATACAGGTGTATGAAGCATTGTGTTAGTCATGGGAGCATTTAAAAATGGAACCAACCCAAATCTCTCAATGAAATAATTGTTATTACAGCCAAATGGTAATTAATTATAAATGTGCATCCAAACTCAGATGCAAAGACATATCTAATGTACCTGACAGAGTAAATCTAGCAAGGAACGAAATTATATATAGAATGATCTTGTTAATAAAAAAATTCAGTATTGCAGAATAGGATCATGGGCATTTTTATGTTCTTTTCTATTTCTAGAGTTTTCCAAAGGCTTAACTGAGTGTCTGTTTTAATGGTCTGGCTTTGTTCTTGATTGTGAGGAGAGTCCTGAGCTGACTTAGGTGACTGACTCACGGCATGGACAGCTGTGGAGCACTGAGCACTTCCACGAAGCGCCTTTACTGATGAGGCTGCGTGGACAGGAGTCAGGACTGATCCTCAGATCTGTGGGACTTGACGCGATGAACCCTAAGTGGAACCCTAGGAGCTTGTTTCCCTCCGAATTGGCATCATGATAATTTTTGTCGGACGCTGATTTTTTTTTTTCATCAAAAGAAAATGGATGAATCTCTTTATCTTGGTTTCACAGAGTCTAGACAATGAACAAAATTACAGACCTCTTTTCTGTGTCTCACTTTAAATTGAAAAAAAATGTAGTTCTCCTTTCCCTAGGAGGAGTACAGTCAACCTGAGACATTTAGTGTCAGAGAAAAGTGTCTAATGCCTTAGGAGTTGACTTTGAAAAATTATGCATGTAATAATTATACTTTTATTTCATACGGTTTCATTTTTTCTCCTGTTAAATATATTTTTAGATACTGGATGATGTGTTGCAATACTTGTAACTGTATTTGTTGTTGATTTTAATATTGTAATTCCTAGAGGGTTGTGCTTGTCATCTCATAAGGCACTAGCACTCTGCACCATGACTTTCCTGATAGGGTGAAGTTGTCTGAGCTGGGCCTGCCCACTCCTCAGGTCTTCTTGCCGCCAACTGTGGTTAACTGTGTGCAGTTAGTAGGCCAGGGAGACACCTGCAGTGCATTCATTTCTAATCAGCTGCGCAACTCAGTTTGGGTAGCCGTGTTTTAAAATATTCGTCGTCTAAACATACTTGATATTTTTTGAGTTGTGGGTGATGGTTTTATTCATTTATGTGTGTGTGTGTGTGTGTGTGTGTGTGTGTGTGTGTGTGTGTTTGAAAGACAGGGTTACAAAGAGATAGAGGAGGGGAATGGTAACGAGATAGAAATCTTCAGTCTGCTGGATCATTCCCCAAATGGCCAGAAAGGCCAGGACTGGGCCCGGCGGAAGCTGAGAGTCTGGAGATCTTTCCAGGCCTTCCATGTGGGTGCAGGATGGCACCTGAACCTTCCTCCACTGCTTTCCCAGGTGCATTCACAGGGGCTGGATCAGAAGAAGAGCAGTCAAGGCCAAAAGCCAGCACCCATATGAGCTATCTGTGTCGCTGACAGTAGCTTTCTCTGCTGCGCACAGCACCAGTCCCTGAACCACTCCTGTAGCAAGTAGTATCTCAGTATTACAGGACAGAGGATAGAAGTCTGAGATTGAATACTTGCCTAACATCACTTAGCTGGTAAGGAACAAACCTGGATTTGGGGCAAGGATTGTGGTGTAGTGGGGGTAAACCACTACTGCTACATTCATCTGAGTGCCTGGATTTGCGCTTCGCCCCTGTTTCTGATTCAGCTTCCTGCTAATGTGCAGATGATGGCTTAAGGCCCTGTGTCCTTTCTCCGGGACACTGGGATGGAGTTCCTGTTTCTGGCTTTACCTAATCCCATCCCAACTCTTACAGACGTTAGGGAAGTAAGCCAGCAGATAGAAGATGCCCCTCCTCTTTCATCCTCCTTTCTCCCTTTCAAACAAATAACGAGACCAGATGAAAGGAACTGCTTGAAAAAAGGAATAGACCTACATGCAAACGTGTGGGTCAGCTTTAAGGCCCGGGACCCTCCAGTTGATCCAAGCTGCTGTGACTCGTGCCCTGCCTGTGAACTTGACCCGACCTAACTGTCCTTGCTTCTGCAGCCATCTCACATCATTCCCATCAAGCGTGTTTCACTTAGGTTCCACGGAAAAGCGAGGCTTCACACCAGGATGAAAACCTGCATACCCAGGCTTTCCTTGTGATGGAGCTGCTGTGCATCTGCCCTGCGCCGTGGCTGTGGGCAAGCCTGTTACCCCAGAACTCAGAGCGCTTCTACAGGTGTAGAAGTCAGTCTACCGGAAGTAGTGAACTGCAGTGGTGCACTAGACGAAAATGCAGTTGGCTAGGAATAAAACACTCGATTACTAAGTGAAGATACACAGATGCCGCAAATGAATGGAGACCAACAGCAACAAGAACAGTCACCGTCAGTCATTGCCACACTTTGGGGCGCACTGGCCACTAGGGGAAGTTCCTGTTCTCGGAGACAGAGATGCACGTTCACAGGCAGAGTTAAGGGAGGTGCACTCTGTGAGGGAATCATTCCAGGAGAGGCCGGTGAGGCCTGAAGCTCACCTACATCCCCTCGTCCAGCATGCCGAGAGAAATTGCTACACCCATTTTGAAACAGGCTCTAACATGATTTCTTTTACTTCAGATGTATTTTTTAAATGACACTGTGCTGATTTTCTTTTCACTCCAGGCCTGATGCTTCGCCCCCCAAGACACTGAAAAAGGAGCACACCTCAGCTGAAAACATGTCTCTAGAGACACTAAGAAACAGCAGCACAGAAAACCTCTTTGATGAGATTTAACCACCTTGCAAAAGCACTTTGATGTTTACTGGATTATGTTTTCTATTCATTTCTTCAAAATGAAACAGCAAAATTTCGACTCAGCAGTAGCTATTACCTCAACCTTTCTGCTTAATTACATACACACTGGGTTGAAACCATTGTGCAAAATGGATTACACATGGATATGAAGATGTAATTTGATGACAGTGCTACATTATTCTAATCTGTTCATTCAGCATGCCTATAATGACACAGAGTCCCAAGGTTTTTGTTTCAAAGGACACCTTTATCAGGCTCATATGGCATTGCATGTGTTTAATCGCTCACTTCCTGTCCAGGAAGATTTTTTTAAAAAGCAAAAAAAGTGTTTTGAAAATCTCTATAGTTCTTCCAAAATAGTCATATTTTGAATAATTATGTTTGAGTATTTTCATTTGTGGAATGATATATCAAATATTTGTTTGCTTTAGATATAATCAATCTGAAAATATATTAATAAAATTATTATACATTGAATATTTCGTTGTTAATAAAATGTTATGTAGCTTAACTTTCTCTTTATAATATGCTGATTAGGTGTAAACCCCCTCCCTGCCTTGTGTTAAAAGACTATTTTTCGGGCTCGGCGCCGTGGCCTAGTGGCTAAAGTCCTCGCCTTGAAAGTCCCGGGATCCCATATGGGCGCCGGCAAGCTCCACTTCCCATCCAGCTCCCTGCTTGTGGCCTGGGAAAGCAGTCGAGGACGGCCCAATGCATTGGGACCCTGCACCCGCGTGGGAGACCTGGAAGAGGTTCCTGGTTCCCGGCTTCGGATCGGTGTGCATCGACCCGTTGCGTCTCTCTTGGGGAGTGAATCATCGGATGTAAGATCTTCCTCTCTGTCTCTCCTCCTCTGTGTATATCTGGCTGTAATAAAATGAATAAATCTTTAAAAAAAAAAAGACTATGTTTCAGGGACCATTGATAAAAATGTTATGCATAGAAGGACCCTCCTTGAAAATAAAAGCCTTGTTATGTAGTCTCAGTAACCTTGGACAGTTTTTCACCTCTATGCACTGGTTCTGTTTCCAGCCCTTCATACTGTCTTCACTTCTCTGCAAATGAGCATCCACTTCCTGCACACCGCTGAGCGTTCACAGCACCAAAACTACAGAGAGCGCTGGGTTCCAGTCCAGCGCGTGGCTTGTTCCCATCCTCATCTCACTGCACCACAGTGCGTCGTTCCCTCCCCATGAACATGTTCTCTCTTTCTGTAGCATTGTATGTTCTTCATAGTCTTCTCTTAGAGTTCTTGGCTTATTCCATGCTTGTCCAGCAAGCAAACACACTTGAGTGTTCTGGGTGAAATCTTGAACTCTCTTCATATTCCATATTTTTATCAGCCTCAGGCACCATGGCTTGATTGAGGTTCTAAATATCTGCAAACTTGGTCTAATTCTCCCTGAATCCTCAAAGTGTGAATGTGTATGTACTTTGTCATTATTACAAAAGGAGTTTAAGCTTTTTGAATTAAATTATTTCTTTGTGTCAAATATTGATAAATCTTGGCATCTTTTGTCAAATACAGCAGAGTATGTTTATCTTCCTATAGCTTTCCTTGGATGTTTTAGCACATCCAAAGCAGACATTTGATTACATCCCAACCTCCCTACCCAGCTCATTTCTTCCCTAGTCTTCTGCATCTGAGAAATGCCATTGATACTGAGACATTTACTTCAAACTAGAGATCCAGAAATTCTTCTCAAGGTGTCTGACATCCTCCACTTTCACATCCTTTTATTCCTACCCTGAAAATACAGCTTGCCTCTACCTAACTACATCTCTCTCTTTCTGTACATGTGTGTGCATATAGATTATATATGTATGTCATAATGGCCTCCTGGTTGTCTCCCTGTTTGGTCTCCTAATTCCCTAAAATCCAGCCACATTATTTGATGTTAAAATCTCAGATAAAATCCTTCCCCTGTTTGGGTTTAAACCATTGCCTTTTGATGAAAGTGCAAGGTCTCATCCCCTCTGCCCCCGCCCCGCCTCTCTAGCTGGATATCCTGCCCCCTCCTTGTGTGTACCTCACTTCTCCATCCCTCAGGTAGGCCTCATCGCACAAAGCCCTGTACTGCAGATCCCTCTGTCTCGATGGCTAGTCCCATGGTAGGTGTCTTCTCGTCCCTAACAGCTACAGCCATGCCTTCTCTTTCAGGGGTGCTTTGTTTGAAATGCCCTCTTTATAATCACCCTGTTAGAATGTTTTCCAATGTGCATGTCACTGTTGGAAATTGTGTTTTCACATCTTTGTGTCCCAACAGAAAATGAATCCCTGCTGAGCAGACATAGCCCTCTGGTCTACCTCTGTGCACCAAGGCCCCGCGATGGGGCTTGTTTCATGGATGTGCAGTGTTTGCTGACTCAGCAACTGCATTTCTATCACAAGATAGGCACTCCTATGTTTCCTTAAGTTACTAAAACACTTCAGAAAAAAACTTATTGAAAGATTGAAATCTTTTAGTTAGTTTGGCAAAAATATTCAGAAAGCCCAAGTATTTCATGATTATTATAAATGACACATAGCTGTAAACATGTGCAGAAGTTTGATTCTGAAGAAAAGACAGGAAAAATGTATTGTTGGGGCAGTTCAATGGCTCAGTTGGCTAATCCTCTGCCTACAAGCACCAGCATGCCACATGAGTGCTGGTTCGTGTCCTGGCTGCTCCACTTCCCTTCCAGCTCCCTGCATAGGGCCTGGGAAAGCAGAACAGGATAGTCCAAAGCCTTGGGACCCTGCATCCAGGTGGGAGGCCTGGAAGAAGCTCCTGGCTTCAGATCAGCCCAGCTCCAGCTGTTGCAGTGATTTAGGGAGTGAACCAGTGTATCCTTCTCTCTGTAGATCTGCCTTTTCAACAAAAACAAATAAATCTTTTTTAAAAAGAAATTATCTAATATTATTTGTAGCAGATATAGGATTTATATGAGCAAATAGGACAGCACAATGTTTAAAATAGAAATTTTCTGTGTTTTGATTTCTTTGGTGGCTTATATTTAGAGGAAAAAATTAGATTAAAAATAAACATGAAAGTTTTAAAAGTTTGTTCAGTTGTCACATTGTTACTCTGCTATTCTGCTGAACTTGGTTTAATCAAAGCTTCACTCTGGATCTTTACACAGTGACTCGGTACGCAAAATACCAAAAGTCAAAATAACATTTTGACTCCACCTGAATAGACCACAGATAACTAAAAAGAAAACTCCACCTGAGCTAGACCACAGATAACTAAAAAAGAAGCAGCACACAACTGTCTTTGTATAAGGAAAGAGAAAAAGAAGCCAAGCTTTGTCTATGATCTCACTAGTGCTGATAGAGGGATGTAAAGAAAGGATCTCCTAGCAATCTTGTTAAGTTCCTGATGTTTTGAGGTATGCTTCTAGAGAAGTAGTCGGCTCGGTCGTGGTCTATGTCAGCTTGATGCTGTTGGCCAGAGCAGAGCGCAGCAAGCCTGCCGTCATGGGTTCCTCCTTCACAGCCGGGGTGGAGAAACCAAAGGCATGGCTTACGCTTCTTGCGCTGTGAAGATAGAGATACTCAAGGCCTGCTTGGTTAAAATGTGCCGATCTCTTCATTCCATGACATGTTTCTCCTAGTATTTTCCATAGTTTCTACTTAAAAACTACATGTGAGAAGAAAAAAGTGAACAACACTGAAATGGAAGGCAAAAAATTGAATTATATTGTAGCATGACTTTTTTCCCTTCAATTTAATTTTTTTTTAACTCTTGGCCCTGGCACCAGATAATATTACCTAGGGCTCATTAGGGAAGTTCATCAAGAAAAAGTCCCTCTCAGGAAGAGATGTCTTATGTGGTTTTAAAAGGTCAAGAAACTATTTTAGAAAAGTTTTCCTTAATTCAAGTTTATAAAATACAGATCTCTGTGTTTTTCAGCCAAACAGCTCTTTATTGGATAATTTGGGTTCAGCGAATGTTTATGAAGGAGCTGCTATGCTCAAAATACAGAACTGGGCCAAGTGGCGATTTATAGGATGACTCCATTCATTCAATAGTTGGTAACTACTTGTGCCAGTCTCTAACGTGGACACTAGATGTGACAGTGAATAATACAGAAAGGGGCCCCTTCTGTTAGTTTATGTTCTAGTATGAGACATAAAAAGGGAATGCTTTGAGACCAGAACCTGGAACCTCAAGGAGTCCCAGGGTAAGTGGCATAAAGACAAGAATTTTCAAAATGAAGACTTAAGGGTAAGGATCCAGAAAAGATGCCAAATCTGGCTGAGCGATTAGGACGCACTGAGACTTTGCAGGGCGAGTGAAGACCGTTTGCTCAGGATCATCAGATGAGGGTGCAGAAGTTACTGGGCGGTGGAAACAGAGTTAATGCCTAAAACCTGTGAATCTGGAAAGTAGGAAAAACTCCCAAGGCATCCCAGGAACGTAAGGCAGGTGCTTCAGGGAGTACATACAACGAGCTGAGTTACACCACTGAGATATGAAGGCAACTGAGCTGTGCTTCTAAGCTGGGAACGCACTAGGCCCTGGGGCCCTTCCTGGCATCTGGGAATGAAAATATTGGCAGCTGAGAAGCCCTTGACAAACCTTGCCTGTTAGACAATCAGCTCACCTCCTTTCATGTCACCCTCATTTCTGCACTCAGCATTATTTATAGAATGAAGCAGAACCTTTTCATAGGATTGGTGTTTTTAACCCTTGTTTATGCTCCTGGGGAACAATGGTCTTCCTGCTTCTTACTTGTTGAATATTATGGTTATAGTGCATTCAGTCTGTGATGACAGTGGACTGAGGTTATGTCAAAGAAAGCAGGAGGGTAAGTGAGAGGGATTGTGGTTACTTCCTCAGAACTGTGCCCATGAAATGCATGGAATCGGTTCTTTTGTTAATAAATTTTTTAAATAAAATGATCCATTTTTAAGGAAATGAGATTAAAGAGCTGAGATTGTCAGTTTCTGGAAGGCTTCATGAATTTATCTGTAGGTCAGAAAACCAAAAAATTAGATAGTTACATTTTTTACTCACTCCACTGATTTTGTAAGGCAGAATGATATAATTACAAAAGAGTTATTCATACATCCACTTGTAGCTATTGTCTGAATTTAAAATTTTCACTTTTGATCTAACAGCTTGTAAGAAATGCTTTTCAGAAGAGCCGATTTAATTTGTATGTTTTTATCAGCTAACTTGAGAGATTTTCTTCATATCTCAATAACTGTCAAATAATGCCTTGAAAAATAAAACAGAATCCAATGTTTGATGATTGCTTCATTAACTGACTTCCACTATCTCTTCCTGGTTCTCAACTCTTTCTTCTTTTTTTAAGATTTATTTATTTGCTAGTCGAACTATGAAGAGAGGAGAATTCAGAGAGAGAGAGAGACAGAAATCAATCTTCCATCCACTAGTTCACTTCCCTGGTGGCCACAGCAGACTGGACTTGGCCAGGCAGAAAGCCAGGAGCCAGGAGTTTCATCTGGGTTCCAATGGCCTAAGAAGGTAGGCCATCTTGCACTGATTTCCCAGACCTTTACCAGGGTATTGAATCAGAAGTGTAACAGCTGGAGATGTGACAAGTGGCCATCTGGGATGCCAGCGTCTCAGGCTGCAGCTTTAACCAGTTCACCACAACACCCAGCCCACAAGTCACTTTTTTGTTTGTTTGTTGTTTGTTTGTTTTTAGGGTATTTTTTAAATTATATTTTTGACAATCTTTACATAGTTAGGGTAAAAAAGGTTCAAGGGCTATAGGGAAGTGGCTAAGACTATTATTTCCATATTGTTTCCTTCATGTTTAAAGGGGGGTATTAAGGGAGAAGGCTCACCCAATTTCCCACCCTCCCCAGGTCCCGGATGTAGGGCATGCTCCGAGGTTCTTGCTCAAGTGGTTTTGATAGTTCACCAATTATGAATCACTGCCAGTCTTGCCACTCCAAGCACGATGAGTTCTTTGAAGAATCCACTGATTGACATAGTCCATCATAGAGTCTCCGTTTGCCCCATATTTCGCTGCCAGTATATAGCTGAGATGGTTGATTGACCTGTTCTGTCTTCTGTCTTTTCTTGGTTAGGGTTCTGAATCCAGCATTTCGAATGGGGAGATCTCCAAAGAAACTTTGTCTGAGGTGTTCTCAGACCAGATTCCTATATGTACTAGCAAGTACAGGGCCCGGCAACAGAAGTCACTCTTCCCTGCTCAGCCTCACACTCTCCACCTGCCTTGCAATCAGTGCCTGCCTTTGAGAAGTCCGCAGCTCCATTCACTTGCCTTAGAGTGTTCTCTCTGGTTTCCTCTCCTCTTACGAATACAATACAATATTGAGTTTATGACTTACAGATTGACTTTTTCCATGCTTTCAGTGTGCTTTCATCCTAAACTATCATCTCAGATGAAACTACAACATATAGATATAGATAGATAGATAGATAGATAGATAGATAGATAGATCTTCCATCCCCTGAATCTCTGCCTAACTGGCTGCAAGGGCGAGGGCTGAGCCAGGCATAACCCATTATGACACAAGGCCCACTCCAGAAGCTGTATTTTTCAAATGATAATCTCATTGTCCTCATAGTGACTGAAGTGTGTATTTCCAGAACAGAAGAGGGGACTTCAAAATGTCTACGGAGAGCCTAGCGTGGTGGGGCAGCACTTGTAGCCACCGCCTGAGATAGCGGCATCCTGGGTGGGCACTGACTCGGGTCCCAAACTGCTCCCGTTGCAGAAAAAGCAGTTGAATATAATGCGAATAGTCAGGCCCCTGAGTGCACGTGAGAGAACTGGCTGCCAACTTCAGGCAATCCCAGCCGCGGCTGTTCTGGCCATTTGGGCAGTGAACCAGTGATCGGAAGATCTGCCTGCCTCGAACACTCTCTGTGTAAGCCTGCCTTTCAAATAAATACATAAGTCTTATTTAAAATGTCTCCAGAAAAACAGATTCAGAGATTATTTCATTTTGGAGCCAGAGAATTGTTTTGAAATCTACACTTATTTTCATCATGATGCATGCTACCCATGAACTTCTTGAAGCGTCCTCATTCAAATCATTTCCTTGTATGTGCCTCCTTTCTAAGATTGTAGTAAAGACATAAGAAAATATTTAATAGGAAAATTTAGTACATTCTTCAGAGAGGTTTTCTATTCATTTTCATTATTTTCCATTAACAAATTTATTACTAGTTCATAATACCATTAAAAGAATATTTCAAGAGAGTCTTGGCCTAGGTTAGTAAAGGAATATGGTAAAAGAAATATCACTATTGGGCCCGGCGGCGTGGCCTAGCGGCTTAAGTCCTCGCCTTGAACGCCCCGGGATCCCATATGGGCGCCAGTTCTGGTCCCGGCAGCTCCACTTCCCATCCAGCTCCCTGCTTGTGGCCTGGGAAAGCAGTTGAGGACGGCCCAGTGCATTGGGACACTGCACCCGTGTGGGAGACCTGGAGAATGTTCCTGGTTCCCAGCTTCGGATCGGAGTGCACCGGCCGTTGCGGCTCACTTGGGGAGTGAATCATCGGACGGAAGATCTTCCTCTCTGTCTCTCCTCCTCTCTGTATATCTGACTTTGTAATAAAAATAAATAAATCTTTAAAAAAAAAAATCTAACCATGTCAAGGCCATCTTTAAAAAAACAAAGAAATATCACATAATTAAAATGTACATAATTGATATTGTAAATTTTATACTCATATTCCATTATGGATTTAATAGCATTACATGCAACTATCTTGACTACGTTAGCTGTGTCTTAAAGTCACTGACCAATTTTAGAGTTAGCGTGACATCGCTCTAATATTTGGAATATAGAATAGTACTGTAAGGTTTGTGTTTAAAGGAAAAATTCACACGAGACTTCAAAAAAAAAATCCAGCCACCATGGGAGGTCTCTCCCTCTTTGCATGACATCTCCAGTTTCTTCCGTTACAGTGTCCTGTGATTTCCACTTGAGCTTAGCCCAAAGGCCAAGAAGCGATACAGTGTCCTGCCATTCTCATTGCAGAAGACTTTATATATGTGTGGCTAAATTTTGCTGAGGGACTTTCTGTAGCTATTGCTCTTGCACCTTTCCTTCCCAATGAATGGGTTATTGATGTATAAATAACATCACTGGTTTTTATGTGTTGAATTTGTATTCTACAACTTCACTGAATTTACCAGTCATGCTAGTGTTTAGGTAGACTGTCCCGTATTTCCTCCCGCATACTGGCTCTGGCTGAAAGTTCCTGTAATATAGTGAATAAAAGAGTAGTGAGAGCAGACAGCCTTGTGTGATTCCAGGTCTCAGAGGAAATGCTTTCCATTTTCCCCATTCGATATCATATTTATTATTTATAACCTTTAACATATGAAAGTATATTTCTTTTATATTTTATTTGTTCAAGGTTTGTATCATGAATCAGTGTTGAATTTAACAAACTCTTTTTTTCTTTTGTCTTAAGATAATCATGAGTTTGGCCCTTCATTGTGTTGATGTGATATATTATTTATTAATGCTATATGGTGAGCCATCCTTACATGTCTGGACTAAATCCCAGCTGATAATGATGAATGGCCTAATTTTGCTCATATTTTGTTGCAAAATGTAGCATCTATGTTCAATGGTCTATAATTTTCATTTTTGCTGTCTTTTGGTTTTGGAATCAGTATTAATTCTGGCCGCTTACAACCAGTTTGGAAGAATTCCCTCACCCTTAGTTTCTTGCAATGCTTTGTGGGGGAGAGGGGATTTATCTGAGTTCTGCCTTAAAAAGCTGGATTTCAGCTGTGAAGCCATCTCCTCTTGGGTTTCTCTTTGTTGTGAGGCTTTTTGTTACTTTGCCAATCACACAATTCATTATGACTCGTGCAGATTTTATGGATTAATAGTTCAATTTTGGAAAGTTATACCAAAAGTTGTCCCCTCTCCTCTAGATTTGCCTCTTTGTGAACACGCTTTGCTCCGAATCATCCCTAATGAACTTTCATCAGTCTCCTTCCCTCTGAGGAGACCTAGTACAGCATCATGTTTTTTTTTTCCTTTGGTGATATTATATTACCTGGTTTTTTCCCCCACAATCATACTGTGTCCTTGTATTGCTATCTTACATGTAACAGACTAGTGATTTCTATTGCATTTATTGAGCGGCCTCCATGGTAAAACTGCTGTGGCGGTCAGCAGCTAAAACTGCTAGGGAGGTGTTGCTTGGCTGTCTGCTAGAGGAGCTCAATGTCGCTGCATCACACAGGTGATGTTGGCCAGGATGGAAGTGCAATAGACCAGGACCATGAGGCTGCACTTGCCGTTTGGACATGCCCATGGGTTCTCTGAAGCCACTAGCTGAAAGGCAACAACCTGATTATCTGCCAGGGAATACTCACTCAGAGTGCCCAGTGGCTGCACTCTTGCCCCTTGCTGTCATTACCCCACAATTAGGGAAGAGGTGGTGAATGCTATCCCTTGCATACCAAAGCTGGCACTGTGCTGAGCTGCACCTCCATCTTGTAGGGACAGGACTTTGTGCTGTGTGACAGACGCCACGAGGCTCACAAGTGGCTGGAGGTGATACAGGTAGAAACACCATGTCCGGGTATAGTTCTCTGCCTGCTGCTGAGGCTCATCTAGTGACTCAGTGAATGCTGGTCTGAGAGTAGAACTTTTGACCCCTTTCCATACTGGGTCTCATCACAGTGGAGCTGACACTGAGCTTCCAACAAAGCCCTAAGCTTACATTCCTGCCCTACTGCCATGTGGTTAAAGTCTTATTCTTTTCTGTCTCTCTGAGGTTGGTTAGGGAGCAGTGGAGACAACAGCTTGCCTGCCCAGGCTGACACCAAGGTGGGTCACACTTGGATCTCGTAATTGCCGAGCCCTGTGTGGTTTCTGTATGTGTGCCAGGTCTGTATGCATCTGGTGGTCATGCAGGATGAAATGGATGTGTCTTGTCACAATGCAGGGCTCTGCTAGGTCCATCTGATCTAGGGCGGATCTGGAGGCTGCATCTGTGAACACTGGCCCAGGGCTGGAGGCCTTTGGGTTTTCTTAATGTGGTTGCTGCTGCAGACACAGCACTAAGTGTTGGGGCAAAGCTGCAAGGCACTATCCCACCCTGATCCCTCGTGACTGGGGAGGTGTTGTTTGGCTGTCTGCCAGAGGTTCAGGTAGCAGTGGTAGAAATGATCCAAGGACCAAAGACTCAGTCCACAGGCCCTGAGTGAGAGCAGAAGCCATAGGTCCCTGTCTGACTCCCGCTCTTGCTGGTTCTCAAGTCTCTGGTTAGGACTTCATGCCTTCTCCCTCTCATGAGTTGGTGAGGAAAGAGTATCTTTCGGCATGCTGTGCTACTTGGAGCTGGGTAAATGATGACACAGCAGCCTTGCCACTCCTCTGCTCCAGTGAATCTTACCTGACTTGTCTGGCTCTTGTGGAGGTGACTTGGTGCACAAATAGCTGTTTTGATTACTGTCTCTGTAGAGGAGAGGGTTGTTCAAGTATCTATGTGATCATCATCTCACTGTTTTTAGTTCTAGGCCAACATAGGGGTAGGACATAGCTCCAGGGTGGTGGTGGGGATGGCTCAGGGATCTGAGTGTCAGGAGAATCCCATTAACTCCAGCTTCTTCCCAGTGCAGACCCAAGGCAGTGGTGGGGATGGCTTCCAGATCTGTCAGGAGAATCCCATTAACTCCCTTGGATTTGGTTGCATGCCAGCCATGCCTTTTGCAGACTTTTGGAGAGTGAACCAGGAGATAGAAAGTCTGTCTGTCTCTGTCTCTGTGTGTGTGTGTGTCTCTCTCTTTCCCTATCTGCCTCTCTTCCTCGCTCTATCTTCCTCACTGTTTCATACATTTAAAAAATTAAGATCCTAGAAAATGCAGATCATGGAAAGATTACATGAATTTTTAAATCTGCACCAAAATAAACTTACCTTCTCATTCCATTTTTCAGTGAACTGTTAGGATTCCACCTTTTAAGAGATTAATTAACTCATTAATTCTTTAATTTTTATTGGAAAGACAGGTTTACAGAGAGAAAAGAGACAAAGAGAGAAAAATCTTCCATCTTTCCATTGGTTCACTCCCCAAATGGCCACAACTGGTTCGCTCTCCAAGTGGCCAGAGCTGTGCTGATCCAAAGTCAGGAGGTTTCCACATGGGTTCAGGGTCCCAAGGATGTGAGCCATCCTCCACTGATTTCTCAGGTCAAAAGATGGCAGCTGGAACAGAGTGGATTGACTGGGACATGAACCAGCACCCATATGGGATGCCAGTAGCAGAAGGTGGAGGATTAACCTACAAAACCATGGCATCAGCTGTTTAAGATCTCCTCTTATTTGTGTTTTCTTGAAGATTCTCTGTAAAATACTATAATTTCTGAAGAGTACTTCTCTTTTGATTGATTATGTTATATTGTCAGCCTATCATACATGATATTAATTCCTCTTAGAATTGCCAACAATCAGAAAATGTTAGTAAAAAATTTTAGATAGGTCCCGGCGGCGTGGCCTAGTGGCTAAAGTCCTCGCCTTGAACGCCCCAGGATCCCATATGGGCGCCGGTTCTAGTCCCGGCAAGCTCCACTTCCCATCCAGCTCCCTGCTTGTGGCCTGGGAAAGCAGTTGAGGACGGCCCAAGGCCCTGAGACCCTGCACCCGCGTGGGAGACCCGGAGGAGGTTCCTGGTTCCCGGCTTCGGATCGGCGCGCACCGGCTGTTGCGCTCACTTGGGGAGTGAATCATTGGACGGAAGATCTTCCTGTCTGTCTCTCCTCCTCTCTGTATATCTGGCTTTGTAATAAAATAAATAAATCTTAAAAAAAATTTTAGATAATAAGAACTCAATGTTTTCTTTCACTTTAATTATTTTTTATATTAGCAATCTTATTCATTTCAACTTGGATGACAAATGCATTCCAGTTTATATTTGAAATTTTTATGACATTACAAGGAAATAGGCCTACAGTTCACACAAAATTCTTGGCTGTGCTTGGAAGAATCACAATTCTCTGTGTGTGTGTGTGTGTGTTGTTTCATCAGATAGTTGCTGAACCACTTTGTGCCAACCACTGTAACAACAGGCTAGCGATGTGAGAATGAGGAAGGCATCATCCTTGCCTTCCCAGTGTGTGGATGTCTTGAAGCAGGAAGGAAACCGGTTATATGCACAAGTGAGCTAGTGTGTTAGTAGCACTCTACAAAGAAAGAGTCCAGGGACTGCTGCAATAGCTCAATGGGCTAATCTTCTGCCTGCAAGTGCCAGCATCCCATTTGGATACCAGTTCATGTCCCAGATACTCTATTTCCTATCCAGCTCCCTGCTTATGGCCTGGGAAAGCAGCGAACAATGGCATTTCCAATAAAAATAAATGTCCCTCAACAGGCAAAGTGAAAGCCAGGCCCTCTAGTTTCACTAGGAGAGAGCAGAGCAGAGAGATCACTCCCAAATGATTTAAAAGTGTGGAGGGATCATCTTTGAATGGAACCTCAAGCTGACTCCAATTCTACCTTGTGGCTGAGGTTCATGACCACGTGTGAGATGCAGCATACCGTGTGTGTGTTGCCCGTGGCAGGCATGAGCCACAGGCTGAGAAAGTACAGCAGTCGTCCCACTCACAGATTTTAGCATTTAGACTGATGGACCAGCTGTAGATATATCTTCAGGAAAATAAGAAGATGGCAAGATTCGATCTGTGCTCTTGACAGGGGATAGAAGGTAAGGTGAGGGCACAGCCGCGTGCACTCCAGGCCTCCCGTTTCTGTGCGGGCTGTGTTGCAGCCTGCCTGGGAAATCACCACTTGAAGCGCTGGTACATGAAACTTTTCCAGCAGTCTGAGAGGCTGCTGGCAGAGGGGCACTTAATCCGCCCACAGAAGAGCATCTTTCTGGTGCTTGTCCCTTGGCTTTGCTGTAAGCAGAATAGGTTTCATCATTCCCTTTGAGAGTGATCTTCTGTTTTTAAGCTGCTTCTAGAATCGCCTTCTTTTCTTAAACCTTCCCAACCCTGCTTCGACATCTTCATTTCCTGCAAAATGCTGCACATACACACCTTTGAGGTAACTGCTGTCACTGTCGCCATTAAGTGGAAACTGTGTTGTTGCAAACAGTACCCACATTTCTGGTTTATGGTTTGAGCACTTTGTGCAAAGGTGCAAGTTCTGAGTGGAGTGCTTGTGGGGACGGGGAGGCTGGTGCTAGTCAGTAAGCCTCTGACCAGTCAATGAATGGCAAGTCACAAACCGCATCTGAAAGAGGTTTACATCCTGAATGGAGACATTGTGAGCTAGCCTTTTATTACCCAGAATTTTGATCCTGGGACAATTAAGAGCTATAAAATATCCTTTCCCTCCAAATATAAGGCAAAAATAACAACTTGTAAAAAATTAAATCATATGTTGCTCTCAAGTGTCACCAGAAAACTTGAGACAGTATTTCTGCTTGTCTTTCTAAGAGACACATATCTGCCACCATTCTCCCCGGGGTCAATGAACAAGTGCATAGGGCAGCACTTTTTCTACCTCACTGATGATTTTTGCTGTAACTGAACTTTAAAAAAGAAAAACACCTTTTATGAATTAACCTTCTAGTGCACTTGGCAATGATCAGATTTTCTATCATTGCCCTTCATCTCCTAATCGGGATCATTTGCAGCCAGGCCTTGTGAGACTGTGGCTAAGTCATATCAAGAGTCACTGGCATGTGTTAGGTAAGGGTGAATACCGAGTCCTGAGCCCCAGGACAAGAGCCAGCATCCGGGGACACTGATGATTCCAGCGGCCTCTTCCTATAAAGAAATGTGAGGTTTCGTCCTTATTTTATTCCACTTAATTAAGGAACAGTGGAACATCCTGTCTTGCAGTTTCAACACATGGTTCCAATTAGTGCCACAGAGCAGGCCCCTGGCTTCGATAACAGCATTGGCTGTTATACTTTGCTGCCTGCACAATGTACTCTTTCATTTTTCAAGGTGGCTGAAGTGCAGTCTTAAATATCTTTTTAAAATGTTAACAAAAGCCCAAGGGTATAAACTTTGAAGAGGGCGAAGGGAGGCCAACACAGTTTTGCTCTAATTACCAGCCATAAGCTTCTAGAACCTGCATGCAGGTGACAACTGACGTGGAATAGTCATGCAGAGCCATGCTGCCAGTTCGAGTTTTGTGACCTTAAGAAATAGGCCTTACCATGGGGATTGTATGCTTGCTTGATGTGGCCAGTCTACCCCAAAGGCGATGGATACATACCCATTCAAATAAATTGTTCCAGGCTATTTAGGAAGTGAATTGGTGGGCAGAGAATCTCTCTCTCTCTCTCTCTCTCTCTCTCTCTCTCTCTCTCTCTTTCTCTCTCTCTCTCTGACCCCTCTGTTTCAGCCTCTCAACCTAATTGAAAAGTTATTTAAGTGTCCGCAGAGAAAGTTAATTCTGAGTTACATCATGTCTAATTCATGTGGCCTCAACAGATGAACTGTCCCCTTGGTTGAAAACATCTAAGTCCACGTTGTTATTGCGACTCCGAGAGCAGAGTGCATTGACTACCTTAACTTTTCAGACTGAAATGTGTATCGGTCTGCTTTGACAAGAATAAAAGTTTCTCACTTCTTCAGATATTAAAAAAAATTCCTTTCAATATCAAAATGGCAGATCCCCTTGCGTCTGCGTTTTGGAGCTCAGAAATTCTAGACTGGCATCTACCACAGGAAAGCCCACTGCACGTGCTTGGCACTGCTTGTACTTAATCCGCATTCCTGCTGTGTGATCTGAGCTTCCCTGACCTGTCAGATCATGGTAGCACCTTGCATCACAAAGGCTTAGATTCTTCTAGCACCCTTTCTAAATTCTGAAATCAAACCTATTTTCAGAATTTTTTTTCATAACATTAAAAGTATATAAAAGAAAAGTTGTAAAAGATTTAACATGAATTGCTTATTATAATTTATAAGTAATTAAGTCTGATTAGTTGTCACCTAGACTTTTCAACAAATTGAAACTATCTCTTATTTTAACTTTATTGTATTTGAAAGTTCTGATGGGGGGGACTTGCCCATTATGGAAGTTAATTTGCTTCTCCATCTTTCCCAGTCCACTTCTTATGATGTCCTTAGTGGGTCAGTGGGTTTCTATTGTGATAACTGTTTTTAGTATTTCCACAAACAAGATATACCTGCCCAATGGCATAGGCTGGGATAGTCCTGAAAGACAAGAAGTCTCATTCATTAATTGATGGAACTGACATGAGATTTGGTTTTTACCAGGCTATCCTTTGATGTGGTAGATGAGCAGTTTAATAGGCCTTTATTGTTCCGACCTAGAGTTACTGACACAAGATGTTAGACTTTCTATTCCGCCAGTGGTTTGGTTCTTCTAGCTGATCTTTTAATGGCTCCAAAGTGAACGGGAGCCATTTTGGAGACAACCTAGGTAATACTGGTGCTTCAAACTGTTTTTAAAACACAGCTGTGACTTTTATTTCAGTGAACTCGATGTTGAATCTCAACGTGTAAAGCAACAAAAGAGGAGAGATGCTGTGTTTGTGACAGAATCCTGCAGCTCTGCTGCAAACAAAATACACAAACCATTGGTCTTGTGATTAAGAGAACAGACCCAAAGATGAAATCGTTACATTCAAAGCCCACTTCTGGATGACCTTTGGAAAATGCCTTTGTCATCTTTAAAATGCAGCCAACAGTCCCAGGTGGTTCTGTGGATTGAATGCTGTAACATGAAACAGAGACTAGCACAGTGCCCAGTGCCTGGGAATAGCCAGCATGCTGACGCTGAGGGACCAACGGTGCTCATCTGGTGCCACTTGTGTCTGTCACCCACGAGGGAAGGAGGGTGCAGGCTGCTGGCTGAGGCAACCAGACCTGGCCCTGGTGACTAGCTGACCACATCCCCCAGGAGAGCAGAACAACCATTCTTTTATAAACTCGGTTAAATCACTCCCTGGTGTGGCTCACAGTGACCAACACCACAGAAGGGAGTGGGCCACCCTCATGCAAGATACTGCTGTGAAGCCATTGTGCTCTGCTTACAGAAATTCAGGCTATTGCTAAACTCAATCCTTGTGGCTTCCACGACAGCTCCTAACTTAAAAAAATCTACTCATCCACAGGGGGAAAATATCATGCCAGAAGTTCATACAGAGCATGATTTACTACAAATCCCTTATAGACTTCCTGAAGTGAAGTGAATGCAGTGAATCCAGTAATGGCAGCTGTGTTGTTAGCGTTAGACAAGTCAGGGTTTTTTAGGCAAGGTATAGGCATAAAGAGAGACATAGGATTTCATGGATGATAGGTAATGTAGAATATGAACTGGAAAACTCATGCTGAAAGCAGAAATACAGTACTCATCAAATACAATATTAGAATAATGTCATTATTGTCCCTCTAATATTAAAGCAACCCATGCTAATTAACTGAGGAGTTTTGGAAATGTTACTGGTGTTAAGCAAATATGTAGCAATTTGTATGATTTCTGAGGGACTGAGATGTAGTTCCTCATTTTCAATGTTCCTTTTAATGGATTACTCTAGATGAGATTGCACAGGCAATGATCTTGCAAAAAAGCATGATGTACCCTGCAAATAAGATGCACCATTAAAATACAAAAGAATGCACATTCAGAGGAAGCTAAGATGGAAAATCCAGTGGTTTCCTTCCCTTTTATTTCATCAAACTATGCACTAATTTGCTGACCACAAACTGTACTAGATTGCCAAGGCCTTGCTAGGATCCTGAGAAAGGATAAGAGCCTCTGATTTACTATGTATCCACTTCTCCAGGGCTACTTTTTTTTTTTTTTAAGATTTATTTATTTTTATTAGAAAGTCAGACATACAGAAAGGAGGAGAGACAGAGAGGAAGATCTTGCATCTGCTGACTCATCCCTAAGTGGCCACAATGGCCAGAGCTGAGTTGATTCAAAGCCAGGAGCTTCTTAAGGGTCTCCTGCTTGGGTGCAGGGTCCCAAGGCTTTGGGCTGTTCTAGACTGCTTTCCCAGGCCACAAGCAGGGAGCTGGATGGGAGTGGGGCAGCCAGGACATGAACCTGCACCCATATGGGATCCTGGAACATACAAGGTGAGAACTTTAGCCACTAGGCTAACCATCCTGGACCCTTCAGGGCTACTCTTACTTCCTTAAACTCTGCCTGGCCCTCTGAAAGACAGAGGCCCCTGACAGCATCCAGCATACCCAGAGTTCCTATGGCATCTGGATCTAACTACTGAATTCTTGACCCTCTGAATCCTGATGAGCATTGCTAGCAGGTGCATTTAGCATCATTTTCCCACACCTCGGCCCTCAGCACAGTCTGTTGTGCCCACAAGCCTACCCTTCCAATAGTCTCAGATTGTCAGCTCACAAAGAACAGGATCCCATCTGTCTTTTTTACTGAATAAATTGATAAATTTATTCTTCCTAAATAAATCAGATAAATGAATGAATATAATGTAAGCAAGCAATATTAGGGTGAAAGAAGGCACAATAGCATGCCAATTGCATCTGAGAGAGCAAATGAGTGGAGAGCCAAGACGCATTCCTCGGGCTTTGCTTTGTGACCATAACAGGAGCACAGGGGACAGAAGCCAGAGTGGAATGGCTTGCAGATGGCTCAGACATGGGGACACAGAGACAGGAGACTCATGTAAGCTCTCAGAAGAAGACGTTGGTGCTGCAGCAAGGAGCCCAGACGACTACAGACCGTGCCTGTTAAAGGTTGAAGACATCGAAAGGCAGACTTGTCTCAGGGTCACTCAACAGGCAGACACCCAGAACAAAACAAAATAAAACCCATACTTGGGCAAAACTCCACAAAGCACATTTTGAACCACAAGTTCTCCTAGTGTGCTAGAAGTTCCAAAACGCACTCCAAAAGTAAATGTGCCATGCCACTTAGCTGTGTTTTGTGCAGCCAGTAACCCCTTTCCTGGTTGCACTTTGCAACCCTATTGTGATAACAAGGCGAAAGGAGCAGCTGGCCTGGGGTGCAGCAAGTTCCTGTGTGTTTTATCAATCAACATGTATGTCACTAAAGTACGAGGAATCGTGCAGCAAGAAGTGTTGGTCAGTGCGTCTCAAGACCTGAGAAATCCTGAATGGAACTTGACTTTTCTCCCAGATGTGCACATCCCCATCCAGAGCCCAATTCGATTCTGAGCGTGAGAAGTGTTTCCACTGTGGAAAATCATAACCAACTTGTTGAAGTTTACACAAAAAATATTTTCAGTAAACACAGAAGAGTACAGAGTTTCAGGAAGAAAGTGTGAGGGCTGGGACCATGAAAGCCTTGGAAGAGCAACAGATGTGCCCCAGGCCCTCCCTGTTGTCATCAATCAGAAGCCTGTCCCGCCTTGTGGTTCTCCACCAGTAGGTCTTGGACCCCTGGGGGCGGCAGAATTTACTGTGAGCAGTCTGCAAATCCATACGCACAGTCAGGACAGGGAGACTAAACAAATAACATGTCACACACACAAACACATTACCATGTCTTCAGCGTCCACAGATAAGGTGATGAATAAAATAGACATCCGTTGACTTGCTTCACCGAAATAGCAGCCTTTGATGTGCCCGTTTCTTTCTCGGTCTGTAGACACCGAAAGTACAATTTCTAGCATGAAAAAGCTATACTCAACACAAGTTGGGCTGTTGCTACTCGTAATGGCCAGAAAACGGGTATGAAACCACTGAACATAACATAAATGGGAGGCAGAGAGTCTTTTTTAGTGTTGTAATAATTATCTTCAGTATTAAGTCTATTCTTTAAAACACTCGCAGCATGTTTCAGCAACAAACTTACTTGATTCACTCTGTTTCTTCAGTGTCCTCCTTAGCCCGCACTCAACCCAACAGCACTGCCAGACCTTGGAGAAGGAATAGGCCGTATTGGGCAGCTGTTCAGCACTTCCCTGGGGTCCCTCCGCCTCTGAAAATGTAGGGCTTCCCCAGTTGTGAAAGTGAAAGCAGGAAGTGCACCTTCTTGCAGTGGCCCGGGCTCTGTGGGCTGCTCCCAGCCAGTGGCAGCCTGCGAAAGGCGTCGTGGGGCACTTGGTTTGCACAAAGGAGCCCGGGACTGCTCGTGTGCTCTGGGCTGCACAGGTGCACAGCACACATGTCACTCTCTCTTGTATATTTGCTTCAGATGTCTTTCCCTGCTCACCAGAAAGAGTATCCATGACGTGTAACATCTGAGTACAGGCTCCCTCTTGCTGGCTTCATTGGAATGGATGTGTGGAGGGGGAGCCGCGCCCCTCCCCATCTCAAGTTCTCTTCCTTGCTGTTGTGACTGTTGTCTAACTATCTAATAGCTCATCCTTCTCTAAACATCCTGCACTGAAATGCTTCCCTGCGTGAGACTTTACCCAGATGGCACCCTGACATGCAGTTGCTACTTTGAAACACTGAATAAAAACTCAATTTATCAATTATTTCCATACAAAGAAAGTCCTAACATAGTTTTGGCATCTGTTTCACAGTCTTCAAATGGTCCCTGGCCATTCTCTTTGTTTTTTTGTTAATACTTGAGAGTGTGGGAGCTTTACATTCAAAGTCTTTACCACACGCACACACCCCACAAAATCACACAATGTTTACCTCAACTTTAAAGCATCTTCTTATAATATTGGTAGATGTGTGGACATGCGTGTGTGTGTGAGAGAGAGAGAAGGAGAAAGAGAATAATTTCTATTTAGGGCAATAATATGTTTTCCATTTATCACAATGATCAAATCACTTAAATTATCAATAATTTGAAACAATAGAAAACATGTTACTATTTAATGCAAAATATTACACAGATAATTGATGGTTTCTTGGTCCAGCAGAAGACATTTCAGTGAATAAGAAGGAAGTGGATTTTTCTTCAGATTTATTGTATTTGTTTGAAAGGCAGAGTTACATAAAAGAGTGAAGGAGTGAGGGACAGAGAGATGTTCCATCTGCTTTGTAACTACCCAAGGGCCACAGTGGCCAGGGTTGGGTCTGACAGAAGCCAGGGGTTGGGACCCTCATCTGAGTCTCCTACGTGAGTCCCAGAACCCATACACATGGGTCATCTAGTCTGCTTTTCCAGGCCACAAGCAGCAACCTGGATCAGAAGTGGAGCGGTCAGGATCTTAACAGGTCATCTTAATGCCGGTCATCTCCGGTCATCTCAGGTAGCAGCTTTTACCCTGTGCGTGCCCCTCAAGAAGAAAATTTGTGAGGCCCAACCTGTCACAAGTGTAAGACATGGGTTAGAGACAGAGAACATGACCCTAGGAATTATGTGTGTCAAGTAGAAGACCATTTAATCCCCAGCACAGCCAACAGCAGGACCCAGGGCAACTTCAGGCATGACCACGGGCAGTAAGTTGGCATGTGCAGGCCAACAGGGTTCCACTAGCTGTGTGCACGTTGTTGGCCTGGCCAGCCTCTGGGTGCGGAGACTCACAGCAAAGGGGCTGCAGGCCCACTGTGTTCTCAGCCCAGGAGGGGTGGCTTCCTCTTGCTGCAGCATGGCAGGTTCCATGCACTTGAGAGGTTAAAGATGGTGTGCCAAGATGCTGGCAGGACAGCTCTCCAGTGCATTACTCAACTCAGCTCAGACGTCATTGGCTGTCGTCTGAAAAGCCAGTGGGTGTAAAACTTGCTGTTCCTTCCTATTTGCCTGTGAGATAATCCTGGCTCTGCTTCCACTCGGGATAGGGTGCCAGAGAGCACGCATCCCAAACCCACCTCATCCACGCTGGCCTCTGGAATGGGAGACGCTGAGGTTTCTCACTGCTAACTGGAAACTTTCTCCCCAAAAGGCCGCAAATAGCACAGCGATTCCTCCAGGGACGCCTGATGCCAGCAACGCTTTGTTCTCCCGTCTGCCTGGAGGAAGCGGCGTCACAGCACATCCAGAGGGCCTTGGGCCTCGTTGTGACGTTCTCCTCCTGGATCTCATGCTGCCCAGCCCTCTGCTCCCAATCCAAACACTTAACCACTTTTTGGGAGTCATCTTCCTTGAAAATGAAACCTGCTTGCAAGTACTTGTCGAAATAACAGATAAAGCAGATGGCGTGCAGGGGCGGTAGCCACAGCCTCCTCTGCAGTGCCAAAGTCCTTCCCAGAAGTTTCCTCCTCCAAGACTTCTGAAATCATTCAACTTCATATACAACCCACCAGTTTCAAAGGCTCAGGCAGACAAGAAATTCTTCGCCTAGTGCTGGTTCGTTAGTCATGGACTTTAGCCTGCTTGTAATGTCTCACTTTTGGTAAATATCATTGAAATAGCTTAATTTTTTTTTTTTTTTTTCGTTTTCTGGCTTTTGCTTGTTTACTTTGACACTCTGAAGTTCCAGGTATCTACCGATTTTTTTATTTTTAAAACTTCTCTTGATTTCCCAGAGAGATGTTCATAAAAGAGGTTTTCTCTGCAGTGTCCCTTGCCTTTTGAAGGCACCCAGGACTCATGGATTTTTTTCGCACCAGGAGGAAAAGCAAGGACTTGATTGTTTGAAGTTTTATTTATTTATTATTTATGTGAAAGAAAGGGCTCCTCCATCCACTGGTTCATTGCCTGAATACTCACAACAGCCAGCACTGAGCAAAGCCCAAGCCGGAAGCCAGGGGGCTGCCACGTGAATGGCAGGGCCCAGGTTCTTGAACCAGCCACAGCTCAGTGTCACATTAAGAGGGAACAAGACTAGAACCCAGAGGCAGGACTGGAGCCCAGCACTGTGGTAGGGGTGTGAGCCACCCAGGAAGCTCTGAACTGCTCTGGCAAGTGTCTACCTTCAAGGGACGCACATAGATGGCACTGCTACCCTGGCCCTCGGTTGTTGCTGAAGAATCCAGCCATGCTGAGAGGGGTGTTGGCTGAGCAGTGAGGACTTCACTGAAACACAAGAGGAAAAGAGCTGTCTTCTCTAGGGCACTCTACCTGTGCCAGAGAGCTAGCAGGGAGCCAGAGGTGCCCAGCTGACAGCATGCGGGGCCGGTCCACGATACTCCAAGGGAGCAAAGAAGCGAATGAACTTACAAAAATTCCTCTCTGTTTAAATAAAGCACATCAGACACAGACTGCTTCACTTAGACTAGCTGCTTTCATGTCGCCTCCTTCACAAGAGACTAACTGGAATAAAATTCCCGAAATATGAAATAAAGTTAAAAAACAAACATGGCAGCTTTCTTTTCTACTGTTTTTGTCACTTAGGAAAGTGATAAGTATTGACTTTACAAAATAATTCACAGGCACTGTCTTGCTTAATTATAAGGAGCTGAAGGGACAGGTGAGGATGACCAAATGGATAAGAATTTGTCTGCATGGATGATTGTGGGGAAATGAAAGGACAGCAACCCGAGGAACACGTGTGTGCGCCCACACTCTTGCCTTACTTGGCCCAGTCTGTCGGCCTCATTGGCAGATTACAAATAGTGAGTTAATGTCTCCGATACAAGTTCTGGTTTTCATCTTTGAAGCTCAGAAAACTGGTGATTGTGATAACTGAAGTGTGTTTGCACACTGGATTTCCTTGATTTGTGATTTGGGGTTGAGTCTCTACCAAGGGGAAGCAGTCCTAGCATTAATCTGAACTTGGCAGAATTATTAGGTTCCACCCCAACAGTCAACAAAACATTTGTGTTTAGCCAGAACACTAGTTCGTCACTTTGCCGAATCGGCTCCCTTCTTCCTCTCACCATAGCCTGTGCCTGGACCATGGGCAGAGGGAAAGAGACGCAAATAGACTCTAAATCATAGGCCAGGTCTTCTCAGATGTCAAGAGAAGTCTGAGGCACTTCCAGTTTCTGAATATTAAAATTGAATATCAAAATTTATACTATATATTTTTGAAACATTTATTTGTTTTTGTCAGAAAGGTGGATATACAGAGAGGAGGAGAGACAGAGAGGAAGATCTTCTGTCTGATGGTCCAAGTGGCCACAACGGCCGGTGCTGCACTGATCCGAAACCAGAAGCCAGGAGACACAGAAAGAAGGTCCTGGCTCCTGGCTTCAGATCAGCTCAGCTCTCATGCGGCCACTTGGGGAGTGACCCATCAGACAGAAGATCTTCCTCTCTGTCTCTCCTCCTCTCTGTATATCTGACTTCGCAATTTAAAAAATACATCTTAAAAAATCACAATGACCTCATAAAAATCACACTTTAAGCCCATAAAATATAACTTTTAGGGGATCCAAGGGCAAATGGCCCTTTGTGAATATCAGTTCCTAGTTAAATGGCTTTCATGAGGGCCTCCATTTCCCAGCTTCTGCTTATAGCCGGATGAAAAGTTACTGGACCATTTCGCCCCATTTTACAGATAAGGACACTGAAGCTAAACGACGTAAATCATGCACTTCGTTGCACGGGCAGTTAGTTCATGACAAGATGTGTGCTCTGCGCATGTGGGAGGGACGCAGACGGCACAGAGGAGGTCCTGGGTGGGCAGCCTGACTCCTGGAGTGAGGGAGTAATGAGTGTGGAGAGCACCACTGCAGGGAAAGCTAACGTGGGGCAGCGTGAGTCACACCAGCTGCGGCTGGTCAAGACTCCAGCTTGATCGTTCCCTGGGACCCCGTTAAGGGCTGCAGTGCTGGCACGGTCCAATCAGGCGAGGCCAGAGGGCGTCACCCTTTGGGAGGTCTTTGTTGCTGGCGCTCTGACGCATGTTTTAGTGGGGAGTCCATGTAGGGTCCCAGTGGAGAAGGGGCAACAATGCCCAACTAGTTCTTCCGCTAGGAATGGGGACGTTGGGAGCTGATTTCTGACTCAGCCTTCTATGAGACATGCTCCTCTCTGAGTCATCTGTGCACAGTTTGCATCTCGGGGATGGTTGTCTTTACTTGGGGGAACTTGACTCTTAGAGAGCCAGAATGGGTTTTCCTTTTCAGAGATCAGAAGCAGACACTGGGAAAGCTGCCTTGCGTGTCCTTCTCCTTCGGCTCCATGGTGATTTGGCCAGCCATCTTGAGTCCAAAATAAGGCAAGAGCCATTGGCTTTCTCTCCTCAGATCATTCCCAGCTGTTAGCTCAACACAAGTACAAGCTCTCTGAGCTGGGAAAAAATGAGTTTTTTTAATCTGATCCCCATACACAGAATGAACAGAATGATTAAAAGAAATATCAGCTGTGCTATGAGGACATCAGAATGTGGCCACCATCACACAGTTAGTGGAAATGAAACTGGATACCAACATTCTAGCAGGCAGTTTGGCACCATAGCTCAGAAGCCTCAACATACATACACACATTTTCCTGTCTAATATAGCAGACTGAATGCATGCATTGATTCCTCCCCCCCCCTTTTTTTTTTTCAAAAAAAATGTGGCAGTTCTATTCAACTGAAAGTCTAGATATGTGGAGTAGAATGCCTTTCTACATCTCTGAGTTCAGTAAGGAGAATCAGTCCACATTCTTTAGCAGAATTCAATTTAGGAAGGAACAATTTAGGAAGGTGTAGTAGTGTCCACTGCTACTGCCAGGGAGTAGGGCTGCTGCGTGGCAGGAGCTGAGGCCAGGACTGATGGGGCTGACGGAGGGCAGGGTGGCAGTGAGGCAGGGGAGAGGTGCTGCCCAAGGCAGGAAGAGAGAGCAAGAACACCCTGCTGTCTCCCTCCTCCCGCTCCACTGACCCACTCATGCTTTCCACGGGTGGAAGCTAGAAGGAAGCCGACTGTCAAGGGACTGTCAGTGGCAGGGTCTCCTGGGACAGAGAGCAGAGGAGGGAGACAATGAGGAGTGGCTAAGAGCAGAAAGGCAAAAGGCTGGCACAACAGACAAGCACGGTAGGGTGTAGGAATCTCCAAAGGGCAAGATACCTAATAAACTCCTTGACAACAAAACGTAGTGGAGAACTATTTGACAGGAAAAAATGACAGTCAGCTGTGAACTCTGCAGAGGAAGAGAATGACTCTGCTCACAGAACCCGGCAGTTGCCTTGGGTGCTGCGAATCTCCCAAATCTGCCTGTGGAATCCCAGGGGCACCCTGGGTAAAGAATCAGCAGACACAACAGAGGCGACAGTGAAAGGCAAAGCTAAAAACAGAATTTACTTCAAGGTCTGAACTTGCCAGGGAGCTTGCCATCGGCACTGTGTCTCCACTGTGTACACAGTGAGCAGGCAGCCAGCACGCTGCCCCCAGGCAAAACGTATGGGGACAACATTCCAAGGAAACTGAGCAAACTGGAAAGGCTAAAACTTCTAAATTTGTTGGCGCCTCAAAGGAAAACTTGATCACGCAGGCACTGGCGGGCACTCAGCCTCACAGCCAACTCCTGATCCATGGATCCCACTTCAAAGCTGACCTGTCTGTTACCTGGCTCATCCTGCAAGAAGTGGGGAGAGCTGGCAGGAACACACCAGCTGCCCCGGCCGCCTTTCTAAACAACAGACCCCAGTCAGCAGCCAGGAAGGAGCAACATGACTGACAAGGAGAGAAAGGCCAGCTTTGAAAAAAATGAAGAAAGAAAGAAAGAAGCCGAAATGATTTAGGGAACAAAAACGAACTTAGAACTCATCCTCATTAATATTCTCCAAAAGGAGCAAGGAAAATTGCATCTACTGAACTAGAAATAGAACAATGAGAGAATGAAAAAGAGGTCTTTAGAGATTTGATATATATTTACCCCTATTAAAAAACAGCAAATGCTAGAAAACAAAATCAAAAAGGTGTCCCAGACTGTTGAACCACAAAAGCAAAGCAACAGGTGGACAATAGGAGGACCTTGAAAGGGCCTGTGTTTAACTAATGAAACTTCAAAAGAAAGAGAAACTTCAGAGAAAGAGGCGGGCATCTTGAAATTATTTAAGTAAATAATAAAAGGACTAGAGCTGAAAAAGAGAAGGAACGAGAGATTCCCACTTCAAATCCTTTAACCCAGTGAATGTATAAAGACACACACACACACTATTGCAGAGCCACTCTGCTGATATTTCACACTCAGTGAAAACGAGCCTGAAAGTGTTTGTGAGAAAAGCACACAGCAGAGAGACACAGAAGGGTATCTTTTAAGTCCTAAGGTAAGCCTACAGTTCTCTACGGAGATGACGTCCACACCAGGAACACTCCTGCCTATAGGAATGTACAGCCTGCAGGCCAAGCATTGTCGCCACCTGTTAGAATAGCCCAGCCGCCGCACAGCTGCTCGGGTGGAACCTGCGCCTTCCCATGGACCATGCCGGTCCTACAGACACAAGAAAGCTGCACTAACACGCTTCCAAACCAGTGATGCTCAGCTTTGGCTGTGCATTCATGGGGTCATAGGAGGAACCTAAACGAATTACTTAACAAGGGGCAGCTTGAAGGCTCCAGGGTAAGAAATTAGGTCTTCCATGATCTGAAGTAAACTCTAGAAATCAGTATTCTTTGAAGAATCTTCTGATGATGCTACTAAGCAGGCACAGGTGGGAGCCAGTGATCCAAACTGATAACTGGGAGTGCCCAATAGAATGTGAGAGTGGAAGAAAAAAAAATTTTAAGGATTTACTTATTTTATTGGAAAGGCAGACCTACAGAAAGAAGGAGAAACAGAGAGAAAGATCTTCCATCTGCTGGTTCACTTCCCAAGTGCCATAGCTGAGCTAATCCGAAGCCAGGAACCAGGAGCCTCCTCCCCACTCTGGGTCTCCCACATGGTGGAGGGCCCAAAGCCTTGGACCATCCTCAACTGCTTTTCCAGGCCTCAAGCAGAGAGCTGGATGGGAAGTGGGGCTGGGACACAAACCAGCACCAATATGGGAGTTTAACCACGAGGCTACCACACCAGGCCCCAAAGAAGTTTTGAAAATTTGCTTCTGGGCCTGGCGGCGTGGCCTAGCGGCTAAAGTCCTCGCCTTGAAAGCCCCGGGATCCCATATGGGTGCCGGTTCTAATCCCAGAAGCTCCACTTCCCATCCAGCTCCCTGCTTGTGGCCTGGGAAAGCAGTCGAGGATGGCCCAATGCACTGGGACCCTGCACCCGCGTGAGAGACCCGGAGAGGTTCCAGGTTCCCAGCTTCGGATCGGCGCGCACCGGCCCGTTGCGGCTCACTTGGGGAGTGAATCATCGGACGGAAGATCTTCCTCTCTGTCTCTCCTCCTCTCTGTATATCTGGCTGTAATAAAATGAATAAATCTTTAAAAAAAGAAAAGAAAAAAAAGAAAATTTGCTTCTACATCTATGTGTACGCTGGCTGCAGTTGGAAAAACGGGGAGTATGGGGGGGAGGGAATGCTATAATTTTCATCATAAGGAAATTTGTAATGTTTGATCTGCCCAGTGCACATGTGTGACTTTGATGTGTAGATTTGCTTTTCATGCATCAACACTTTGACTCAGCAATTATATTTTTCTTGACAAGAATCACTCAACAATTATACAACTGTGCATTAAAATTATGTTCATGGAAGTTCATTATAATACTGTTTATAATATCAGGATTTATAAATAAGTATCCATCAAAGAAACCAAGAATTAAAATATGTAATACAGGGCTTATCATGATAACCTAGTGCTAAATCCTCACCTTGCGCACACCGGGATCCCATATGAGCACTGGCTCATGTCCTGGCTACTCCATTTCCTTTCCAGCTCCCTGCTTGTGGGCTGGGACCCAAAGCCTTGGGACCCTGCACCTCCGTGGGAGATCCATAAGAAGCTCCTGGCTTCAGGTTGGTTCAGCTCCAGCCCTTGCGACTACTTGAAGGAGTGCATCAACAGACAGAAGATCTTTCTCTCTCTTTCTCGTTCTCTCTGTAGATCTGCCTATTTAGGAAACAATAAACGCCTGCTTGGTGTATTAAGGTATCTCTGCACTGGTAACAAAAACTGTATCTACCTTCACCCTCCTCAAAGGACACATGGCAGACAGGAGTGATTCCCCACCTTGCCATGCAAATAGATTCACATTACTAAGCTCTAGGCAATAAGATGTTAAGGAAATGGTGTGTGTCATTCCTCTTTATGGAAGGAGACCCTTTTCCCTACGATATTTCCTGCCTGGCTATATCCCTGGAGAAGAAGTCTCTGTGTACAGTGAGGAGATCCAAGAAAAAGAAGGCTGTCTTTGCCAGAATGTGACACTGGAAGAGCCTAGCCCCTGAAGGCCTGGGGTTCTGTTCCTTCGGGGATCACCGTGGCCGTCACTGCGTTCCTCACCAGCAACAGCAAATTGCAAAATAAATTCATCAGAAGAAACAGAGTGCCAAAGGCAGTAAGTGTTGAGAAAAATCACGGATATGATAGATAATGAAATTAACGACTTGAACAATACCTCAGACGATCAGAACTAAGAGGCGCTCCAACAAGTAACAGAAGAATATATAACCCTCTTTACAAAGACATGGCCCACAGCGTAACCCACAAAAAACATGGACATTGTACAAACTGTCCTTTCAGATCACAGCAGAATGAAGCCAGGGAGAAGAGGTAGAAATACATAGACCTATGGCAGATGAGCTACACATTCTGAAACCACTACTAGATCATAGGAGAGGTAACAGAGTTAGAAAGCGACTTCTTAGAAAACACAACACACAAAATCATGAGACTCTGTAAGAGCAGTGTCACAGGCAAGTCTGTAGCTATAAACACAGGTGTCTGAAAAGACCAAACCTCTCAACTCAGCCATTTAACTTTGTATCTCAAGGAATTTGAAACAGAAAGGAAAATGACTAAACCTCAAACTAACATAAGAAAGGGAACAGTAATAATTGCACCAGAAACTAATGAAGTATACAATTTTTTTAAAAGAAAATACTAAGGAAAGTAAGAGTGAAAAAAATTTTTAAAGAAAAAGAATCAATCAAAAGAAGTAAGATAACTAGAATCAGAAATGAAAGATGGGTCATTTTATTTAGTTAAAATGGTCATAATATTAAAAATTATAAGCCAATAATCTAGAAAAAATGAATACATTCTAGGAAATACACAACCAGCCAAAACTGAGTTATGAGGAAATGAAAATAGAGCAAGTCAATAAATAATCACAAATCAGTAATCAGAAACCACTTTACACAAAAAACTGAGGACCAGTTTTACTACAGAGTTCAACCAAACATCTGAACATTTAACCCCACTCTCCTCAACCCTGTCAAAAGAACCAAGCAGCTCCAATCTCATCCTTTAAGGGTAGCTCCACCCTGAAACCGAAGTCTGACAAAGACTCTGCAAGAAAAGAAAACTGCAGGTCAATAGCCCTGATACATATTAACACAGAAGTTTTGAATAAAGTACTAGGAGTCGTATACTATGACCAAGTGAGATTTATTCCTGGGATACAAGATGGCCCAGCACACCAAAATCAAGGCAACACATCCCATTGACAGAATGAAGGACCAAACAACCTCCCCGGACATCTACATCGATGGATGGAATGCATGAGCCTTTTGTGACTTAAAAGGAAACAAGAAGCCGCTTAGTAAATCAGGAGTAGAATGATGAAAGTAACGCAGCACAATCAAGGTCATTTATGAAGAACCCATGGCAGACACGTTCAGTAGCGACAGACTAGAGCTTTTCAAGGGACAGGAATAAGACATGGATTCCTGGATCACCAGGTCTGCTCAGCATGGTACAGAAACTCACAACCACCGTAATTAGACACGACAAACAAGTAGAAGCTATCCAGTTGGGATTGCCATGACCTTGGCTCACTGATGACATAGCTTAAATGTAGAAAAACCATTAGAATGAATAAGAGAATATAGCAAATTTGCATAGTGAAAAGTCAACATACAAATATCAGTTGCATTTCTAAACTGTAGTAAACAATATGAAAAAGAAGGTGAGGAAATAATTGACTCTACCGTGACCTCAGAAACAGTACTGGCAATAGGTTTATTGGAGGGGGTGACACATTTTCAGGCAAAACTAGAAAACATCACGGAAAGAGAGCTGGCACAACTAACGGAAAGACATTCCATGTTCATTGGAAGGCTGTCAATATGTTGATCCTAGCAAAGTGATTTATAGATTCAAAGAAATCCCTATCTAAATCATTCTGGCAGATTTTGCAGAAACAGGAAAAGAGTCATTCTCAAATTCCTGTGGAATTTCCAGATCATCAATGGCCAAAATAACCTGGAAAAGAACAAAATTGGAGGACTCTCACTTCCCAATTTCACAATATATTAGAAAATTGCTGCTATCAACACAATGTGGTAATGGCATATAAAGACAGTTGGAACAGGCAGCAAAAAAATAAGCCATTGCATCTATGATCGCATAATCGTTGACAAAACTGCCAAAACAAGTAAATGGAAAATCATGCCTCTGGAATAGTGTTGGGAAATGGAACTTTCACATGCAAAAGAATAAAATTGGATCCTTGTCTTACACCATATACAAAATGTAACTTAATCTAGGTTGAAAGCTGGATTTTTTAAAAGATTTATTTATTTTTATTGGAAAGTCAGATATACAGAGAGAAGGAGAGAAAGAGGAAGATCTTCTGTGCCCCTATTCACTCCACAAGTGGCCACAACAACTGGAGCTCAGCTGATCCGAAGCCAGGAACCAGGAGCTTCCTCTTTGTCTCCCATGTGGGTGCAGGATCCCAAGGCTTTGGGCCGTCCTCAACTGCTTTCCCAGGCCACAAGCAAGGAGCTGGATGGGAAGTGGGGCTGCCAGGATTAGAACCAGCACCCATTTGGGATCCTGGTGCATGCTAGGCAAGGTCTTTAGCCACCAAGCTACTGCGCTGGGCCCTGAAGACTAAATTTAAAACTCAAAACAACAAAACTCCTAGAAAGAATATAAGAAACACTTGTCATGACATTGCACATGGCAGCCATTTCTTACATGTGGTACCAGAAGCATTAGAAGTAAAGTAAAAGCAGTTAAGTGGACCTGCGTCAAACTTTAAAAGTTTTGTACATCAAAGGCACAAATGAAACTGAAAAAATCGATCTATGGAATGGTGAAAAATATTTAAAAAACAACTTGATAAGGGATTAATATTCAAAATGTTCACCCACAACTGAACAAAAAATAAGCGAAGGACTTGATTGAACATTTCCCAAAAGGAGATATGTAAATGATTAATAAACATGTGTTTATTATTAGGAGAAATATAAATCAAAATGGGAAGATCTCACCTCCTATCAATTCATATGTCTGTAGAAAAGCAGAAAACACAGTTCTGGTGAAGAGCAGAGAAGCTGGTGTGTTTGCACATGGTCAGTGGTCATGTGAAATGGAAAATAATATGCATATTCCTCAAAAATCTCAAAGTAGTATTATCACGTGATCCAGCAACCCATGGGTGGATATGTTTCCAAGAAAATTGGTAGCATGATCTTAAACTAGTGTACATTCATGCTGAAAAATAATCATGTACTAGTCAAGAATTGGAATCAACCCAAACGCCAATCAACAGGTGAACGGATAAACAGAATAGAGTACTATTGTGTCTTCAACATCCAGGAACCTTGACAATATCATGTTAAGGAAAGTAAGCTGATCACAGAAAAGCAGCACTATAGGATTCCTCTGTTATGAGGTGTGGAAAGTAGCCAAACCCAGAAACATAGAGCAGTGTGCAATGATGGGAGGGCGGGGAGTCATCCCATGAGCACAGTTTCATTTCTGCAGAATGGAAAAACGCTTACAAGTTGTTTCATAGCAACAAGAGTAAACTCATTACTACTAAACTGCACATTTAAAAGTAAGACGGTAAGTTGTGTGCTCTGTGCTTTGTATCCCAATAAAATGAGGATGTAATTGGGCACACAACTCTGTTGAAAGCACGATAAAATTGCAGCAATAGATATAAACAATTGATTTTAATGGCTAGCAGTATTGCAACTACAACCTCTAGTTTCTCTGATACATATATAGGAAGCAAAAATTATTTTTGTAATTATGAAACATGTAAAACAAAATTTCCAAAGCCTCGCCATTCCACTGGGACATGCCACAACAGAGCGACTTGCAAGCTAGAAACCCACATTTATCCACAAAGCAATTACACGGTTCATGACATCACCATCCCGTGGAGAATCTAAGGGTGGTTGAATGTTCTGTGACTTACGTCTTGTCTAGGGAAGACGAAGCAAAAGCTAGTAGCCCTCTAGCGCACAAGGTGCGAAGACCAGCTATTCTCAAAGAACCAATTTAGTTTCATTAATTCCTTTAACTTCTGGAAACTTAAAAGGGGCACTGTTGGGGGAAGAGTGTGGGAGGGGAAAGTGAGGGAGGGGAGAACTGAGGGGCATGTATTGCCTTGGACAGAGTTGCCTAAGTGTGTGTTGACATTTTGGCTTTATGTCCCAACTATTTTATCTTGACCCTGCCTAGGTACCCTGGGTCACAGTGACAAATAAGTGGGTTATCACTTTGCCATTGTTTCACGATTATTTGTGCATGCTCTGTTGGCCTCTGGAAGCTATGGTCTGTTGCTACACTTTCACTGTGCCAAATGGAATCATTAAGCACTTCCTATTCCATTTTAAATGCCTGAAGAGGGAAGTGTCCATTAAGGTGGCAAACGAGTTAAATCAGATCTTGCAGATTGTTACACCAAATCTCAGAGCAGGAATTCCACTGCAACGTCAAGGCACCTGTGTTGCTATGTAAAACCTGAGACTGCACCAGACCCTGGGTCGGCCTTGGTGCTGAGATAGCCCACCAGACCCTGGGTCGGCCTTGGTGCTGAGATAGCCCACCAGACCCTGGGTCGGCCTTGGTGCTGAGATAGCCCACGAAGCCTTTTTGGGGATAGTTCTTCCTGTAGTTGCATCTGACCATCGTAACAGCCTGGCCCTGTTGGCCAGCAGCGAGCGCTGATTTAGTTGATGTTGTAGGAATCTTGGCAATCTAGAAACCCCAAAACGCAGTCAACCCAAATAAGTTAGTAATGTCATTGTGAAGTGAAAAAAGTACTTCAAGTAGGTTATGGAAGATAGAATTTAAAAAGTGAGTTTATGGGCCCGACGTGCTGGCCTAGCAGCTAAAGTGTTTGCCTTGAACGTGCCGGGATCCCATATGGTCGCCGGTTCTAATCCCGACAGCTCCACTTCCCATCCAGCTCCCTGCTTGTGCCCTGGGAAAGCAGCAGAGGATGGCCCAAAGCCTTGGGACCCTGCACACAGATGGGAGACCCAGAAGAAGCTCCTGGCTCCTGGCTTTGGATCAGCTCAGCTCTGGCCATTGTGGCCACTCGGGGAGTGAACCTTTAGATGGAGGATCTTCCTCTCTGTCTCTCCTCCTTTCTGTAAATCTGACTTTCTAATAAAAATTAAAAAGCATTTCCTATATTTCTCCAACATGAGAAAAGATGGGGAGAGCATACTAAAATTATACGTTCAAGCCAATACCAAGAATAAAAACAAGCAAGCTTGACAACACTAGATTGAGGATAAGATTTTTTGTATGGTTTCATGGGAAAATGAAGGAACTGGAGAATTTCAAATTTGTATCATAAAGTTCACAAAAAATATATAACATGAAAAAATTATGGATGGATTTCAAAATGATTTTGCACCAAAATAAACTTACTTTTTAAAAAAAGATTTATTTATTTTTGTTACAAAGTCAGATATACAGAGAGGAGGAGAGACAGAGAGAAAGATCCTCCGTCCGATGATTCACTCCCTAAGTGACCGCAACGGCCGGTTCTGCACCGATCCGAAGCCAGGAGCCAGGAATGTCTTCCAGGTCTCCCGCGCGGGTGCAGGGTCCCAAGGCTTTGGGCCATCCGCGACTGCTTTCCCAGGCCACAAGCAGGGAGCTGGATGGGAAGTGAAGCAGCTGGAACACAAACCAACGCCCATATGGGATCCTGGCACATGCAAGGTGAAGATTTTAGCACTAGGCCATTGTGCTGGGCCCTGGAGTCTTACTGATTTTAAGAAATAACCCCGGAGGGAGGGAGCTGCCATGGTAGCATAATAGGTTAAGCCGTAACCCACAATTCAGGCATCCCAGGTAGGCACTGGTTTATGTCCTTACTGCTCCTCTTACAATTCAGCTCCTTGCTCATGTGCCTGGGAAAGCAGCAGAAGGTGGCCCAAGTGCTTAGTCCCCAACTACCGACACTGAGAGCCTGGAAGACGCTTCTTGCTTTGGCATAAGATACCCCTGGCTCTGGGGGCATCTGGGAAGTGAACTAAGCAGATAGGAGAATCTCTGCCCCTCTCCCTATAATGCTCCTAGTCAAATACATTCTTTTAAAATTGTTTTAACAAAAGTACAGGTGGGCTAGATCAGCTGTTGTCTCAGTCAGACTGTCTTTAAAAAAAAGAAAACAACAACGTGAAACACACCTTTGTAGTTTTTTTCTTCCCATTATCTGTTTACTCGTATTAGATAAAAGCTTCAAAAGACCAAGAATTAAGTGTGTGTGTTGTGTGTGTGTGTGTGTGTGCCATGCTATTGCTTCTAGTTTTAGAGTCACAAAGGTGAAAAGAGAGAGCTGTGGGTTTTTTTGGGGTTTTTTGTTTTGGGTTTTGTTTTTTAAAGAGAAAGTCGAGTAGAAAGAATTGGAGGAAGAGAAGGAAAGGAGAAAGGAAGAAAGCAAGGAAGGGTGGATTTAGCAGTCAGTCCGCAGTGAGGCTACGGTAACTCCCTGGAGCAGCACACTCCAGGTCGGGGGAGATGAGCAGGAAACACCAGAGCTAATTTTTCATTTGAACAGACATCAGATCTCTAGAATGAAAGCGTATAAAAATAGGAAAATACAATTTTATTCAATAATGAATACAAATTAATCTCAAAAACTAGAAATTAATCAAAAGACAAGTTCATTTTGGAAAAAAAACATTGAAATCCAAGTGTACATGGAATTTTCAAAAAGTTCATGAAAAAAGCCCATGTCATGCAAAACTGCATACATTTTTAAACAGTTGTATGCCACAAAACTTACTTTTTAATCCCATTTTCCACAATCTTTTTGAAGTACTCTCAGACACTTTCTCTAAATTGTAGAGGTAAAATGTTCCTACGGTCTTTTAAGCAACATTACATTTTAAAAATAACATGCCAAGGGAGAATGAACACATCTTCCTGTTATCTTCAGCTTAACTTGGGTAGCAAGCCACAAAACGTTTTCAAGTGGATTTGTGCTGACTTTAAGAAACATTCTCAATATCTAGGTCTTAAAATTTACACTGAGCTTGCAAGTCTGCAGAGCAGACCAAGACTAAAAAGTTGCTTGGGAGGTTTGTTGGTTTTTCCTAAGTTTATATGTCGCCAGCTGGTTTCTGACCTCCCTGTGTAAACAGCCAGCTCCTCACATCATCTGTATTACCTTGCGATGACACCATCTGGGCAGGCTTTGATCTCCTCTGGCTTCTTTGGACAGCACATAGAAGCTGAAAGAACAACAGAGACTGATACCCCAAATAGAACACTGCTTGTGGTGTATACTTGTGTGTGTGTGTGTGTTTATATATACTGACATGATAACAGCAGACTTCAGGAGGTTACCAATATGCTGATGCTAAATGACTGAATTTTCAAAAATGTTTCACATTATTTTCAGTGAAATACATGTTTCTTTATGATGGTTGCCAGGTGATACTTCTGTTCATCTGTTAATTAAAAAGCAGGTGAATAGCAATGTGGAATCTAGAGACCTTTTGCACATTACATGTCCTCTTGCCTGGGTGAAAATAAAGGTTCCGTTTTATTCCCCAGCACTCTAGGAGCCAGGGTGTAAGTGGCACAATGATATTCTAAACCCCAAACAGGTTACTTGGTACTTGATTAAGATAAATGACACAGGCAGGTGTACAAGGAGTTCCCGCTGGCCGTTGACCTGCAAACAGTGGTGGCATTTTTTTAAGAAGATATCAAAATCAACTGGATATGACATCACATCTTTAATGTTATAATGAAATGCCCTACATTTTGCTTCTGAGAAATTTATTTTCATGACTATTGTTTTTTCTAAGTTAAAATATATTACAATATACTGATTTCTACAAAATTTGATGACTATTTAGCACTACTCATTGTTTTTCTACAGATTTACTGTGGCTCCTCATACTCAAAATAGTGCATGTCACATCACAGCCAGCAAATATGATTGAAGTAAGGAGGAAAATAGCATTAAATATTAAATCATGTAGCGATTTGGATATGTATGGTGACGTCACACACAATAGACAAACATAGAGAACCAATCAATGCACTAATGTGTGTTATGCTTTATATCATATGCATTCTGTCCTATGATGGTCAAAATAGCTGTGCAAGAGATGGTAGGCGTCTGACATGAGGCATTTAGACTAGAAAATAGTCATAATGTACTCGGGGTCACACAGCTAGCTAAGTGATGGAGCCATGGTTAGCGTTCAAGTCCCCCCCCAACCGTGTGCTCTTTCAAGTTCTCTGCCACAACTGTGCACTCTCTCAAACTGTGCACTGTTCTCTTTTTCTATCATCTTTGTGGTTCTCAGATTCAACCAGAAACTCAGGCTTCAAGGCAAGAAAAGTGCATTTTACTTCTTTGACAAGAAGGCCAAGTTTTCTGAAACAGTAAGTTCTCCATCTAAAGTTTGAACAGTCCCTGGTTCTGTAGCAACTTGCCAATCATCTCAGTTTTTCTACTCACTGCATAGACATTTATCCCCTCAGGACCTGTGCACAAACAAGAAAAAAACGGGCAAAAGCAGAAAGCTGTTGCTTGCTTTATTTCCCAATAGCAGAAAATCAGGAATTGTTCACGTAGCTTGGGAGAAGCCTGGCTAAGGAGATGAGCAGAAGAGACTGGCTGGTTTCATAGGCATGTGATGCTCAGTAGTCTGAGACCATGGGAGGACAGCAAGGCTGCACTGTGCTCCTGCAGGGAGGTGTGGTGCTCCTGCAGGGAGATGTGGTGCTCCCACAGGGAGGTGTGGTGCTCCTGCAGGGAGGTGTGGTGCTCCTGCAGGGAGGTGTGGTGCTCCTGCAGGGAGGAGGTGGTGCTCCTGCAGGGAGGTGTGGTGCTCCTGCAGGGAGGAGGTGGTGCTCCTGCAGGGAGGTATGGTGCTCCTGCAGGGAGGTATGGTGCTCCTGCAGGGAGGTGTGGTGCTCCTGCAGGGAGGTGTGGTGCTCCTGCATGGTGGTGTGGTGCTCCTGTAGGGAGGAGGTGGTGCTCCTGTAGGGAGGAGGTGGTGCTCCTGCAGGGAGGTGTGGTGCTCCTGCAGGGAGGTGTGGTGCTCCTGCAGGGAGGTGTGGCCTCTCTCTATGGACAGTCTCCTAAACTGCCTGACTGCTCTGAGAATGTGTATGTTTTGTTAAAAAGACATTTTATCCACGTGAGGAGAAATAAAGTAGATACAGGTCTGATTAGTGTCCCTCCAAAGACAGAATAAACTTGAAATTCAGAGAAACCCTAAGATTTCATCGTTCCTCTCGAAAATAGATATGAACTTTCCAGCTTATCAGTAATGCACTGTTTGTATTAAACACACAGTAAGATAAACATTGTATCCTAAATGACCATTACAAAAATACCACCAGCTAACCAGTTAGTTATGGTAAGGGGTCCAGCTGCACTAGGAAGCAATCAAAGTGAGAGGCTGCGATGCAACATTAAGCTGAGTGGCATAGCTCCTTGAGGCACTGCTTCAGGACACCCATGACACCCCACCTCATCAGTGGGTGGCATGCTGTACGGAACATTCATCCAATGAGGAGACACCACAGAACACCTCAGAAATAAGGTTTCATTCCAGTGCCTGTGGCCAACCCAGCTGACAGCACATGTCTACGTCTGTTCTCTCAATGCAGTTGTTGTGACCCAGGAGAAAGCTGGAGAAGGAGACCTTGTTCTTGTTTCCTGGAGAACCCCCGACACCTACACTGTCACTGGCACCCATCAACGCTGCTCTGTTTCCTACTGCAGACCTTGAGAAAGAGAGAAGGTAAGTTAATGTTCAGAAGTGGGACACTTCTGATGGAATCTGATGATTCGTGTAACAGTGTGATGCATTTAATTGTATTCTGTTGGTACGAGAAACCAGACACCAAAGGTTTGGCGAATATAATTGCATTTACATGTCACTGTGGGAAACATGAAGCTACAATGACAGAAGGCAGCTTGGGCTCTGAGAGGAGTGGGAGCAACAGAGCAGGTCCGGGAAAAGCAGTAGCTGCTCTGGAAGGTGCTGTGGGTTGGCCTGCAGGGCTTCAGGCACATGTGAAAACCCAGAGCTCCCCTCACACGAGCTGCTGCGTGGGAACCGGAGCCTAGTTAACCTGAATCAGGAGGGAGGGAGCAGCAAGGTGGAAGGCAAAATGGGAACAATGAATCAACCCAGCACCAGTGTGTGCAGCAGCCTCGGAGGGGTTGTGTTTGGACTGATTGTTTCATGGCCTCAGTTAAGGGGCTGGCCGCAGGGCTGCAAGAGGAAGCCGACAGGTTCCATGGGCCCTGGGATTTCCCTTCCTTTCTCCCCAAGTCCTCTCTCCCCCACTGAGTTCCCCTATATTATTACAATAGTAAAGTTCATAAACAGTCATAAGTCCATTGCAGGCATGTTATAGACACACACACATACATATAACATTAACCCATGGGTGGTAGGACAGAACATTAAAAATTTTGGAATCTATGTTTGCTCTTGCAATGCTTACATTTTCCTGCATTTTTTAAAAGAAACATTTTTTTTTTTCTAAGAGAGAGGTGAGTCTTTGCTTTGTGGGCAGTTACAGACAGCACCCTGAGGCGTGGGTGGTGCGAGTTATCCTCCCTCCCCTGACATTGACACTGTGCTTGCCTGTTGCTGCCTTCCGTCTCAGCCATGGCGCTGCACCTGCCCCGTCTGTGCTCTGTAAGGGCTTACACATGGTTAACTGGCTTCTGAAATGGAGAGCAATACAGCTGATGAATTCTGGTCAATAATTCCATCCTTCCCTTCACACGCGAATCTGGTTGCCACCATGACAAAGTGCCCAGTGACAAACAAGGGACAAAGATGTCCTTTCAGCATGCATTTCTATTGCCAGATGTTTGATAAAATACACACATTAAGAATGTTTAAGAATTCTTTATAAGTAACTCCACTAAAATTTTGGTCCATCTGGAGGTTCCTACCCCATCCTACCTAGGAAAGCTCAGTGTGATGAGCCAGCCATGCTTACGGATATGCAAAGCCTGGCTCTTTTTGGACAGTGGACAGCTGAGCAGCAGAGTCCCAACCAGGAGAAGCAAGGGCTGCAGCAGCACTGGGGCCGGGCCTCCCTCACCCCCACGCTACTGCTGCCTTGGGATTGTTCTGGGCAATTAAAATTATTCAAAAGGCAAAGTGACTGAGAGAGAGACATTCCATCAGCTTCACCAGCTTAAGCAATTGGAGCTGCTGTAAATATGTATTTTTTGGAGAAAGTCTTCTTTGGTTGGTTTTGTTTGTTGCTATAAAGATCACTGTGGGCTAACACAATGTAAGTTTTTTCCTTGCTCTTATTCCTGTCTGATGCTGCTTGACAAGGGAACCCTACTCCCGGCAGTTGTCTGGGCACCCAGTACTCTTCTATCCTCAATGCCAGGCCACCTGGTTTCATCTAGCAGGCAGGTGAGGAAGAGGGGAGGGAGAATCTGAGAAGAGGTTTTAGGAACCAGGCCACTTCCCCACTGCCAAGGCCGTGGAGCGTCTCAGAAAACAAACATTTGAAAAAACATGCTGCTAAGTGTTGGCCCCAGGGAGAGGAGAGCCATGTGTGTCCATGGCACTGGACTTTTCTGCTCCACTGTACTCCTGTGCCAGAGCTTAAGGACTTCAGTTGATTAGGATACCAAAGCAGGATCTTAGGCTTCTTTGGTTTCCGGCAGAGGAGAAACTCTGGTACAAGGCAGCTGGAACACTTTGTGACCTGCGCCTACCACGCTCTAATCAGTGTGCCATCGTACATCCTGGCTTTTCCATTGGCCAGCACCTTAGCTACTGCCTGAGACAGTCATGCCACGGCCTGCCCTTGGCCCCAGGTCAACCACATCCCTACTTGATTTCTCTGGCTCCCCAGCGTTGTCCTAGCAAACGAGAATTTGCTGATTTCATTGCTTAAGAAGTGAAACTATGACTCATTTCTTAAAACTTTACACAACTTCATAAAGTATCAGGTCAGAAGAATGCAAGATATCCTGCATGAGAGACCTGGAAGAAGCTCCTGGCTTCTGGCTTCTGATTGGCACAGCTCCGACCGTTGCAGTCACTTTGGGGCGAATCATTGAATGGAACAATCTTCCTCTCTATCTCTCCTCCTCTCTATATATCTGATTTTACAATATAATAAATCTTTTTTTAAGTAAAAGTTTGACTAAATTAAGTGTTTTGAAATTGCAATTTTAGAGGGCATTTGATGAAGTAACCAATATTGGAATGCAGCTTAGGGACTTGAGTTCAAGTTCAGTGGTCCCACGGCTTCCCTGCAATCCCACGTTTCTCACATATGGCACTGCAGGTCTACCAGTTGTCAGCTCGGAGATGTTGAACACTTTTTCTGAATTCTGCAATTCTTGATCTTTATTTTTGGAGAGGCAATGAAAATTTTACCCTTCATGTGGTTTTGTGAAAATGTCATTAAATGAAATAAATGCTGAAAAAAAAAGTTTAGCAATATGCCTCACATGGACAAGGGAGCTTCGTGTGTATTTTGGAAAAGTTATGCTTAGATTTCAAAAAAATAAGATTTATGTTTATTTTTTAATGTTAAAGATTTATTATTTATTTATATTGAATGACAGTGTTACAGAGAGAGAAAGGTAAAGGGAGAGGTGAGATCTTCCATGCGCTGGTTCACTCCCCAGATGGCCACTCCAGTCAGAGCTGGGTCAATCCAAAACTGGGACCTAGGAGCTGCTTCTGGGTCTCCCATGTGGATGCAGAGTCCCAAGGACTTGGGCCATCCTCCATTTCCTTCCCAGACCATTAGCAAGAAGTTGGATCAGAACATGAAGCAGCCAGGACACTAACCAGTGCCATAGACAAAGACTTAGTATGCTATGCCACTGTGCCAGACCCAGATTTCAAAAATATTTTTGTGCAAGATGAATTCATCACTGATTCTTTTTTTTTTTCCTACCCAAGTTTTTAAGTCCTTTTGTAGATGTTACTCAACAAGCTGCAGTTAATGTTGTTACCTCCCATGATGCCTGGATGCTCTTGGAAGATGCAGACCAGGACTCCTGTCCTGCCTGGCCTCCCTGGTTTCCCTTAGAGGCCATAGTCCTCAGGGGGCTGCAGAGAATGGACTAGTTTCAGAGCAAAGATTTCCAAACTAGATCATGCCACACTTAACTGGAATAGGTGACTGTGGCCTCATTAGCTGAACCTATTAGCCAAAGTAACCTATGTTAATTTCCCAGTTGTTTTGTTTGTAGATCACTAATTAAATAGTACAAAAAGATTTTTTTAAATGTGGACTCACCTGATTGGTAGATAACATTAACTACCCATACCCTTTCAAAATGATTGGAACCGAAACAAAATTAAAAAAGTATATATCACATAGATATATATTCTGTAGCAGGAAAAGGAGATTCCAGGGAAGTTTGATGATGGATTAGAAGTTCCAAGCTCCCCTGAAGTCTACTTAAGCACACTGGATGCTAGGTGTGTTGGCCCTCGGCGTGAGGCTGTGTTGCTCGGGTGTGTTGGCCCTTGGGACGAGGCTGGGCGTGTCCTCATGAGTTTTGTGGCCACGGGCAGCATGCAAGCTCAGAGTTGGTTTTACATGATTCTGCGTGAAATACATCTTTCCAGATTTGTATTTACCACAGATCTTACCACAGCCCTTTAAGGTGCAATGTAGACTAGTAGTCTAGTCAGAAGCGAGTTCTTACTAACAACCTTAAACTGCTATCGAGACTTCTTCCACTTGTCTAGCCTGATACAGCCTCAATAATATCTCACTAGTTTGAAAGAAAAAAATAATAATCACTGCAAGACAGTAATATAATAATAGTAAGCAGTAATATAATACTGCTACTGAAGTATTTCCATATGTCCACCGTGTGCTATGTAATTTTTGTATTTGCACATTATTTAATCATCAAATCCTCGCATCTATCTTATGAGTGGGTTTTCTTTTGAATCTTCATTTTACATTGCTACACAGCAACAGCAAAGTAATATGGTCAAAGTCTTGGAAGAACCAGGAATTCTCTGTAATGAATCTCACCCTAAAATATCTGGCTACAACTGTTACATGGCCAAACTTAAGACATCAGACGTAGGACAAACTTAAGACATCTCCGTGGGCAATGCAGACTCCTGTCTTGAAACAGAGGGTCATACATAATTCCTAGGAAAATAAAATCCTTCTTTCTTATGGCCTGAATTCTCTCAAATTACACTGTAATTCTTTAATGATCACATGGTCTGGAATAATTGACATGATTATTTAAGGAAGTCAGAGAAGATAATTTTTAAAAATTGCATTATAGTTTCCTGACTCAAAGTGGAATTGGTTTTTGAAAGTGGTGTCTAACTAACTCAGGCCCAGGAATATCTCACATGCAGAGCAAGCTGAATGGGTTGGTGAGTTGAGCACCATACTTGGAGGCTGTGTGATCTGGCAGGTGGTCCTTTTCCCAGAGACAGGCTGTGCTTTCCTGAAGCCTGTGATGGTAACCCCAGAATCCTTGCCAGGGTTGCTTGTTGGGGAGTGGGGAGGTCAATACATAAACCAATCAGAAATCAATGCTTAAGCCTGGCTGGCGTTTGCATAGTGATATGTGACCTCGATTGACCCAATCCACCTTAGTGAAGGGGCTAACCCACTGCTGAAAGAAGTTACCAGACAGTGGGATCAAAGGTTTGAGGGTGAAGTTAGCACCATGGACAACACAAAAGGGGAAGAATCTGGATCTATAAGGACCCAGAAGTCATTGTCCCTTTAACTTCCTTTGGAACACAAAGTATCAGGTTGTTGGTGTAGTTTTCGTCTGTTTGGATATGGAGTTGTGTTAACTTGCATTTTAATCACGGCTAGGAAATTCATCTCCACCCTCAGGGGCCACTATGAAGACTGCGTTTTAAAGGGACGGTTCGGACCTGTCCATTTGGAATCCCTAGAGCCAGGTTCTGAAGTCCAGTTTTTACCATTACATTCACTCTTAGAAAGTGACTGCCCAGCATGTCAGCGGCATGGATGCCATGAGCCACGTTTGCTGGATGAGGAGCACATTGTGCCATGCTGGAACAGTGCTTGTTGGGGCTCAGGTCATTGGGCTCCAGGTGCCAGTCCCGTGAATGCCCTGTGTTGTGGGTGGTTCAAAGCAGCGAGGATGGGCATGCAGGGAGTCCTACAGACCATTCTGTTTGTGGGTAGAAGCCACAAGACCTCATCATTCTCCCTGCTTCCCCCATCCCGTGGTTGTAGCTCATGGCAAAACACTAGAAACGTCATGTGTGTAACGTTGTATAATTCTATGCAAACTGTCATGAAAACTCTGTTCTGGCTTTGCTAACACATGTATGTCTCAAGTTTATTTCCAGCAACATCATAGTTTATGTACAAGTGTGTGTGTATGTATAAATGTGTGTACAGATAGTAGGGTAATTCAACAAGTTCATAAATGCATATTACAGAAAAAATAGGCACAAATTTGAAAACTTCATGTACCAAAATAATATCCTTTAATTTCATTTTATAAGCTTTTTGAAGTACTCTCAAATATGCACACACATATTTTTGCAGTATATGACATGTATTTAATCTAGTTTTAATTTATTGCCTCATAATTCCCCTTTTCTTGGATTTGCAGACTGACAGCATTCTAATGCAATGCTAAGTGGAAGACATTTGTTACTAACTCGAGGACTGAATATGAATTAGGGTTGGGTAACACGGTGGTAAAGAGAATCGCCACGTAGAGAAGCGATTCCCTTATCACAGATGACAAGATCTTTGTGAGGCTTCAACTGGAAAACCCTGACTTGCACCTATAAACTCTGCTGCCTCACTTCAAACAATCAGCCTGGAGAGGGAATAGCTCAGAAAACCAAAGCTCCCTCCTCGGCCTCTCTCATCCAGCACTTCCCATTAAGCCTGCTTTTTGGAAGCTAGACAACTTGCATGTATCGCGGTCTTGGGTGTCAGCATGGGTTTATTTTTAATCACCGCCAGCTACTGGCGGTGCAGCCCAAGCATGCCACACTAACTGGCCAGAGATGCATTAAACCTGGAACTGGAGCACGAGGCTGTAGGCAAATGCAGATCTTGTAACAGCAGGAAGAATGAAACTGACCTGTCATACTGGCAGTGAATGACCCGCCAGGAACCCCACACCAAGACAGGGGCGAGCCTGCTGTTCTCCTCGAGTGGCACTTCCATCGGAGGTCGGAGGTCGATAGGACTTGGGGTAAAAGGAATATTTTTGGAGGGTGGGTGGGCGAACACTGTTACAATGTAGTCAGTTAAGCCACAGCCTAAGTGCTGTTGAGTTTCCTGCGATCCAGTCCTGGCCATTACAGATATTTGGGGAGTGAAGAGTGAATGGAAGTTCTCTCTCTCTCTCTCTCTCTCTGTCTCTCTCTCTCTCTGACTTCCAAATTAAATCATATGTGTATAAATCGTATAATCCTTTTTTGAGGAAGGATTTCATGGACATAATATAAAGAACTGCCTAACATGCCTTTTCCAGCGTGTGTGTGTGTGTGTGTGTGTGTGTGTGTGTGTGTGTGTGTGTAGCTTTTTAAGGAGTCCAAAACCTACCTTGGGAACTGTGGGGCTGTGGTGTGATGGGCTCCGTTTGTTTGAGATATTTAAAGGATGCAGAGGAGGATACATTTGTTTCTTTGCATCCCCTTGTGTTTGGAGGTTTTGCCTTTCTCATCTGAAACAGTAACAGCCTCTTGAGTAGGTGGGTGATGATGGTTAGGTGTTCGTTTTTGAGATGGTAACTGGAAGAGCCAGGTGTTGTACACGGAGAAGGTGAATATCTTCTCATGCAGCAGAGGTTAAGTCAGACAACCACAGCTGGCCTGCAGTTTGGAAACCAAGAATATTTTTTAAGGTTTATGACGAACGTGTGACGAAGACCATATGTGACACATAACATCTGAACTATTTGCTATCTGGCCTTTTCCAGGAAAGTTCTGGCAACCCATATGCTAGCTTCTGCTATTGTGCCGTGGCAGCAGACCACACCCTAGCTCCCTGACTGCGTCCAGAGAAGTGCGTGCTCAGTAACGTGAGACGTGTTAGCAAAGCACAGGTTGACAGCGGGGACAGCATCACCCAAGCCAAAGGGACAGAGCCTTTATGTCAGGATGTGCTCGGTGGTCACCATGGCAACGGGTCAGGAGTGCCTGGCGCTGGATACTGGCTCCCTGCACTTCTGCCGGGTGTGAGTCACAGCACTGGTGTGGCTTTCCCAGGCTCATCTCACTGTATGGCGGCAGGTAGTGTCACCTGCCTTATACCTGGAAGAAGGCATGCAGAAGTAAATATTGGCTGAACAGCAGCAGTAATGTGGGATTCACACGTACCCGAGGGTGCACACACCATTTCTCTTATCTGGAAAAATCAATATATTACATTTCACTGATTAGGTTTTCTGATTTCACTTGTATATGCATTTATACTGAGCTGTTGTTCATCAAATATTAGATTTCCTTTATCCCATGGATGAATGGATGACTACATGATGAATAGATGTGTCTATCAAGGTTGTACCAAGTTACAAGAACAATATGAAAATAAATTTCAACTTCTTTTTAAACTGTATTTCAGTTTTGAAAGGCCTAACATTCCGTGGTATTCAGCAGTATCATATATCAACATATTTCCCCCAGAAAAAAAAATGCAAAAGAAAGAAGTTTGTTTTAGCAAAGGTTATTTTCCCCTTCAATTTTTACATATTTGTAAGACAGAGAGACAAAGAGAGTGGTTTGCCATCTGCTTGTTTGCTCCTCAGATGCCTGCGACAGCCAGCGCTGCACTGTGTGGAAACTGGGAAATCACTTGGAATTTTCCACATGGGTAGCAGGGATCCAAGGCTTAGGCCATCACCTGCTGCCTACCAGAGTGGGCACTAACTGGAAGCTGGAACTGACGTGCAGGCATCCCAGAAAGCATCGTAGATATGGCAGGAAACACCCGCCCCAATCAGAGTCATAGATTGATTTAAATAAAGACACCTCATTTTCTTTTTTAAAAAAATATGTATGTATTTTTATTGGAAAGGCAGATATACAGAGAGGAGGAGAGACAGAGAGGAAGATCTTCCGTCCGATGGTTCACTCCCCAAGTGGCCACAATGGCCAGAGCTGAGCCAATCAATCCGAAACCAGGAGCCAGGAGCTCTTCTGGGTCTCCCACGCGGGTGCAGGGTCCCAAGACTTTGGGCCGTCCTCGGCTGCTTTCCCAGGCCACAAGCAGGGAGCTGGATGGGAAGTGGAGATGTTGAGATTAAAACCAGCGACCATATGGGATCCCAGCGTGTGCAAGGCGAGGACTTTAACCACTACACTATTGTGCCAGGCCCGGGACCTCAACTTTCTTTTTTCTTTTTTAGATTTATTTTTTTCTTTTTTCTTTTTTTAATTGGAAAGTCAGATATACAAAGAGGAGGAGAGACAGAGAGGATCTTCCGTCTGATGATTCACTCCCCAAATGAGCACAACGGCGGTACTGCACCAATCTGAAGCCAGGAGCCAGGAACATCCACCAGGTCTCGCATGCAGGTGCAGAGTCCCAAGGCTTTGGACCATCCTTGACTTCTTTCCCAGGCCACAAGCAGGGAGCTGGATGGGAAGTTGAGATGCTGGAATTAGAACCAGCATCCATATGGGATCCTGGCACGTTCAAGGCGAGGACTTTTAGCCGCTAGGCCACCACGGCGGGCCCCTGGACTTCAATTTTTAAAGCAACTAGAAATCCTTGGAGAATCCCAAGACCATCAGTGTCATTAGAAGGAAATCTACTACTGGTACTCTTCCAACTTCCTTATTTTATAGATGAAAATAGTGACCTTAGCAGTGACAGATCCAAAATGCAAGTTGATTTCTCTTTACTTTCTGACTTCTTCAAATCATTAACAATAACTTTTTCCATTTCTACTGAGTGACCCCTGTTCTTCCTGGTGGAATAAATAATTGGCTTGTGACTTACCATAAAAATTACGAAAATAGTAAAAGAACTTAAAAAAATGGTCTGACGCCTGCAGTTTTGAAGCTTTATTTGTGTAAATTCAAAGCAATGCATGAAGACAAAAGCATAGTTCCTATGTGGAATGGGACTCAACCCTTTTCAAAGACATCACCTCCGTGTGCAGTGTATCAGCCAGTGGAAGAAGGCAGAATATCTTTGTGCTTTATGTGCTTTGTATGTTGTCACGTCATGCTCCATCACTAAAGGGTTAACGTTCCAAGCACACTGTAATTACAAATAAGTAGGGTTTCGTGCTGCTCACTCCGCAGACGAGCCCAGCAGCTCACGTGTGGATGAAGTAAATTTCTGATTGTGAAGCGCTTACTGAGCCTCACATCACAGCACTCTGCGAGGCTTGCTCACTTCTCAGGATTCTTTTTTCAGGCTCGTGAATATTTATGAGCCAAGTGAGAGGTGGCATCTCCCAGGGAGGAGGGTGCTTTCAATCTGCCGTGTCTCCAGGTACCCCCAGCATCCTGTCACGCTCCAGAGAGCCGCTCGAAACAGCTGCCACGGAGCGAGGACCCCACGGGCAGAAATGAGCGCGGCTTAAATGAGGCATAAGCGGTTCAGTTGGAGACACCCACCCCTTCACTGTGGCACAACTAGGCAGACGCGATGGAGGCTTCTATTGTCACACCTCTGCCTTCTGTTCCACCAGAGAGTCTATGAAATCAGTTCATGTCTTCATCACTGATAGTGGCGCATGGAAGGAAATATATTTACTCTCTCTTCTCTTTGCCCCTCCCCTGCCCTCTCCCTTGCCTACCAACCTCTTGCTGGTTCACAGAGAAGGGGGAGAGAAAATGTATATTCTTATGTGTTTGCGTGAGTGTGTGTGTTTACAAGTAATAATTTGCCATGTAAGGGACACTGAGGTCAGGGTAGTGGGTGAGGATAGTAAATCCAAATAGCGCCAGTACCCACAGGGAACAGTAGCTTCTATCCGGTCTCAATCACCAACAGGTCCATTTACTTTATTTTATTTTGTAACAAAAAAAATTAAAATGTAATTATGCGGCCATCCAAGTTTTCACTTGAAAAAGCCCAGGTTTGGGATCTGGAGGATCAGCCCTTCAGTGACTCAGTGGAAAAACATAGCGAATGGGGGAGGGGTGGATAATGAGCTTCCTCCTGATGCTGACCCATGTTGCATTTCCCAATCCCATGGGTGTGGCCACAGGGTGACTCTTGACACGAGTGCTCAAGGCTTAGTCAGTCAGGAGAGGAAGCAGAGTCCAGGGGGCACAGCAAGACTCTACCCCAGTGTGATACTTCCACATTCCATGAGAAGCCCAGGGCATGACGTGGTCCAGGAATAGAAACTGTCTCAGGCTGAGACCTCGGGTTCAGGCTTAGAGCCCCCTGAATCCACCAGTGGCACCCTCTTTATGCGTGCTTTCGGGATGGCGGAAGATACTTACTGAGATTCTTTATATGTAGCAAATTTGGGGTGTCAGTCCTTTGGGATGCAGTAGTGAACATGACTGACATGATGCCTGCCTCTCATGGCAGATGCTTGGCTGCTTAGTCCTCAAGATTCTGTCACCTGGTGTTCTTCCTTGTGCTATCATTGCTTGTACCAGCATCACTTGTTGCACTGAGTTGTTCTCTCTACTTTACTCTGGAACTGTTCTGTATTCCTTTCATTTTCTTGACCTTGACTCTTGGAAACATGACTTTGGGCCATCTGGAAGTTTCCTTAGGATTAGAAAGAGGTAATGCTTTTCTAGGCCAAATACCTCAGGAGTGATGGTATTTATAAGACTGGCAAGTCACATCAGGAGGGCAACTCGTCACATTATGGAATAAATTCAGCATGGCTATAGCTTGTCTTTATTTGCCTTTGTTATGTTACACTTTCCCCTTCAATCCTTCTTTGTTTAAATATTTATTTCTCTTCATTTTATTTGAGAGAGAGAGAGAGAGAGGGAAAAGAGAAAGTACAAGACAGAAAGAAACATCTTTCATTTATTCCCCAAATGTCTTACAAAAGCCTTAGTGAGGCCAGACCAAAGCCAGGAGCCTGAAACCTCCATGCGCAGCTCCCATGTGGGCAGGAGGAACTCACGTATTTGTACCGTCATCTGTCAGCTCCCAAGGCATGTGGTAGCAGAGCAAAGGAGTGAGGAGCTGAGCTGAGCTCTTCTGTATGGGCTATGGGTGACCCAACAGTGGGTTAGCCACTGCGCCATGTGCCCGCCCCTCCCCTGTGCTCGACCTCCAGACTGTAGCTGTCTGTCTTCTTACTGTTTGCCTCGTCTGGACGTCTCTCAACTCCAGAACTAGAAATGCAATTGCTCTTTTGATCATCTTGCTTAGGTCCTGCAGAGAGGCCACATAGTCAGAATATTCAGCATCGACATCGTGGTCTCCTGCTAAGCATTCCTCTTCACTACTTCCCTCCCCGGCTAGCGGCATCACTGCCGCCCTATCCATTTCACCGGTGGGAGTCCGAAAGTGATCTTTGAGGTTCACTTTTTCCTCCTACCTTCCTAGTCAAATGTATCACCTATCATGGCAATGTTTCCATCTCCCTCATTCTTTACTGGGCAGTAAGAGAGCATCACCACCACCACCTCTCACCAAGGGTACTTGGCAAATCCTGACAGCTGGCCTGCCCTCATTCACTCTGGCCTCTCCCAGAATGTTCCCTCATTGCATCTAAGGTGAGTTTTTTCCTTTGGAAAGTCATTCCCTAACTGTGGCTCCTCTCCTCCCCAGCTCCCTCTCATTAATTCCCGTTGCTCTTGGAAATGCAGATGAGCGTCACGCAAGTCCCATGGCTGTGTGCTTTCTGAAGGAGTCCTGTGGGTCTTCCCGCCTCGTCCCTCACTCCCACCAGCACCTTCCATCTCTGCCCTCCACCTGCACGGGCCTCAGGCAGGTCTCAGGTTCAAGGGAGCCTTGCTGGCCGCAAAGTGGATCGGGTTGGTCCGTTAGATGCTCTCGTGGGATGTAGCCCTCAGAGCAGCACACGCACCCCTGCTGCACCTGCATGCTATTCATTGCAGTTCCTGGGGTGATGTCTGTCTTCTCGGCACTGTTCAGGCGTCGCAAGAACAGGGACCGTGTTCGAGTTTGCTGACTTCGTATTTATAAGACGTGGCATGACCCCGAGCATATGGTTGGTGTTCCCAACACTTTTTTTTCTAATGATGAGCATAAAGTATAATTGCACATAGAAATGAGTAACTTTAACTCACCACAAGCAATATGCATACTGATATTTGAAATCCATCTTGATGAATCACATTATCTATGAATTGACAACTTCTTTTGCTGCTTTGAGTAAGACTTCAGTAACTTTTACAAGAGCTGGTCCTGGAAGGCAGGATTAAGAGGCTTTCTGTATCTGTGTATCTGATATTTTTATAATTTTTGTGTAACTTGAGTCTTAGTAATTAACATGTATTAGCCAAAAGCAATGACACTTTCTTTTAAGTGTCCCTTTGGTGAATTCTTTTAGAAACTTCAACTCCTGCTTCTGCTTGCAACTTTAAATCCAGAGTTTTTTTTCCTACTCATCCAACAGTGAGAATCACCCAAATAAATAATGCAACTTTGGCTATTCAAGTGAGTCATAAAACAAAATAATAACAATAAAAAGAAATGAAAATAAAAACAAGGAAAAAAACTCATGAGAGTGCAGAAGGTACTCTGCAGCAATGCAGAAAGCGGTCAGCTCTGCCCGGGAAAGCCAAGGAGTCAGGACCGCGTAGCCCTCGGATCAGTCACAGTGATGGTGGGCAGTCCACCGGGGTAGGGGTGGGGGTGGGAGAGCCAGCTGCACTTGCAATGCACTGCATTCAAGCAGCTGTGGTGCAGAAGGTAGTGAGTTAGATCCCCAAGGAGTCCCCTACCCAGAGGGTCTGGCCCAGCACCCCTTTCCCGTGAGGCTTTGCTGAGGGTGTGAAGGTCAGCTAGTGGGCAGGGCAGGGGAATGGAGACACAGCCCTGTTAGGTTTCGCAGCCTTCCTGAGAGAGAGACAGCTGCTGCTGAAGGCGGGGGCTAGGGTGGGAGAGGAAGATCTCTCCCAGACCCTCACGTCCTCCACGCAAGGCTTTGCTATCTCAGCCATAAATTTCCCCCATACGGAAGGCTGATAACTCTATCAGAGAGCTAAGAGGATTTCCCAGAAAGCCCAAAGTGTGACATTCCCAGGCACCCATGTTCAGCAAGCTGGTGGCTCAACCCTAGAACATAGCAATCTTGAGTTTTGAGGTCATTCAGATCTAAGTTATGCTAAAGAGAAACACCAAATGATTTCATTCCAGGGGTAAACTGAGTGAAGCCAGCTTGTGGAATCTAATAACGGGTTGACACAACCCTTCCCTTAACCTCCCCATTCCCCACTGTGCCCCATTTAGTGTCATGACTCCAGGAGTTTCCCCTGTTGATTGACACACAGTGGTGGTGTATGACTCAGAAGTCACAGTCAGGGCAAGCGGTGAGAACTTTCCACGTGCAGCCGGGGAACCCTGTCCGTGGAGTCAGAAAGGCCGCAGCCATGCTTGCTCACTCTCTCTCTCTCATTGAGAGTGCGCGTGGAGCTCTGTCATCCTCTCTGCCGCCTGTGCTGGTCTCTCGTTAGGCACAGGTCGGAATGCTTCCAACTGCCCATGCTTCCGTCATCATTTCTGGGAATGCTGACCGAGTCTTCTTTCCGTCTTCCTTTTCTCTGATCCTCATGTCCGTGTCTCTTCCCCCTCACTGGGTCTGGAGGCGCGTTGGCAACAGCTACCCCATCGCCTCGGCTTTACCTGTTCATGGCCGAATCGATTTTTCCCCCTGGATAGTCATCATATTTTCCTGCATCCCTCCAGGTCTGATTACTTGGAAAAGTATAAGATATTAGGAAGTGTACTCGATTATTTACCAGATTTTGTTAGGCTCCTGTAGAGAACATTTTTTTTTCTGGTATGTAGTTAAGTGATCAGAAACTGGTGAAATCCTGCCGGGTGTGCACAGGTCAGGCACAAGCATCCATCTCAGGTTAATTTCTCCTCACACCTGAGGCGACACCCTCCTGAGTAGCCTGTGATTATTCTGCTTGTTCTAAGTTGACTTTGATCCCTAACGTTCATGCCCCGTTCATGCCATCAGAAACTTCATTTCAGGGACGTGGCATTGACAACTGGGATCGCAGCATGGGTCTGGTGGCAGAGCTCTCCGCTCCTGAGCAGGTCAGCATGCTCACGTCAGCAGTGGACTGCTGATCCCAAGAGCCAGCACGAGCCCCTCCTCTCTGCACTCTCGGTGCTCCCATGCCCTCCCGCCTTCCTCCCCCATGGGATGATGCAGCCAGGCTCCGTCACCACATCAGTGCTTGCTTGACCCGGCTTCCCTCTTCCTCTCCCAGTGTCTTTCCCTGGCACTCTGTTCCATGGGTTCTGTCTTGTCTTCCCTGCACTCTGACCCTTGAAAGAATATGCTTGATAAATTTCTCCTCACCATGCTGGGACCTCTAGCCCATAAGTTAACGTTTTTGTTGCCTTCTGCTGCATAATACTCCCATGATCTCTCTTGACTATTGTCTTAAAATTATCGCTTCACATTTTCTAATTGTTCAAGATGAAACAATGTATCTGGTTCCTGTTCATCCATCCTAGGCAGAAGCAGAAAAAATGCTGTCATCTTGTTACAGTGGAAACCAAAGCACACTTTACTGAGTGGGCAAGGCAAAATGCAGGCAATGACCACAGCTTCCTTCTTGCAGTGTGCTTGGATGGAACCTGGAGATGTACTGTCTTCAGCAACTTCCGGATGCACACTCCATCCAGGGCCTGGCACTTCAGTGCTGCACCTGTCAGCTGTGTCCTGACTTGCAGACTGGGTTTTTTTACGGTGCTCTATGGCAGTAAATCACATTAAGAGTCAGCCTCCGGGACTACATTTCCCTTTTTAGTATTTCAGATACATGAAATTAAAACCTACTTTTAGAATGCTTTAGACTTTTCTTAATCCAATGCAAATGATTTTATCAAGTAAACTTTTTCTGTGTTTCTTGATTGGTTCTTCCTCAGGCTTCATTTTATGATCATGAATGTTTAGCCTACTAAAATCAATCACACAAAGATAATCCTGCTTTCTAAGAACCAGTAGATGGGCAAGAAGCCTTTGAGCCTAATAATAGTTCATTCTTAGAATCAGGAAGTAAGGCTTTGCCAAGATTAAATAATCCCAAGCAGTAAAGGTTCAAGTTCAGTTTGAAACAGAAACCACAGATTCTGATTGGATCCAAACTTGGCAGTATGGGGCTCACATGAATGGTGCCTGGTATTGTATAGAGGAGACAGACACACGCGGTCTGACAAGGGAGACAGGGAGGCCGTTTAAGCTGGCAGGACATGCAGGGAAGGATTAGAAGCTCAAGACTGCGACAGGGGACTCTGGGTCAGGGGCCGTGAGCCTTGAGTCCTGTCTCTGCCACCTGCAGTGAGTGCCCAAAAGGACCAATGCTATCAGAACAGTTAGCCGCAGTCTTTGAGGGCAAGAACACGGGGACGTGCTGGACATTCACTGGTCTGCAGCGGGAACATCCACTAGGAGACAGGAGCGCGAAAGGGAGCTTCAATGTGGGAAAACACAGTTTCGGAATTTTCATCTTCTTTACTATACACGATGTAGTTAGCTAGGCCAGTACCCCTTCACCTGGGTATCGGAAGTACAAGAAAAGCAGAAAGCTCCTGGGAAAAATTTCTAAATCCCCGAAAATGCAGCTGAGATGTACACTAAGATATTTCCTTCTATTTTTATTATTTAAAATATTTATTTATGTTTATTGGAAAGGCAGAGTTACAGAAAGAGAGAAAGAAACAGAGATCTTACATCCTCAGGTTTACTCCCCAAATGGCTGCAACTGCCAGAGCTGGGCTGGCCCTAAGTCAGAAGCTAGGAGTTTCTTCTGGGTCTCCCTTGTGAGCAGGAGCCCAAAGGCTTGTCTTTGGGACCATCCTTCACTGCTTTCCCAGGCCACCAGCAGGAGGCTGGATGGGAAATAGAGCATCTGGATGGAATGCTGATGTCACGGGCAGAGGCTTTGCTTGTTGTACCGTTACATCAACCCCAAGATATCTTATTTTTAATGTGCTACTCTAAAAGCACTTTGTAGTGCTGGAAAGTGATGGCTCGTTCTCAGTGAATCCCATGGAGTATTGCAATTGCGTCCGATAGTATTCCACTGTGTTTCAGTGGTGCCCCATTCAAACCCAGAGACCAGAACATATTTTAAACATCTTTTAAACTCTGAAATATACAGAGCCTGGCTCCGTGCTGAGCCAGCCTTGCTGGGGTCACCTCACAGCCTTTCCTCGTGGTGAGCGGGAGCAGGCCAGCATGGTGGGGTCTGCGGGCAGACCTGGGATAGGAGTAGATGAATATGAACCCAGTCTGTCATTCACCCCCCACCCTGCATCTCCTGCATTCAAGCCAAAAATAAAGAAAACAAACGAAAACCTCCTCTGTGCCATCCAGAAGCCCTTGCTCCCTCTCGGTTGGCAGCTGCTCCTGGCAGCTCAGAGATGCCGGGTCACTCATGGCTCTGCAGGCTGTACCACCACACTCCAAGACAGCCTTCTTGCCAGAGGCCACTTAGCGACCACCACTGCCTACCTTCCTCTCTCTTGTCAGTCCGTGAGTGTGTGTTGAGATAAGCCAGACTCTCCTGGGTAAAGCTGAACAAGTCTACGGCATAGAAGGAGAGAGCACGTTGGTCACCAGAGGCTGGCAGGGGAGGAATGAAGGGCGAAGAGGAGGATGGAGAACACGAGCCCAGTGCAGTACAGGGGCTGCGAATGTCCTCAGCAATTTGTTCAACATCTTTATAAAAGGCTGGAAAAGAAGTGTGTGAAGGCCCCCAACACAAAGCAGTGATAAATGTCTGAGGAAATGGAAATGCCAATCACCTAGATTTGATCACTCTTTGTTATACACATATATTGAATCATGACACCACAACTCATAAGTACAATTATATGTGTCAATGAACATTTTTTAAAAATTGAGGAACGTTTAGATAGCCTAGTGGCTGAATCCTTGCCTTGCATGCACTGGGATTCCATATGGATGCCAGTCCGTGTCTCTGATGCTCCACTTCTCATCCAGCTCCCATCCAGGCATGTGGCCTGGGAAAGCAGTGGAAGATGATCCAAAGCCTTGGGACCCTGTACCCATGTGGGAGACCTGAAAGAGGCTCCTGGCTTTGGATCAGCTCTGGCTGTTGGAACCAGTTGGGGAATGAACCAATGGATGGAAGATCCTTCTCTCTGTATATCTGCCTTTGCAATAAAAACAAGTAAAATCTTTTAAAAGAAAAAATTAAGGAATTTAAAATAATGAATGAATAGATGGATGAATAAAGTTCGACTCACTTGCTCTCTGCCACCAGATCTGTGGACGCACCTGTCCTGAAACACTAGCTTGTCACACCAGAAAGTCCGTGAGACACTTACTGACTAGGACTACATTGAGCTGTCAACCAGATCCTTGTGTTCAGCCTTGCTTCTGCTCTGGTTGCCACCCAGCCTCCCTGTTTACGCTTTTCCGTCCTCACCAAGCCTCATCTCCAACTTTCCTCTGCCTCATGTGAGCTTTTGGCTTTTGTGGGTAACTGACTCCCACAAGGTCCTGGAATGAGCCCATTCTCAGCACAGCCTCACCATTGACCTCCAACTCCTGTGTTCTCATCTCCAACAGAGACACTGGCTCAACACACCTTGGCATTTGCTTTGTTTGCTTCCCTTGCCAGCTTCTGAATTCACCTTCTTTCTAAATGGAGAGTTGAGCTTCACTTTGCCAGAACCTGCCTCTGCCTTGTCACAGAACGGGTTCTGCTCTGGGCAGCAGGCGCATGTCATCGCCGGTCATTGTAGAAGGTCCTGTCGGTGCTGCAACTGCCCATTAATGGGAATCTCGAGAAGGGGAGGTTCTGGACAGGTTAGGTTCTATTTTTGCATCCTCAGCAACCAGCTTTATGCCTAGAACTGACCGTGTACTAAATACCCAGGTATTGATGAAAACCTTTTCATCTGGGTCTGGCTGGGGGAGATAACCAGGTTGTTCCTGGTTCAGTTGCATTGTAGCTGAGAGTGCATTCCTAAGAGAGGGACGTGAGGTGCTAGGCTCTCAGGATCTTAATTTGCAAAACAAGGGGCCATCTCTGAGATGACTTTCAACTTTCAAACTCTTCCATCCTCCTCAGTATTCACAATTGTGATTACAAAATCCTTAATTATAGCACTCAAGGGATACCTTTATTGTTCCCACCCTAGGCAAATCTGTGGTTTTCATAAAAAAACGATTTTTAAAGTGAATGACACTTGTTGGTCTTTCTCAGGCTCACCCAAGTGCTTGGCAATGGTCTCCCACTGCCGGATCAACCTAGGCAATGAATCGCCACCTAGTGGACACATTCGCAGGCGGGTCCCTCCTAGTCTGCACAACAGAGAGCTTTGTTCTCCAGTGCCAGGAGCCTGCCCAGAGTCTCTCCCTTCTGCACCTGACCTTCACAGTTCGACCTTGTCATGGCCTTTGCTTATGTAAATCCAGGATAGTAATTTTGGTGAGAAAGTGTATTGACTTGGGTCACGTTTGATTTCATTTTTACCTGCTTGCTTCGTAGTTAGTGGGGCTGACACCTTAAAGGGAAAAGATAAGGTCTGGGAAATTCAGACTGGGTATTTCTAGTCTCTTATCTGTTTTATTTGAAAACAGGCCTTGAATACTCCGAGCCGTCTTGGACAGGCAGACAGAGAAGGGGCAGCAGGGTCACATGTCTGCCTGCCCCACACAACAGACAGGGGGCCCAGTCTTCCCCCCAGCTCCCTTCCAAAGGCTAGGTGTTTTGTGATTTTCCATCATTTAAACGGAAACTCTTTAGAGCCTAATACAGGGCTATGGGGCTTTTCAGTGTGAAGTGGAGTCTTTGCCTGGATAAGGTTTTCACTGAGCTTAAGGAAATCTAAGTGACTTCAACTTAAAATGAACAAAAGGACCAGACTGTACAGGCTTGCTTTCTCCACTACAACAAAAACATCCCTGAATTCTGCCTGTTTAAGAAACAGGCTTAAGGAAGCCTAAGAAAAGTGAGTGCTGGTTGATTAATGAAACATCACAAGGATGGCTCCCAAGCTGCAGCCCAGCATCCGGTGTGGCCGGGGCGTGCACCTCACCTGGGCTCCTCCAAGCTGCCCCAGGCCACCACCAGGCCCGTCCTAGTGACTCACTCTCACTCCTCACGCCTTCTGCTTTCCCATAAGCTCATGTACGCTTTTCATTTGTGTTTCTCGGCCACCAGATCTCTTCAGCCACCTCAGAGCAGTTTGAGACTTTAGTTTTGCTTTCCCACAACCACCCGCCTGATGTGAAATCTCCCCACTTCTCTGCAGACTTCTGTTCCATTGGTATTCTTCTGATGTCTCTCACTGCTTCTCAAAAAGCAAAAAACCTCTGAGAGTTTTCCCAACCTAAAAACAATTGTTTTTGTTGTCACTGATATCTTTTTGAAATAAAGCTGCCTCTCTCCTTGCTCCTTTGTCTGCTTTCCTTCTAGGAAAATAGCTCAAAGCGGGACTGCTACTTCTATGGACCCTTCAGTCCTAATGAAGCCACTGGTAGCATGTGTCAAGATGTATTTTAGTGGAGAAAGTTTTGAAGCCCATGGAGAGTTAATTTTTTTCATATTCCACATTTGTGTGAAATTGTGAAGTTCCCTCATAGACATAGATTTCACACATTTGTTGTTTACAAAAATAGTCTTTTCATTCTATTTTCCATGACCTTTATGAAGTTCCTTTGTTTTAGGCAGTATGTAAAAAATAGACTAAATAGAAGGCACAGTTCTTGGCATCTGATTACTAACACTCTTATTTGGATGCCAAGACTAATGTTAAGTGTTCATGAGAAACAGCGAGGCAGTCATGTCACAAATCGCATCTGATTTCCTGTGGACATAGTGGCAGAACGGAGGCCTGTTGGTTGATCAGGACTTGATGATAAACCTTTATAGAATTATTCAAAAACACCACACAGAACTAAGTATGAGCAATATACCTTCATAGTATAAAGGTCTTGAATGGGAGTATCAGGAACTGAAACACGGAAGGAATTGGCTGTCAGAAGGAACCATGTCCATACATGGATCCCTGCAGTCCATGAAAATGATCTTATTTGAAGAAAACAGGTCCTTGGCAGGTGTTTTCAGATAAGATCATCCCAGGCTGAGGTTGGCATGTGGGCCAGCAGGTCTGTGTTGCTGCTGTCCTAGATTAGCACTAGTCTGAGTTATGGCTGCTCTGCTTCCAGTCCAGCTCCCTGCTGTGTGCCTGAGAAAGTAGTCCAAGTGCTGCTAGTGCTTGGGTTCCTGCCCCTAGCTAGGGTATGCAGCTGGGGCTGCTGGTTCCAACCCTGGCCTTGGAGGCCATTCGGGCAGTAAATCAGAGGGTGAAAGGTTCTGTCTCTCATTTAGGATTAGTGAAATTAATTAGAATTTCCATAGGAGCGTCCTGGCCAGGATTTAGAGCCCATCTCCTGTGTGTTTTCGCGTCCACCTTTTCCCTTGTTTAAAGTGCTGAAGAGCAAGTGAAGACATGAAGCAGGAAGCTGGCATCTTGAGGCACCTGCATTTTGACAGTGTTATTGTTTTCCGTGTATGCAACACAGCTGAGAAAATAAGATCACAAATCTTTAAAATATTCAAACCGATCCTTTTGAGCACTTTGATCTACTGTGGTGTTACTTCATCATTTGGGAATCTTTAAGGCAATGTTTGGATTTGATGAACAAAGCCAAAGTCATACGTTGTTGAAATTTGATGCTGGAAATCCGTAATTAAAAGCATTTGTATGATAGTCATGAGACCAGCTCCTCACCAAATATCAATTGTTTACCTTCATTATTTTTTCCCTTCCCATTATTTACTGGGGGGGAATTTAAACAACAATTCTGAAATAATGATGTGGATTCCTAAGCAACTCCAGGTACCTAGTGATTCCTCAATAAATATTTGTTCAGTGAATGAATTTATTCAGGTAAGTGTTTACATTTGAATTAAGTCCTCTGATGAGGATATGCAAATTATAATTAAAATCTACCTACTAAGCCAGAAGATATGGGCACAAAGACAGAGACAACCACAAAATGAAGCCCATCTTACGCAGAAGAAAGAGCTGCTGTCCCCAAAAAGCAGGCAGAATGAAGTTAATGTGGAGTTCAATAGAAGCGGGGATCAAGGCACACACCCCGTGTTAAGGGAGTAGTCACCGTTCAGCTGTGGTCGATTGTTGCCCAGCAGAAATTTGAACTCAGTATTGCTACTCATCTCATATTTTCAGGGAATGTCAGAAATATAGTTCAGAACACTTGCCATTTTAAAAGTTGGCAATGAAGTCATGTTTCTCAAATAGTGCTCGTTGTTGGCCAAACACAACACATGTGCTGGCCAGATATTGCCTACAGCCGCCAGCCTGGGTCTGCACCGCTCAGCATCTTCGCTTGCATTTCTCTCCAGACTTTCTCTTTCTTGCTCTCCCATTTACAGCCTGTTGAATCATGCACTGCTTAGAAACCAGATGTGGGCTGGAAGCTGTACAAGGAAGAGCATGGCTTAGCTGGAGCAAGGCAGGACAGAGCGTGGGAAAAGGAAGTGAAAATGCAAGGAAAGGTGCATGACCTGTGAGCTTCAGGCTTTCAGCATTGGCCAAAGGCAGTCGGCATTCCAGAACAATCATTGCATATTCATAACATTTAAGGCAAAATGTAAATGGACAATCTTTATCCCTCAGTATAGACATTAGTTGGACTTAAATGACTGAACACTAGCACTTTTTGAGGAGAATATTTTATTTATTCCTCTTATTTATTTGTATGGAAGAGGAAAAAATCTCCTGTCTGCTTGTTCACTCTTCAAATGTCCTCCATAACCGGGGCTGATCCAGGGTGAAGCCAGGAAACAGTCAACCCATGTGAGCAGTAGGCACTCGCGCAGGCCAGTCATCTGCCGTCTCCTGAGGTATATATCAGTGTGGAGCCAGGACTCGAACCCGGGCACTTTGCTACAGGATGCAAGGGCATCATGCAGTACCTGAAACTTTTGTGCCAAATGCCTGCCCCTAAAGAAAAGATTTGACTTGGACGACAATAGAAGCCCTTACCCTTTCTTCAATAATTCAAGTAGTATACTTTATAACTGTGAAATGGTTTTGTGTTTGAAAGCAGAAGACATGAGTCACTTTGTGCCCTTGGTTCTTTCCTCCAAACATAAGCTCTTTGCTCCAACTCTGCATGTCAATGACCTACATTTCCATAAATGTAGCTAGTAGTTCCTATTCCTCCTTAGCAAATGCTGGTGGTAATAATGGAATCAGGCTATACATCAATAAATACATGCATACAAACAAGTCAGCAGATCAAAATCTAACAACAATAAGAAATAAATTCCCACTGGTTGAGCCTTAAGGCCACTCATCAAAGAAATACTCATTGAAAGGAGAACAAAACATAATTTATCACCTGAATGTTTTGTGTAGGGTAAAAACGTGTTTTGTCTAGGATTTCTAAGGACACAGAGAAGTTGTTGCCATGATCAGTAGGCTTCTGGAGGGAAATGTACGGAGTACACACCTCAGCTATCTTGGTACCAAGACATCCATCACAGCAAGACCACTGTGCCTCGCTCCCCAAATGTGCTTCATTTAGATCCTGTCGGTAACTTGAATTGGCTTGCAAACAGTGTAAATCAGGAAGGCTTCTCCTCCTACCCAGAGAAGCAGTTGCATGGTGCTGCTGTATCTGACTTTTTTTTGTTCCCACAAGTGCACTGTTCCTATCCTTACCCACCATACGCTTATTTCTGAAGGTGGTTAACATTTACTTACACTGTCTTCTTCACAGAGGAGATCTGATAAAGCACAGAGAAATTTGGAGATCCCCATTGATTCTATGTGGAAGAGGTATTTTTCTCAATTCAGATTCCACATATCTTATTTTAACCTATTCCATTGGCCCTGAGACAGGGAAGAGACAGGGCTTGAAGAAACAAGTCACCACCGTCTCTCCACCCCCCAGGATTGCCCCTAAACTCTCCTCCCATGATTTGGAGCCCAGAAACAACACTGTGGAAAAGCCATACCCATGCCACATGACAGGTGAGGCCACTCAACATGGCTGTTGACTATTTCCCTGCAATACCGCTAGCCATAATATCACTAAATACCATGGCTAACACTTCTGCTCCCACAAAGCATCTGATACCATGACACTTCCAAGACTTCCTAAGGAGACCAGAAAATGGGCAGTCACTAAATCCTGGAAATCCCCTCCCTCTTTCCTGGAAAACTTTGTCCAAAGCACCACCTCCAGGACAGTTAAAAAATGACTCTGAGCCTTGTGGGTTATAGTGAACTCTTGAACGTGCCTACACTCCTTCCTGAATGGGTACTTTGGTAATAAAATTTACCCCTCTGTTAATCTGCATCCATATGCAAATTCTTTCACGTGTCAAAAACAAAAGCCTGGACACTTTGCCCCTCCAGTAAACACCTTCCACCCTATCCCTCCCCCCACCCCATCCCATCCCTACTATACCTGTTCCACATATCTGACCCACCCCATCTCAACCACTCCATCAGCCCCATCCCCCCATTCAAACTACCCAGTGCAGTCCACCACATCCTAAACAGTGAGCCAGCTGGATGGTCAGTATCATAACCTGAGAAGAGAGAGAAGGTGACAGCCACCTTGGATTGTTTCAACTTGAAAGACCTAAATGAGCTAACAAGGTATTTTCATTCATTTGGCTTTAATTCAAAGTTAGTGAATCAACTTTCATTTTAGATTCAAGGCATTTCTGTGGCCAGAGAGATTTTGGTGTTAAAATTGATTTTTTAATAATGCATGATAAGGCATCAATCACTTGTTTTTTAAAGAGTTCGACCTTTGGCTCAGCAGACTTTTTAAAATTCTTTACTCTTTGTACTTTCTATTGTCTTCTTTTTGCCTCCCTTCATGGCCCTCAGCGTTGAAAAAGTGGGTGTTTGAAGCTCTCAGAGAGTATTTATTCTTAGGAGTGGGTGTATTTTGCTTGCCTGGTCCTATCCCCAGTTCTGAACCAGCATTGGAGAGATTTATTAGAAATAAGCACCTTTTAGTAAAGGTTCCTCTTTGCTGCAGGACACTGCCCTCCCACTGGTGAAGGGACTGTCACGGGGATTGCTCAACCTTCTGGGAACCACTTCAGTTCCCCTAAGGCCTTTCACTTGGCACCCCTACCACCCCAGATGTGTGCAAGTCAACTGTGCCGCCCAAAGGCTAAAATAATTTTCTCATTTGAATTGGCTTTCATTATAAGCAATGTAAAGATGGAATGATAACCTCAGGGGACTGGGTTCTTAAATATACATTAATTAGAACACTCAGTCACAGGCCTGTGAGCTCTCCTCTGACCTCCCAGAAAATGACAGCCGGGGACTCAGATCACAGTGTCTCAGCGGATGGCCTCTTTGGATTGTTGGAGAACAACCTTGTCTTGCATTAACTCCCTGTGTATATGTTAAATACGCTTTAACATACGTAGTTCCCTGTGAATAGCAACAACCATGCAAACTGTAGCGCTGTACCTGAGTCTTCAGGGTAAGCAGTTTCCCTACAAACCCTATGTAATGAGTGACTTGTTGGATGAGCTACATCAGGCAGTAGAATGCAGTGCAGATTCCTTATTGGTGTCCCTGGCAGCATAGTGAATGTGTGATTGGGTTTCTCATAAGCTACTCAAACTAATCAACAACAAGCCTCATTTACTAAGTTCTTACAACACACTGGATCCAGTATGGAGCAATTCTGTGCTCCGTTGTCATTTCTGGGATTAATGTAACTCATGCAAAATGGCCAGGGAAAAGTTGAGGTATCCCTTTTGCTACTTTTTGCTCAAATTAATAGTTGATGCTGTGGTTTGAACATGATTGAGCTTGCAAACTGAGACACTTGGACTTAATGGTACTGACTGTGTTCAGGAGGTGGGCCTGGTGGGAGACATTCAGGTCGCTGGGACGTGCTCCAAGAAGGTAGTGCTCAAAGAGGAGTTGGTTGTAGAGCCTGACAGGTTCTTTGTTTTTCCCTGCCACCATGTGGTCCTTCTTTAGCTTATGTGCCAAGACTTCCATTACTTTCCTCATCAGAAGTCAACCAAACAGGGTCAGCCAGTATTGGATTATGAACCTTCAATGCTGCAATTAAAATAAACCTTTCATAGTAACAAACCCTGACTGATACAGTTAAGAATGTGGCATTTGCATATGTACCGCCTGCTGTAACTAGATTCATTATGCAACGGTATCACAATATAAATAAAAGACTAATTATGAATGTATGGAAGACACACTTATGACCAAGGTAGAACAAATGGGTCTACACCTGTCCTTCCAGAAATATCTTGAAAACTAGACCAAAACAACTTTAAAAATGAGTTGGACAGTTTCTTAAAAAGCTAGACAAATACCAATTATAATATCTAGCTATTGCCTTCCTCAAGAGATTGAAAACATATGTCCTTAGATTTATGTGCAGATGTTCATAGCATGTTTAGTGGCAATGACCAAAATCCTGGAAACAACCAAAATGCTCATCATTGGGTGAATGGATAAAAAAACATGATATAATCCATGGAATGGAATATTGAACCATAGAAAGAAGTGGTCTATTAATTTAACAGATTGAATTTGTTTTTAAGACATACAAAGACCCATAGACAAAGACAGAGGGCTCCTCTGTGCCAGCTCATACCTCAGAGATCTACCATGCCAAGCATTGCACCAGACGGTGCTGTTACCCAGGAACTCAATCCAGGACTCCTGCGTGGACAGTAGAAACCCAGTTACATGGGAGATCCTCTGCGGGAGCAGTAAGCAGATCAAGGAAATGGAGCTGGATAACGACCCAGAACCTCATGGATCCTTTAAGGACAAATGTATTCTTACTCACTGGCCAATGGTGCCGAAGGCATGTGTATATGTTAAAATTTATCAAAAGTTGTAAGGCTAATTATAAAGTATGTCATTCTAAAAATATTTCCCAAGTGCTGGTAAAATATGCATATCATAAAATTTATGTTCACCAATTTTAAGTGTGGTGGCATTCAGTACACTCACATAGTGTACAGTCATCACCACAGTCCATCTTTGGAAAGCTCTGGATCTATACTCATGCTATTGTACTTGTTATATAACATATAAGGCTGTTATGATAATGTAAGAATTTGATATGCATATTTCTCATGACAAACAAACAAGTAAAACAGGCCACGCGTGGAGATTTTTTTTTTATTTGAGAGTGAAAGTTAGGTAACCATTCCTTATGATACTGTCCTGTGTTAGCCAAAATTTCGCTCATACAAGAACTCTTAGGGCTCCTATTTTGCAGGAGGATCAACTGAGTGAGGATTACTTTCTGGGGAGGTAAACCACTTTTTCCAAGTATATTCAGCTGGTAAAATGTGAGGGCACATTTCCAATCCATATATGCTATTCTGTTGCAAGCATAAACATCCAGGAATAATGCTTTAAAGTTTTATTTGTTTATTTGAAAAGTAGAGATGGAAAAGACAGAGAGAGAGAGAGAGATTCCGTGTGCTGAATCATTCCCCAAATGTCCACAGTAGCAGGGGCTGTGTCAGGCTAAAGTCAGGAGCCGGGAACTGCATCTGGATCTTTGCTGTGGGTGCAGGAAACTGGTGGTTACACTGTCAGCCGCTGCCTCCAGGCACATTGGCAGGACACTGGGTCAGACACAGAGGCACGGCTCTATGCTAGTCCCTCTGATAGGGTCCATGAGGGTCCCACTGAGTCACAACGCCCACTATTCCCAACACTTTTTTTTTAAGAATGAGGAAATAGGTGCACCTACTGATTTTAACTTGATTTTGATGACTGAGAGAAATCAAAAACATCTCTGACATAGAAGCCAGATGTGTTCTTGTTCATCATCTTTTTCCTGTGCCTTTTCAGGAGATTTGGGTGTTAAACAGTGTTCCAGAAATGGCAAATACGAGAACAAACATGGCTGTTGCTTTTAAAGTCTGATGTAATTCATCAGTGGCAGCCTACTGGGCTAAATGTGGTAGAGGAAGTCCCTCCGAATCAGGGCGGGTCCATGCCGGACGGGTAGCCGAGGAGGACAGCCTAGCATGCAGCAGGGCCCACTTCAGAACTTCCTGGCGTAACAAGTATAAACTCAGCACAGGGATGGAGTCAGCCTCTTGACCCCTGTGGACAAAGTTGAATAGCAGAGAAAGACGTGTTCACGACATAGATACAAAGCAAAGGCAGACAGCAGGCCCTGTCGCCAGCAAATGGGTGAGAATGAAGAAACGGATGGGAACTGAGCCTCTGCAGCAACTTACTAAAAAAAAAAAAAAATCCATAACTGAGTTGGAAAGTTCTGGAAAGTGGGAAGGCTCATTTAAGCAAAACCTCTTATATTTGGTGGCCACGACGAGGTGATAAAAATAGCCAAGTTCAAGGAGGTGAGCCAGGGCACGTCCTTCAGGTCACAGTTGGAGTGTTAATAAAGTGAAAATAATGGGGTTCTGGATTAAACATGTAGTGATAAGCTCAGTTTTACACAGTAGCAACACTGCTTCAAAGCTATTTCCATACATGGCTAGAGTCGTGTGAGGCGCTCGTGGTCGTAACCTGAGTTTGAGAATATCCTGAAATGATTCCTCTGCACCCCTTTCCCTTTAAGACAATGGCGCATTCAAAATGCTCTTTTTTTTTTTGCTTAATGACCCCAGTTCTCATGAAATCACTCTTATTTTTGTTGGGAAATTTTAAGCCTACAGTTTTTAGCACTATACAAACAGAGGTTTCTTGGTTCTCCTCTGAAACAATCTTTGGCCTTACTTTTATAGATTATTGACCCAATTTGTAAACATCGCATTAACTTTACAGAAATTTCCTCAGACAGCTTTTTAGTTTATTTCTGCTTTGTTTTTAAAGGCCAGAATTCCCTAATGCTGTTGAAGCCGCAGTGCGTGTTTATTATGACTACCTCGGGGACTGATAGGAGTCTGAGAACACGGGGAACCTTATTCCACAAAGTCGCAGTGAGCTAATTTCCAGAACATTTCTCTCTGTGAGGACGGTTACTGAGGTTGAAGCTAGTGTGCTGTTATTTCAAAGTACAGTGGGGGGGAGGAGGGGAGATGTGGAGGAAGTAAGAAAAAAAGCATTTCATAGAGTAAGAGCCGTGAAACAAAACTCCAATTGATTTTGTCCATGTTCTCGCGTCAAGCTGAATGATAGAGAAGCCACACTATCAAAATCAAAATAATTTACCCCCAGAACAGTGTTTATCAGAAGGTCCGGGTTGAGAAGGATTACAGAGCCCTAACCAAGCCTGGGGCACTCACCACCCCTCCCCCACCTTCCTAAAGCAGAGCCTTCTGGTCAGCTTTCCCTTAGTCAAGAAAAAGGAGATTCAACAGTGGAACCCTGTGGCAGTAGGAAGTCCCCTGGATGCTGCTTTGGAAATCTGCTTGCAACGGTCCCTAGAGTAAATCAGACTTAAGGCAGGGCTCACGGAATACAGCACAGGAGCTCCACAGCCTCGCGCTTGCCCAAGATGCACCGGGGCCCACGGGCTTGCCGGCCGTGCCTCCCGCCCTCCCCAGCTGTGGAGTCAGGCACAGCTGGCACACGCTGCACGAAAGCACAAAGTTCATGGAAAAGACAGCTTGATGGTTCAAGTTTTAGTGCAAAAAAAGTTTCAAAATACATGCATACTTTTTTTTATAATATGCATTTCCCCACCAATTATGACAAAATGACATGGTGCTGGCTCTGAATTCGATGTTCAACAGGTGGTGGCTAGTAGGCTCCACATTTCTATCATTTTTGTTACTATCATACTTGGAGAATGAAGGAGACGGCCTTCAAGCTTATATGAGATTGTAACGTGTGTGTGTGTGTGTGTGTGGTGTGTCCTTTGGACAAACACTTCCCTGGAAACAAAATATTTTGATTTTGATAATAATGAGATAACATGCTGATTAGATTCGTCATCAAGATAGATGATAGAAATCATGTCGATCTTGAATATTTACCTTAACAAAGTTTTAAAAACTCCAATAATGGTTTTCCTACTCAATTTTAAAAATGGCTGTTTTTGTTGCCCATCTTTTGAATGTAAGCTTGCCCAGAATTTTCAGTTACAATTGTTCCAAAATCAGTGTTTGCAGGGCGTTGAACAGCATGCAACCTTGCTAGCCACTGTGGCAATCCCCAAGGCACACTGGTCTTCCAGCCTTCCTTGCAGTAATAGGTAGAACTGGTAGACTTACAAGTGCAAAGCTAGTTTTTGAGGAACTTGAGAATGCTTGAATTAGGACACCAGGTGTAGTACTGTTTTGCTTGCCATAAGTTACATAGAAATTTGGGGTAAGAAAACGGATACAAGAAAGAAGTGCTTTTTTTGGAAATTATTCATGTTCTATGGAACATTCTTATATGCAAAGAAAGGAGCTCAGCTTTGTGAAGTAGAGGAAAAATTTTCAGCACTTAACTGGAAACCCAGCATGTTTGTAGGAAAGTATGCCTGGCCCAGCGCAATGGTTCAATGGCTAAATCCTTACCTTGCAAGCGCTGGCATCCTATATGGGTGTCAGGTCATGTTCCGGCTATTTCACTTCCATTCCTGCTCCCTGCTTGTGGCCTGGGAAAGCAGTCCAGGACTGCCCAAAGCCTTGGGGCCCTGCACCTGCGTGGGAGACCTGGAAGAAGTTCCTGGGCCCTAACTGGATTGGCTCAGCTCCTGATGTTGTGACCAGTTGGAGAGTGGACCAGCAGACAAAAGATCTTTCTCTCTGTCTCTCCTCTCTGTAAATCTGCCTTTCCAATAAAAATAAATACGTCTTTAAAGAAAAAGAAAAAAAGAAAAGTATCCCTTAGGTCTCTGGAAGCAAAATCCACTTTTCCAGCTGCTAGCACTATGCACAGGATAATAGTACAAATTCCTGAAATGCCGAATTTTGACATTACTTTTCTTTAGACTGTAGGGTGGGTGGAATACATCACACTAATAAAAGCTACGCGATGGGCTGGCTTTCCTAAGCTACACATTAATTATTTCAATCTTCACTCAATTAAAATTTCCAGCTAAAATACAACACTCAATTGAACCCTTCAAATAAACAGATCTCCAAATATCAAGTGTTTGAAATAAACGAAATTTGAATCCTATCTTTAATTTTTCTTTCATGAAAATCTTCAGTCACTTCTGTCAAAATTGGACCTCCCAAATGGAGTTATTGTGTACCGATTTCCACTCTCAAACCATACATTTGGTTCACAAATCAAGTAATTATGAGGACAAAGGGATCTTGGGAAGTGCAGTCATTTTGCTGGTACATGGAAGTGAAATAAGGACGCTCAATTTCCATCTTAATGCATGCAAATGATCAACCCTGTGTACAGGCCTTACAGCCACCGCACACACAGACTTTCTCTTCTGCCTTCACATTTAAGGTGACACTCGGTTCTTCCAACCAGTTTCATCATTCAGCTTGAGAACTGTCTCTTTATGTATTTTACTTTCTTTTTGAAAAAGATTTATTAAGTTTTATTGGGAAGGCAGTTATACAGAGAGGAGGAGAGACCGAAAAGATCTTCTGTCTACTGATTCTTTCCGCAAGTGGCTGCAATGGCCAGAGCTGAGCTGATCTGAAGCTAAAAGCCAGGAGCTTCTTCCGGGTCTTCCAAGCGGGTGCAGGGTCCCAAGACTTTGGGCCATCCTCGACTGCTTTCCCAGGCCACAGGCAGGGAGCTGGATGGGAAGTGGGTAGTGAAGACTACATGCACAGTGGCAAATGGCAGCTCACCTCTGTGGGTGGGTCTGGGCTCAGCCTTTGTGGTGCTTCTGCAAGTGAAAGTGAGTCAGAAACTGTAACTGTATCTCTTTGTCATGATGGGAATCGGGGAACTGAAGGCGGCTGGTATGGCAGCTTCACACTGTCCGATTCCTAAGCTCCTTGTCTTGCTTTCGTGCCATTCCTAGGAAGCAGACTGTCCTCATCCACAGGTCCCAAGGTCACTGACACCCTTGACCTCAGGAAGCAGTGAGAGTGACAGAGAAGGAAGGAGCCGTGTTGCCATCCTTTAAGAAAGTCCCTTGGGAGGCAGGATTTGGTGCAGTGCTCACGATGCTCCTTGGGATGCCCCAATTCCAGAACCTGGATTTGAGTTCTGCTTATGCTTCTGAATCCTGCTTCTTGCTAGAGTGCAGCCGGCGGGGAGGCGACAGGTGATGGCTCAAGCTTGTGTACCCACCGCCCATGTGGGAGAGGTGGATTGAGTTCTGGGCTCCTAGCTTCTGTCTGGCCCAGCCTAGCTGATCTAGGTATTTGGAGGAGTGAACCAGCAAATGGAAACTTCCCCTCTCTCTCATTCAAATAAAATGGAAAAAAAGTTTTAAAAAATTAGCAAAGAACACTCCTTCAGAAGTGGCTCATGTCACTTCCTCTCCTGTAGACTGGAATTTAGTCATGTGGTTCTAGCTGACTGCAGGGGAATCTGGTAACTGTATCTCTGGTTGCTAGGAAGTGAGTAGGATGTAATAGATGATGAGTAAGAAGAGATACCCTGTTGGTGAACCTCTAGCTGGAGGAGTAGCTAGAAATCTCTGTCACAGAAGATAGTAGTATCTCTCACGTACAATATAAAGACATAGCTCAAGGTCTGATGCTTGTAAAATAATAGCTCATGTGAGCTAATATAATCCAAGAGTCAATAAGAATATTGGCCCCGAGTTGTGTCAATGTGTTCCTTTGGAATCTCATCTGAATTTATTAGGAGATGCCATCTACAGGCAGATTAGCCTAAGCCACACCCTAGTAATCAGAGTGTCTTCTAGATTTGCTCTCATGAAGTGTCCACTGGAGCACTGTAGCAGTCTGAATGAAGTTGCAGGATATAGAATCCTTCTGGGGACAAGTCTTCGTAAATGTGTATGTGCAATGTTCCCCTCCTCTGGTCCACCATAGCCCTAGGCTAGGAGAGTGAGCTGAACTGGCACAACAGGAATGGTTTTCCAACCCTGCTCCTTCTCTTGCCTGGATACACCCTGGAATACTCACCCTGCACATCCCGCATGGTACTATTGCCCTTTTCAGCAGCCAATTTATTTTCCTCATCAATATCTGTTGACTGCCTTTGGCCTGTGTTTTATCACCTGTCATTGGAGGGTGCTTCTCATTTCTGTATTCTTACATGGAAAGTGAAAAGGAGGGCCCAAGAGAATAGCTTGTAGATTTTGAGGCTGTCTGTAAGAAGTGGAGCTCAAAGTATCTCCTCAATACCAGAACACTTTGATCATTCCTTCACCTGCCATAACAGGAGGAAAGATACTTGGCGAAAAGTGATTGGAGAGAGGTAGACTGGAGAGCCTATGCTATCCAGTAATTTGGTCTGTCAAGTATCAAGATTCCTGGTCTTTGTTTATAGCTGAAATTTTGACAGAGCAAAAGGCATCAGGACTGGAGCTCACCCTTGTCCCAAGGGCTACCTGTCAGACTTGGGGACCAGAGCAGGAGGTGATTTTGGTATGTCAAGTCAGGGCTAGTTGAGGAAGATAGAAAAAAGTCAGTTGTATCTCCTACAGCAAGGAAGTGTACAGGAGGGCTATCTCTGAGTAACCTCTGGAGAGTGCACCTGTGTCCTTTTGAGGGCCAGCAGTGGACATCTAGAACATCAAGGACATCACCTGTGAGGCTCTAGGGAACCATCAGTGATCACCAAGAAGATAACAGCAGCATCAGTTAAGTGAGAAATATTCCGTAACTGAGAAGTCGAAGCCTAGGACAATGATGTCAACAAGAGGACAAGATAGTGGACACGCCTCAGCTTTCACCACACACAAAAAACGTCAGTGGGTAACAATAGCCTTAAGAGGGTTCAGGCATTCCAAGAATTGCCAATCACAGAGAAAGGACCTATGGCGAGGTTGACAAAGCTGAGGCATCTGTAGATGGCTAGAAACAGCTGTTAGTATCAGCTGTGTAGCAGGTGCCAGCACAGGCCTCTGTGACCTGCTCTGTAGAAGACATGGCAGCTTTCACCACTGAGGTATCCAGTAGCCAAAGCCACCACAACATCCCCAGAGAAGGAGATGCTGAGTTGCAGCTTAGTTCCCCGAGAAGAGGTCTGTTGGGGGACAATTCCCTCAATCCTGCACACACTGTAGAACCTACTGGTATGGTCACCTCACCCATGCCCATATTCCAGACCCTGGCTCTGTGGGCATCTAACATCTATGCCCACACCTCAGACATCACAGCCACTCTCAAAGCACATCAGCTCTTCCCTGGGCACTTCTCCCTCAGGGCCACTCCCTGAGCTCTGGACCCCAGCTCTGTTTCCCCTCCAGAATGCCTGAATATTGTCCTTGGGAATTACTACTCGCATGCTGGCTCCTAGCACCACTACCACTCTGCACTGTATACCTTCACTCTGCAGTTACTCCAGCAGCATCTGCAAGTATACACCAGTGCCACTACTGCAGCAGGGATACAGGGGTGGCTGTATTCTGACCTGAGAGGTGAGGCACTGGTAAATCTATAAATGCCTACCCTCCAGATTCTGGAGCCTCTGTCACTGCACACATCGCCACACACTAGACAACCTGCACATGACGTTTGCTGCAGACACTGTGGCCACCTCCACTGTAATTCCCCAGTGGGGAATTAAGAGAACTCCAGCAGCCTTTGTTGCCAAAGATTCCATTCACTCTTTCTCCCCTGATGGGTATCCGTAGCCATGGACAGTGTAGACCACACAATGTTCATTGATGTCAACCTCAGCTGATAGAATTGTGTGAGAGCTTGCTTTGTGCCCTTACCCATTCAGTGCCCTCACTTCTACCTGGAGGTGAATGTCTGCTCACTAAAAATAGTCTGGAAGAGATGACAGCTCCATCAAATGCACAGAGATGAATGTGAGGCTTCAAAAACCATGAAAAACCAGGGAATCCCATCCCCCCAAAAGAAACACAAGGCAATATATGAATAAAATAAAGAATACAACAAAGAGACAGATAAAAATGTAAAAGAACCATACAGAGCTCAAGAATACCATGAATGAAATTAAAAATGTACTAGAGAGGACTGGACACGGTAGCCTAGTGACTAAAGTCCTTGTGTTGCCTGCACCAGGTTCCCATATGGGTGCCAGTTCATATCCTGGCTGCCCCACTTCCCATCCAGATCCCTTCTTGTGTCCTGGGAAAGCAATCGAGGACAGCCGAAAGCATTGGGACCTTGTACTCGCGTGGGAGACCCAGAGGAAACTTTGACTTCGGATTGGCTCAGTTCTGGCCGTTGTGACCACTTGGGAATTGAACCAGCAGATGGAAGATCTTCCACTCTGTCTCTCCTCTCTGTAAATCTGACTTTCTAATAAAGATAAATAAATATTTGGAAAGCAAACATAAGACAAATGCAGTAGAGAACATAGCAGCAGATTTGACCAAGCACTTGGAGGACTCTGAGAGAAGGATGTTTGGTGCAGTGCTCAAGACAGCACTCAGGAAATTTGCATCCCATACTGGAGTTTCTTAGTTTGAATCCCAGATCCCACCCAGATTCCAGTTTCCTGCTAATGCACACGTTGGAAAACAGTAAGTGATGGCTAAAGGATTTGAGTCATGGCCACCCATTCTGTGAACTTAAAGGCAGGGTATTTGAAAGTACGTAATCAATGCTGGGAGGTAGGGGGAAGCAGGGAGATGAAATGAAGAAAGCCTGCGGGATTTGTAGGGTGCCATAAAGAGAGCTAACATTAACAATTTAGAATTTTGAGAATAAGAAGAGAAAGGAACAGAACGTTTATTTACAGGAACATTTATTCATAGTTGGAAACATCCCAAATTGGAGGAAAGGTGTGTATGAAATACAAAGCCTCCAATCAGGTACTGTTCGAGACTGCGCAAAGACAAACAAATTGTCAAGCATCAGATAAAAAAAAAAAAGACTCTTGAAGGCCGTAGGCAAAAAGGGTCTCCTGCTTCCCATGGCAGTGGGTTTCTCAGCAGCAGCTCAGTGGCCAGGAGAAAGGAGAATGCTATTTTTTTTTTAAGATTTATTTATTTTTACTGGAAAGACAGATATACAGAGTGGAAGAGAGACAGAGAGGAAGAGCTTCCATCCAATGATTCACTCCCCAAGTGACTACAATGGCCAGAGCTGAGCCAATCCGAAGCCAGGAGTCAGGATCCTCTTCCAGGTCTCCCACGCAAATGCAGGGTCCCAAGGCTTTGGGCCAAGCAGGGAGCTAGATGGGAAGTAGGTTTTACCGGAATTAGAACCAGCAACCATATGGATTCCGGTGCCTGCAAGGTGAGGACTTTGGGTGCTAGGCTACGGTGCCGGGCTGAGAATGCTATTTTTGAAGCATGAAAGAAATGATGAGCAAACAATACTTGATCTGGAAAGCTTTACTTCAGAAAGGGAGAGATAAAAACTTTCCTAGACAAACAATAGCTGAGGCAATTCATCACTACTGAATCACTTTAAGTGGAAATATGAAAAGTAATTCTTCAAGCTGAAATAAAAAAGATAGTAATTATTAAGATGAAAACATGAAGACAAAAAAATTCTCTGATAAAAGCAAATACAGCCAAATTCAGAATAGTCATATATTGTAATGCTGCTGTGAGAATCACTGCATTTTCATTATAAAGGTTCAAAAGATAAAACTATCAAATCTAACAATAGCTATAATAATTTTTAATGGGTCTGCAATGTTTGAAAAGATGCAAAATGTCACAAATATAATAAATGAAGAAATTGCCACTTATATTGCAAGAAATACGAAAGGTCATAAATTACTACTATATATAATCATATGCCATAAAATTGATTAGTAAGAAACAGATACATTCTTAGAAACTATACAACTCAGCAGCAGTGAGTCACAGCAAATGTAAACAGGATCTTCATAAACGAAAAGATTAAATCAGTAATTAAAAATGCTTCACATCAATAAAAGCTCTTGACCAGATGGCTTCACTGGTGAATCCCACTGAATATTTAGAGAATCAATGTCAATTCTCTTCAAACTCTTTCAAAAACCTGAAGAAGCAATGTTGTCAAACACATTTCACAAACCCAGGATTACTCTGTTACCAGGAAATTGCAAGAAAGGAAAATTATGGAGGGACATCTCTGATGAAGGTAGACATCACACTCTTCAACAAATATTGTCAAATTGAACTCAACAGCACAGTGAAAGGCCCATTCACCGCGATCCAGGGGACCTGTCCCCAGAACACCAGGATGGGTCAGTCTGTGCAGATCAATGAGCATGATTCAGCGCATTGGATGAATGAAGAACAGAAATTCCATGATCCTCCAAACAGAGATTTTAAAAAATAGAGAGAGAAAGAGAGAGAGCGAGAGAGAAGCATTTGACAAAATTCAACACCCTTTGTTGATAAAATTCTCTCAAGAAATTATGTCCACAAGTCATAAACAGCAACACGATAAAAGGTATATGTGACAAGCCCACCGCTGATGTCAACCTCAACAGGAAGAAGTTGAGAGACTTCCTTTTTAAAAATTTTTTATTATTAATTACATTGCTTTATGTGACACAGTTTCATAGGCTCTGGGATTCCCCCAACACCTCCCCGTACCCTCCCCCCCATGGTGGATTCCTCCACTTTGTTGCAGTATTACAGTTCAAATTCAGTTGAGATTCTTTCATTGCAAGCATATACCAAGCATAGAGTCCAGCATCTTATTGTTCAGATAAATTCAACAGTTTCTTTGGGAGACCATCTCTGGTCTGAAGGCAGAGCTGGCAGAATATCATCCCGATCAATTAAACATGACATCAACAACAATTTACAAGATTATGGAATTATTTGACATGGTATTGAGTAACCAATATGTTAAAAAATGCAAGTTCTTAACCACATCCTGTAACTACTTCAGTGACATTTCAATTTTAGTTTATATACAACCGGCTTCTATACACCTTAAAATTGCTATAGGGTACTATTCAGCTGTCTTGTGTCTATTTTCATTTTAGTATTTAGCAGTTTATAGTGTTGAAGCATAATTTTGTTGAACTTGGCAGATTTTAGGATAGTCTAAACTGGCTTATAACTCTAACAAGACATATGTCAACAGTTGAGGTACAGAACAGTTTTAGGAGGGGTGTGCAGAGAAATCTTCAATACCTTAGTGAGGAGTAACTAATCTTTGTGTCCTACCTAGTAAGGTATAAGTGAGTCCACGCTGACTGTTTCCTGTCTGGTTCTAAGCTTTCCTTGTTGTTCTCTATCGATCTATTCTAATTTTTTTTTTGGGGGGGGGTGGGCTCTGGAGCGACCCTGATGGTCATTGCAAGAGAGGGTGGGGATCCAAAGTTGGAACTAAGTAAGGACCAGAGAAAGCTCCTTTCTCTAGTGCCGAAGGAAGTTTGCTGTTCTTCTGTTTCTGCGGACCGTTCAGGGCTCCTGGCTGTTGTTCCGATGAGCTTGGATCCTGTGAGGAAGGATTTGGGCTTCTTCCATCCCATGTAGTAGATCCAAACGGGAGTGGATGACCTCAGAGTTCTTGGCCTCCAAAGGCACTCCAGTTCCCCGTGGTCTCCTTGGTAGTTGGGATGCAATCCTTGGTGCCCGTACTGATAGTCCTTGGTGAGGATCCGGGAGGAGAGACTTCCTTTTAAAATCAGGAGCAGGACGATGAGGTCCACAGTCACCACTTCTTCAGTGTGTTGGAAACTCAGAGCAGTTCTTTAAAAACAAGAAATAAAAATTCAAAATGGAGGAAAAAAAGCACTGTCTGTTTGCAGCTGTTTTACTGTGATTGTACATAAAACTACAGAGAGTCCACTATACAATTATTGGAACCAGAAAACAAGTTCAGTAAACCTGCAGCATACGAAATCACACACACACACTTCTGCTGCATTTCTATACAGTGACAGCAAAGTATCTGCAAAGGAAGAGAAACGGCCCATGTGTGATGCATTCAAAGGATGAAATACTTAAAAGAGGTGGCAGATCTGTAAGATGAAAATGAAAGTATTGATGTAAACCTCAAAGAAGACACAAACAGCTGTAAATACATCCAGTGTTTAGAGATACAAGGTATTGTCTAAATATTTATATTCCCCAAAGCTAGCTACAAGTTCAATGCAATCTCTATCAAAAATCCAGCACTACCTTGCACAGCAATAAAATACATCACCCTAGAATTCACCAAGAACTCTATAATTAATCTGAAAGGACTAAAGCATCCCATTGAAGAAGAATGACATTAAAATCATCATGTGCCCTAATTTCAAAATGTATTTTAAACCTGTGGTACAAAAACAGTTTGGTGCTGGAATAAAAAACAGACACACAGGCCAGTGGAGAAACATGGAAAGCTCAGAAATAAACTCATGTAATCAGCTAACTTCTCAGAAGGGTGTTAAACTCACACAACCAGGAAAAATAGTCCCTTTACTGTTGTAAATGGTGTTGGGGACATTGCCTATCCACATCCAGGAGAAGCTGGTTTGTTATCTTACACATATGCCGAATTCCACTTAAAAGAGACTAAAGATTCAAAAACAGGACTTGAAACCATAACACTTCTGGGAAAAGGATTAAATGGGACATAACACCTGTGTTAGCAACGATTCTTTGGCTTATGTTCCAGTGCCGGGGCACAGAAGTGTAATGGAACAAAAGCCTCAATCAGTCCATGAAACTTCCACTCCAGTGTAGAGATGTAGAGAAGTATACCAATGGCTATAGAGGCTCTATTAAGAAACCAAGGAACTCAACAGGAATGGGGCGTTTATAGGGCAGTTATTGGAAAGAAATAACACATTTCCAGGTTGTCATTTTACTAACCTCGTGGAGAAGAAATTGCCAGATCACCCAGTGTGAGGCAGGTTTTGTTTGTTTTTGGTTTTGGTTTTTTTTGTAAACTCACCTGAGCATTGTTCTGCTCTCTCCCACAGTTTAAACCCACCTGTTCATCCATCCCCGAGTGAACACTGCTGTTGCTCAGGATCTCCCATTTCCCATGGGTACCTTCAGTTGTGGTAGGTAGGCATCTCTAGGTCCCCATGATGACAGTTTCACTCCTCCCCAGCTGCCCAGGGTTGTCCTCCCCTGCTGCCCTGCAGACCAGCAGTGTCTAGCCCACAGCTCAAGGGTCTCCCCTTGGGGACCAAGGACAAAGAAGAAAAGGGTCCATCTAACCACCTTCCCCCATGATGGTTTAAGCTGAGGTCTGTAATCTGAGACCTGTTGCTTCATCCTGCTCCAGTGGGGTGAGAGACCTGCTACTACAAGTCATGTGACCTTAGCCAGCCCTAGAATATTGGGAATGGTAGCAGAAATAATTGGCATCCCATATAGCCCCTAACACTTACTGATTCTAGATATGATAGTACAACTTGTAATTGCAGATAATTGTAAATTCATCTTTTAACCTGGAGCTGCTCTGGCTCCTGGTCCCTTGAGGAAGTCAATCTGTCTGCTTGCACATGGGGCAGAAGTCCAGAAGGTTAACAGAGTATTTTCCCTTAAGGAAGGCCTCACCCATCAAGTGTGCACACGCTTAAGCCCCCTGGCCCTTCAACACAGCTGCTGTCAGTTGCACTTCTGCACTCTGGCCCACCTCCACAGGAGTGAGCTGCAATCTCGCCTGCAGTGCTTGTGCCACACCCTTCCCAAGCCTCATTCAGATGTTCCTTGACTGTATCTCCCAAATCAACTGTTGTCATTCACATTCTCCTCTCAGGACTTGCTGCTGTGGGCATCCCAAAGAAGTCAGACATTTCATAAAATGACATAGGAGGCAAAAGGCAGTTGTAGGTGGCTGTCACACAAGAAAACAGAGAAAAAGTTCCCAGAGGCTTCTGACAATGCAAGATGGGGAGGACCCTTACACATTTTCACTGTACTTTTGAGAGAAACCTGTATTACATTTAATATCACATTTTCTTCCTTCCTTCCTTCCTTCCTTCCTTCCTTCTTTCTTTCTATTTCATGACACAGTTCCAAAGGCTTTGGGATTTCTCTTCACTACCCCCACTGACTTCTTTATCTTAGTACAACAGTGTTATTCTTCAGAGACAGTCCTAAGTCCATCATTCTGCTATTTAAGTGTTTTCTGACATTATAGGTATGAACAATAGCACAGAGTCCAGCATCCTATTGTCAAGATATATTTAACAGATTCATTGGGAGTCCATCTTTGATTTGGAAGTAGAGATGCATACTGCATTGTATCCTCACATCTGGATCTGATCTCTATTATACTGCTCTCTTGATGATTACATAGGTGCATGCGTGTTTACCCATATGTCTATTGAACTTATATTTTGCATGAAGGTTGCCTTATAATAGATCATGTATTTGTCCTTTTGGGATTGGCTTATATCACTGAACATAATGGTCTCTAGTTGGGACCATTTTATTGCAAATGGTAGAATTTCATTTTTTTTCATGCCTTTTTCATCGGTAGATATACCTAAGCAGTTTATTTGTCCATTCCCTTGTTGATGGGCATGTGGGTTGTTTCCATGTCTCTCCTAGTGTAGATTATGCTGTTGTAAATATAGGAGCACGGGTCCATTTCTCATATGCAGATTTCATTTCCTTCATATTTTTAACTTTACAATAACTAAGAAGAAGAATTTTAGACATGTGATTCTTTTCCCTTGTAATTTAAAAATACCTGTATTCATTGACTATGCCCAGTGGTCAGAGAGCCTAGTGATTGGAATGGTCAGCTTCCCTCCCTTGGCTCAGTGTTCTTCCTCCATCCCTTACCCTTCCTCCCATCCCAAAATGCAGATGGGTGATTTCTCAACTCTGGAAGACTTTCAGAAGTTTCAAATGAACCCCAGGCATATGCCATTTAACCAATTACTTTTAATGACAAACACAAGAAGAATGATTTCTTCATATGCAATGAAGTTAATGCCCAAGATTCAGTGTTAGTAGCTTATGTGTCCAAAAGAAATTATCCATCTTCCTCTGTCTCTCCTCCTCTCTGTATATCTGACTTTGTAATAAAATAAAATAAATCTTTAAAAAAAAAAAAATGGGCCCGGTGGCGTGGCCTAGCGGCTAACGTCCTCGCCTTGAAAGCCCCGGGATCCCATATGGGCGCCGGTTCTAATCCCGGCAGCTCCACTTCCCATCCAGCTCCCTGCTTGTGGACTGGGAAAGCAGTTGAGGACGGCCCAATGCATTGGGACCCTGCACCCACGTGGGAGACCCGGAAGAGGTTCCTGGTTCCCGGCATCGGATCGGCGCGCACCAGCCCGTCGCAGCTCACTTGGGGAGTGAATCATCGGACGGAAGATCTTCCTCTGTCTCTCCTCCTCTCTGTATATCTGACTTTGTAATAAAATAAAATAAATCTTAAAAAAAAAAAAAAGAAAAGAAATTATCCAGTAAAAGAGACAGATCTGTGGAGCTATCTCCCCTGATCCCTTAGGAGTCAGTGACATGGTTCTTTATTTAAAAAAAAAATCTACATCAGCCAATGGAATTCCTCTGAGTTCATTAGTCATTATGAAGATAGATTATGACCTCAGCTACCCTAATGAATTAACATTTTCTATTGAGACCATGAAGTCCTCAAAGACAGGAAACAATACTTTTCCAAGCACTGCCTAAATACTTTGTCTAAAACAGTGCACAGTCGTTACCATCCAGGACAGCAGCTTTCAGCACACAGCTCCCAACCTCTGGGTCCCCTGGCCTCTCCTTGAACAGCTGGGTTCTGGTAGCCCCTGAAAATAAGCCACAACCACCAAAGTCTGCCTTTGAAGAAATCCTCTGCGATGTTCTCTGCCTGGTCTCATGGATAGGAAGGTTTCTGCCACTTCCTTGTGTTGGGAAACCAGATTCTTGAGCTCATCCCGGTTCAATTGGCCTCGTGCTTTATAGGAAGTGACCTACATTGTTTGGGCTGTGGGGAGGGAAGGAAGTGTTTGAGAAAGCAGCTAGGGGGGAGGAGTAGGATTGATGCTATCTTCGGTTGACTTTAGTTGGACCGCTTTCTTTATGCCTCGATCTCTTCCTTTACAAGAGCAACAGCGTTTTGTTGGTCCTGTGTCCCAGGCAGCCTCTTTGGGCGAGTGCAGCTGTACGCAGCCATTTGGCTGTCCTGAGGACCGAGCACAGAGCCTCTTCTCCCTAATGAAGTCATCCCCTCTCCGCAGCCCGGCCTCTCCCATCACTCCATGCTGGAACGGGGCCTTGCATTGCATAGTTCTGTCGTGATGTAGATGGCCTTCCAGTTAAGTTAGGGGGAAATCTGTCCAACCATGGACAGGACACTTACAGCAAAGAAGAAAACTATTTTATTGAAAGACACATTTTACTGTAACATTTTCAGTAGGAATTAGGGAATAAACATTCAGCATCTGATTTCTAGAGGGAAAAAATGTAATTTTTTATGGCTTTCTAAGGATAATATCTCTGTTTTGTTTGAGTAAATGATATGCTCCGAGTGAGACTGTAATGAGGTTGTCGTCCTCACTTTGCTCTTTTCAGGATTTCCTTTTTATACATTTATTTATTTTAAGATTTCTTCATTTACTTGAAATTCAAAGAGAGAGAGAGAGAGAGAGAGAGAGAGAGAGAGAGAGATAGCGCGCGCTTCCATTTGTTGGTTCCCTCCCCTGCAATGGTCAGTGCTGGCCAGGGAGATTGTTCTGGGTCTCCCATGTGGATGGCAGGCACCCAAACACGTGGGTTATCTTCACTGCTTTTCCAAGGCTGTTAGCAGGAGCTGGGTTAGAAGCAGAAAGCCAGGTCACAAGTGGCACCCAAATGGATGCCAATATCACGTTAGAGGTGACTTATCTGCTACTCCAGAGGCTCCTCCCTTCAATTTTTTCTTAAGAAAAACAACAAAGACCTTATATTAGTTCTGCATGTCCTAGAAAGCCAAAGGTAATATGAAGTGTTGGATAGAATATCTGTCCTTTAACTGTAGTGGTTTTTTTTTTTAAATACTTGTTTGATGGCACTGTCTTGTTGAGCTGGCTTTTCTTTGAAAGCCAGAGTAGGTGTGATTTTAGTCCTTGGCTTTCTCTCACCTGCTGAGAAGGATACTTTGCTTCACTGGGCTTAGGATCAATCAAGCATCAAGAAACGGAAACTTGAACCCTGCTTTCTTGTTTAGAAAAGGACTGGCATCTCGTCATGCCCAACACAATATCGGGTAATGCTGTGTCTAAGAACTCTGCACCTGATCAATAAAGAAGGAACCCTGAAACAGGATGCGACGCCAGGGGAGCTCAGAGGAGCCTCTGCCGGAGATCAGGAGATTCTCTGGAGACTCGCCTGCGGTCTGCACCTCTCAGCTCCACCTCGCTGGCTGGCTGCCCCTGAGCTTGGCCAAGTTCCTAAGACAAGACCAAGGCAAGGAAGGAAGGCGCACAGCTTCTGGCTTCTGGGCTCCTGTAGCCACTAACATGAGGAATGAAGTTCTTACTGTATCTGTGCATGTGATCTATCCTTTGAAGTATTCACCATTTATTTTCTTTTGAGAAGTATCATTTTTCTATCCTTTTTAAAAAAGTCTATTATTTGCTTTCTTGATATTGGATTGTTTGACTTTTAAAAGAAGATTTAATTATTTTTATTGGAAAGGCAGACTTACAGAGAGAAAGATACTCTGCCTGCTCATTCACTCCGTAAGTGGTGTCCTCAGCTGCGGGAGCTGAGTTGATCCAAAGTCAGGAGCTTCTTCCGGGTCTCCGGAAGAAGATGGCTTTGGGCCATCCTTTACCACTTTCCCTGGCCACAAGCAGGGAGCTGGAAAGGAAATGGAGCATCTTGGATATGAACTGGCACCCATATGGGGGATCCTGGCATGTGCAAGGCAAGGATTTAGCCACTAGGCTACCTCACTGGGCCCCATACGATCTTGATGTTGATATAAAGGTCATTCTGGAACAGGGACATATTTAAAGAGGGACTCTCAGAATGAAATTTTTAACTATTGACTTAAATGTCATGGACAGATAACTATCATCTTAGTTATAAAAATGGCAAAAATGTTTTCCCACTTAAAAACTCCTGACAATTTCATCAGACATCAGATGACTGCTCTGTCATTTGCTCTGATGCAAGCAGGAATTGAGGGCAGGAAGCAAGGGAGAAGGAAGGAAGAGGCAGCCCTGAGCGGCGCTGAGCGGACAGCTGTAGGCCGCATCCCGTCCCGCGTGGGCCACAGACTCTGTCCTGCACAGGCCCGCTATGGTTTTCTATTGATTCTTTCTCTGTTACCAATTTGTTAGAGAACAAACTCTGTCCTGGTGCAAGGAAGTAGATTCTTAGGGACTATCATCACATTGTGTTTGTAATTTGGCAACCTAAGAAAGTGTTTAAAATTCTTGTAACGTGACAAGCCAAAGAAAAGAAAGGTATGTAGGATAAAGCTCATGAATGTTGTCTGTATTCTCAGTAAGTCAGTCAGCCTTGACTGTCCCCTCCGGAACTGAAGGGCAAAGGGTGGCAATGCCCACCGACCCGGGAGACTGGGCACTGGGAAAGGGTGGCAGTGCCCACCGACCCGGGAGACTGGGCACTGGGAAAGCCCCTCACAAGATGAGGCAGAAGGTCCAGGGCCATCGATAGTGAATGCTAACTTATCCTGTAAAATGAACACTAATCTACTACTTGTCCCTTGGGTATGTGCGCTAAATCTCCTTGTAGAATTGTTTGACTTTGCATTAGTAAGGGAAAGTAGTGTGATGGAGAGTTAACAAGGTTTTCCAGACTGGCAAATCTGTCATTTATGAAATGGTCTTGGGCAAGTCACCCAGACCACTTAAACATTCAGTTAGGTTTGCTCAGAGTTAAGAATGAGCAGAAGAATGCGAGTCTTGGAGCATGTCAGAGACAAGTCTGCCCTAACACCGAGAGGACACGTTTCAGTGGAGATTACATTTTGTTGCATTTTCTCCCCTCTGTAAGAAGCGGGGAAGGCCCCTGACCCAGGAGTATATGTGTGTTCTGAGGACAGCTGTGTCATCGGCTGTATGGCTTCGGGGAACACCACTTTCTGGGCCTCAGGATGCCTCTGGGTGAACTATGATGCTTGGGGACCTGATTTGACTCTATGTTTCTGCTAGTCTAAATGTTTCACAGAACAGATTTTTCATTGTGTGGAATTATGATGCAGTCAGTGCCCTAAGAACAATTCTTTGCAAAAGCAAATGAATTTACAAACGTAAGGATTAAGGTCTCTGCCACTCAGGTTAGTTAAGCTGGTAAACATAAAGAAACAGAGACGCACGTTTGTGAAATTATGACTGTCCCGGCGAACCTTTTGTCTCTTACTTCAAAGGCACATACTTTAGAACTGTAATTCAGAGCAGGCCTGGGAGCCCAGATCGCTAAGAGGTTCAAGGTGTGGGCCTAAGCCAAAGTGACCAAATACATGCCAAGGGGAGAATGGACCCCGTTCAGCCAGTGCTGTTTGGCTCTCCTGTGTTTAATGCTGTGCTCCAGGCAGAGCCCCCGAGGGTGCAGTGGCGGAGCTAGTTCCCCATTTCTCCTCTGCTGAGTTGTATCCTGGACTTATTTTGTGCCAGTTGTGTAAAGAGTCCAGCTCCCATCTCTCTAAGGGGCAAAAGCCCTTTCTGTCAACTGCTTGACCCTTGCTGTACAAGATCCTTCTGGAAATCGTTCCCAACACAATGCTAGGGCCTCTCGCCTGCCTTGCTGTTATTTACACAGTGGGGTGAGCAGGACTGAAAGAATACCTCCCCTAAACGCATGAGCGACCCCGGGAGGGGGGCCCTTTCCTGACAACATGGGAGGTGACCGACACATCTAAGGAAGGAGTCACGGGTGTTCAGAAGAACCACCAAGTACTCTACTGTGTAAGGGACCGTGTGGAAGACAGGGCAAGCAAGCAGCGGGGAGCTGAGTGCGGATTGACCTGGGCTATAGCTGGGGCTAGAGGATCAGCCGCCTGGGACAGCGGACTTGCCGGGAAGCATTTCCTGGCCAGTCCTTTTTTACTGGGGTCTTTGAGAATTGCACGCAGGGAAACTAGCCCCCTTGCGGGGCAGTTCCCGGGAAGGACGGGGTTGGAGGAATTGAAGGTGAGGGGGAGGGATCGATTCTCACACTTTCCCTACAGGTTTCACAAGCAGCCCCCTCCCCGCCCCCCAGCCTTGCCGTTTTTTTTTTTTTTTTTTTAAGGTTGGAAAGCCCGGAGCCTGACACTAACCTGGCATGGGACAGGCAGGCTGCGCTCGCGCGCAAACACCCTATAACCAAGTTGGTGCAGCATTTACCCCGAGTTCTCCCTTGCTCCCAAGAATTGAACACGCTCAGTTGTCTGGCTCTGGCTGGTTGCTAGCGGTCTGGGGGTCCCTCTTCCTTAATCCGGATCGGACAGCTCATCGAGGGGTGGGGGCGTTGGGGAGGGGTCAGGCCGCGGCTGCTGCTTCCGCGAGCGCCACGCGATGCTGTGGACCGAGTCGTCGACTGGGGAGCGGTCTGTCCCCAAGCCGATTGGTACTCGCGGTGGGAGAAGAGACGTGGGGCGGTGGGAGTGCCAGTGAGGAGGCAGGCGGTCCCTACCGCAGGCGCAGGGCGCTGCCTCTCCGCCCCTCCGCCCGCTCTCCCAGCCCCAGCTCTTAGGAGTGGCTGAAGCTGCCCAGAGCTTCTGGAAGCTGAATGAACCCTCCTCCTCTCCCTCCTCCTCGTCTCCCTCCTCCTCTCCTCCGAGTCTCCTCCTTGGAGCTGACGGTACAGTGATATAATGATGATGGGTGTCACAACCCGCATTTGAACTTGCAGGCGAGCTGTCCCGAGCCTTTCTGGAGGAAGAACTCCAGGCGTGCAGGCGCACCCGTCGCGAACCTACCCGGGACCGAGATCGGCGGCCAGCCTCGCATCCTCCCTCCTTGTCCGGCACCTTCCCGCGCCCTCTGCACAGCACCGGCACCGCAACGCACCGGTCCCCAGGCCACCGAGCTTCCTATGTGATCCGCCCGGGCAACACCGCTGAGCCCATTCGCCCACAGCTGCGGTGAATTTCTCCCCTAAACTGCCTCGAGCTTCCAGTTAAAGGTAATGCCTCTTTTGTTCCTCCTTGGGGGAAAAAAAAGAAGAAAGAAAACTTAGAGCCTAAACCCGCGAGTTTGGAGCAAAGAAGTACAATGCAATTGGTAGAAGGCTTTAATTAAGTCGAAGAGCACTAGCTGCAAGGCGAAATTCAGAATATGCGTGCACTTAAAAAAAAAAAAAAACGCAGGTAACTTTCGGAGAGGCTCTGGAGCGGGCCGGACCGGGAAGAGCTCTGGGCTCCGGCAGACCCAGACAAAGAAGCCCGGGGCGGGTAGGGGTGGAAGGACTAACGGAATCGGGGGGAGGGGTGGGGAGGCACTTGTGGAGGAATCCTCGGGAAGTCGTGAGGTCCTGAGCTGCAGAGAAGACAGGAGTCCCCGGAACCTCGGTGGTTTTTTGTTTGTTCTTGTTAACCTGCTCGAGGCAGAAGTTTGAATGGGCGCTCTCGGGACTTGCCAGCACGCTAGCCGGTGTAGGCGCGGTGGCCGCGGGGCAGGCCACCTGGTTTGCGAGGCGGAGAGACCCCCCAGCGTGTGGTCAGCGCCTGGCGGGCGTTCCTTGAAAGCCACTGGCGGGTAGCTGCTGACAGTGCGCCCCGGGGCCACTGCAGCCCGGACCTGTGTGGACCTGACCCCTTCTGCCCCAGGACAACCAGGGAGACGATCTGGCCGGAGAAGTGCAGGGGCCCCGGGGCCGGATCGCTTTTGGCGACTTGGGGGGCTGTCACGGCTCTGTCCCCCGCGCCCCGAGTTCTTTTGTCCTGTGCGCTCGCTGCGCAAGGGAGCCGGTGGGGAAGGAGCAAGGAATGGGGGTGGGGTTGGTAGAGCGCCGTGGAGGTCTGGGAGGTGCCTAGGCGGGAAAGGCTTACTCTAGCCCAGCAGTGATGTGCAAGAAACGTTTTCTGTCCCCAAGAGCGAGTAGGGCTGCCGCTCGCGTGTGCGCCGCAAACCCCGCGCCCAGAGCGCTCTCCAGACAAAGGTGGCGCGGCCACCGGAATATGGAGCCTTGGGACCAGTCCTTTTTCGCCTGGACCACGGCACTCCTCCGTGTCCCACCCCCTCCCAGGGCAGAGCTCCGGTTGAGCAACTTCACTGGCGGTCGCTTCGCTGAGGGTCAGCTTGCGGTGCACCAGGGTCCCCAAGGACGGGGGTGGTAAGGAGGCGCGCGGGGCTGGAGAGTCCAACGGCCTTAGTGGGGAGCGGGCGCCGCGGAGCGCACGGACGGGTTTACTCCTTTGCGTTGTGTGTCACTGGGCTGTGGGGGCGGTCAGGGAGTCGAGCGGTGGAGAGTAGGGTAGAAAGCCTAAACTCTGCTCTGGGATGGAGCTCCGCTGCGGCGAGACCTGCACGCCCGCGGGAGGTCGGCGCAGTCTGCTGAGGCGTGCACCCAGTGCGGCTGCCTGGGGCTCCGGCTCATACCGGTGTCCCCCCTTCTCGGTCTCCATCTTCTCCCAGCCCCTCTCGCTGCACCCCCTCCCCCACGCTGACAAATGAATGGCTGGGGTGGGATCCCTGCCTTCTCCCGGGCGCGGTGGGCGGGGCGAAGGAGGCGGTTGGGTAGCGCTCCTCCTGATCTGCCCCGGACCCCGGGGCTGCAGTCTGCGGAGCCCAGACGTCTAGGAATGGGGCGTTCTGCTGCGGTTGTGGGCGCCCTCTGATGGAGAAGTGCAGTGCCGTTGGAGGCCAGCGAGCGAAAGGCTTTCCGTACTCTGTGCGCCCAGGACGGGAAGCATCCTTCGGTTCCCTGTAAACCTAGGAGGCTGGATAGCCTGGGGATCTGGGAACCTTGGCGGAAACGAAGCCGCGCCTTCCCGCGAGGGGGCAGGGGCGCAAGCGCTCCCAGGGGATGGAGGAGCGCACACCGATCGCCCCAGACACTTCCAGGCTTAGAGGAAGGTTTGGAGGCGACTGGGAGGGGCGCGATCTTCACGTGCAATCGTGTGTGTCTTTTATTGAGGTCACACGAAATTGCCTCCCTTTTGCGAATTTTACCAAAGTCCATGGCCCCTGGAACCCAGTGCTAGGGCCCCGCCCCAGGACATTGCAAAATAAGGGCCCCTAAATCAATGGTTGAACTTCCCCAACTACCGGACGCAGGATGGAGAGTCCTGGAAACCCAGGCGAGGCGGGTTCCGGGAAGGAGAGCAAAGAAAAGGAAGGCAGGGAAAATAGGGCAGATGTCGCCACCCGCCGGGAAGCGAGCAAACACTTGCTTCTGGATTTCGCGTCCTGTTTAAACACGAGAGTCCGGGAACTCTCAGTCGCGGGAACCACGGTAGGGAGTGGAGAGAGGGATGGCGAAGGAGGGTAGGGACTGGTGGGCGTAGGGGGCTCCCGTCCAGCCCTCCCGGAGTGCGGAGGAATCGCGTCGGTGGCCTCGGAGCGCACGGTTCAGCAGCCGCCACGTGGGCCGCGCGTCAGCTCCGGGCCGGAGGGTGTGCCTGCCTAAGATCCGAGACAGCGGCAGCACCGCCCGGCCCTGCCGCGGCCAGGGCCCCCGCCTGCTGAAGCCAGGAGGGTGGGACAAGCCTGGGGCGGAGCCTGGCCGGGCGGGGCCGGGCTGAGCTCGGAACCCTGTGGTCACCGCCCACCCGGCCTGGGGAGCCCACGTGGCTGGGGCCGACCTGGCTTCCAAGGAGAAGGCGCTCTCGCTCGCTCGCTCTCTCTCTCTCTCTCTCTCTGTCTCTGTCTCTCTCTCTCGTGGTAGGCGAGATATTGGGCTTTTGCCTGAAAGTGGGGCCGAGGGAAGGGGAGGGTGAAAATTTGCTCCAGGGATGACGTTATCTTCTACTCCATAAAATAGTGACAATTGAAATGTGCTCAACCCGGGCTGAAACTTTTTCCCCCCAGCCAATTGCAAGCTTGATCATCTCGAATTGTCACAGTGTTCATTTCGGAGGGTAGAAGGTTGACTCAGGGCGGCCCTGATGAATTGTGTAGGTCTCCATCCTGATCCTGCTGGTGGGTGGCAGGGCCCAAGGTGCTGGAGCCCTCGCTGCTGCTGCCCAGAGTGGTCATTAACAGGAAACTGGATGGACAGCTGAGGGACTGGATCACAGGCAGTGTCAGATTGCTTGGGGCAAAGCTGCGGCCTCATCCGCTGTGCCACAACACTGCTCCCACTTCTTTCTTGGAACTGGTTTTCATGAACTCCCTGTCACCACCTCCAGTTGATCTGTTCTTTTCCTTCTGTCTCTTTGTAAAAACCCCAAATTGTTGTAAAGCGTGAGAGTATTCTTACCAAGTTTTAAATTGGATACTGTGTGTTTAGTATAGAAACAGTGGTTGCCAGCATTCGGGAGCATGTTAAGACTCCAGTGCCTGCGTTCTAGGCCCCTTGCCCTGGACTGCCTTCTTGCCAATGCATAGCCTGGTGGGAAGAGGGGGAGGACAGCAGGTGTAGACTCAGTGCTTGGGTCCCTGTTGTCCATCTGGGAGATCTGGATGGAGCTGCAGGCTTGTGATGGCAGCTTGGTCCAGCCTAAGCTTTAGGGAGCATTTCTCAATCTCCTCCCCGCCTCGTTCTTTCTCACTGCATTTAACTAAGCAGATATTTATAAAACTTAGTGATTGAAAGGAGCACCAAAGGAAGCACCAGTTAGGTTGGGGGCAGGATCACTTTGCAGCTGAGGTGCTGTGTGGCTGCAGATATAGAATAGTCGGGTCTCAGAGAGTCTGGCTTCGGACTTGTGAGTAAAGAAAGAAATATTTTGTTCATGTCCCCACTACTCCTGCAAAATGTTCCAGTGGATTCCAAAGTGATTGGACAATGACTTCCTCTAGCAGGAAGCCCTCAGCCCTGAATCTCGTGGGTGGTAGAAAGAGGGATGGAAGTCAAGACAGTCACTTAGGGTTTACACAAGAGTTCAAAATTTTTTTCTTCTTAGTAGATGAAAAGAAAGGTTTTTTAAAAGTTCATCATAAGTATTTCTTGCTTTTAAAAATGAAGAATTCTAGACTTATGTATGTTTACAGACAGGTTTCTCTCTCTTTCTCGCACACACACTCACACACACACACACACAATGGAACAAGATATGCCTTGTGTTCCAAGATACCTGTGTATGTGCATGTGGGTCAGTTGTGTTTGGGTAGGGTCTACAAAGCTAACTCAAAGTGTTAGATGATTAAAGATACAGCCCCTTTTCCTGCTTGCCTTACACTGTTGTGCTTGAGTGCTTTCTGGTTAATGATTGGGCACTCAGCAGGCATCACCACCCTGAGCGCTGAGAACCAGTAATCTCTGTCTCCCATAGCCATAGAACTAAGCTCTCTTTTCCTGTGAGGCCTCGGGTCATGGATCAACAGTGCCAAACACTGCACTTAGGGTGATGTGTAGAACTTCTCGGGATCCAGGGAGAGAATGGAGCACTGTAGCAGGCAGCTCTTCACCAGCCACCCAGAGGAGCCTGTGAGGAATGACACATGCTCACTGTTGGCGGTGACTGGTTGTGGTCTGAGAAAACGTGCGGTTGTTGGATGGATCTGTGGATTAGCAGAAAGCACAAAGCATGTACTCTCTCTGATTTGGTATCAGAACAAGCACAAGGCAGAGATAAACATCTTGGCCAGGCTCCATTTGGGTTACTGACTTTTTACCTGTTTCCTCTTTTCCTAATGTAGTCTAGACTTGATAAATTGTATATATATATATTTATATGGTGTATATGTATTTCAGGGTTTTAAGGCGCTGCTAAGTTCTGAGCACTGTGTGTGCCAGCAATGGTTGCAATTCACCGATGGGCACAAAGATTCTTTGTGTAATGTGTTCACTGGTTATGGTTCCTGAAACTCCCCTGGATAGACCCATCATTTATAAAAGGACACAAATGTAGGTCTGTGTTTATATCTGTTTCTATTTCTGTACCCACAGACATCCTATTTCATTCTTTTAAGGGTTTTAGGAGGTGTTTACGCTGATAGAATTAGATTACATGCAATGACATGCATATAATAAATCATATAGTAAGAGATGTATTAATCTTTTTCATATGAGATGACTGATCTAATATTACCAGAGGCACAGTAGAGTAAGTACCAGGCTTGGCATCAAAATTTGAGCTGGACTCAACAGCTGAAAAAGCTAAGACGCCACTTCTGGACTTCTGGTGTCATAATCTTTTAAGTGAGTCCGTAGTTGCAAAGACCAAAAGAATGAATATGAAATACAAGAAATGTTTTTGATGGATAGAAGAAATCATAGGATTTTTTTTTTTCTAAGCCAAGTACAAAACCCAGTAGCCAAATCAGAAAACGTTGGCAGGCCTGAATGAATAACAATACGCCATTTACATCTGTCCAGTCTCCTATATGGCTTGTGGAGGCCCAAGTACTCAAGCCATCATTTGCTCCCGCCAATGGAGTTGAGCTGGAAGCAAAGAAGCCAGGATTAAGCATTCTGAAACCCTGAGGGGGGGGGGCGGGGGCGGGGGCGAGGGAGGCTTGCCAGTGCCGAATGCCCACCCTAGAGCTGATAACTTGATAGATCGAGGACTTACCTATCTAAAAGAGAGATAGCCCTGTTTTCTGTTACTCACAGGTAGCCTCAGAGAGAGCCATAAGCACCTTTCACTCCTTTGAGAAGTTGCTCAGCCTCGTTCATCATTAAAGAAGCAGTAATTAAAACACCCACGATATGCTGTAGCCTAGACAGTTGTCTCGGGTAACTAATGAGCAGACTGTTAGAGAAAACTGCTGTGTCTAAGTCCTTAAGTCACCCCCTGCTCAGCTGGGTTTCCCCAAGATCAAGCAAGAATACTAAGTACCTGCCCAACAGTACCTTGGCTTCCTTTCTAGCAGGCAGTCCGTTCCTGAGTGGCCCTTATCCCCCCAGACACTTCGTGGGGACAGGAGTCCTGGTGCCCTCGGGTCATCTGTCTATTAAAAGTCGCAGGCAGCTGTATCTCAATTGTCTGTTGACTTTTTCCTCTTCTCCTTGACTTCACTGGCACAGAAGGCTAAATATAGAGGCCAGCTCTCCTATCCCCCAGGACTTTCCATGCAGACGGACTGCTTAGCACTCAGAGTTGGTGTTTATAAGACTAGACACAGGGGTTGGGAGTGGTGCTCCAAACGGAGAAAGAGGTTTTGCAATGTTTCTCAGTGAATCACATCGAATGCTGGCGACAGATAGTACATCTGAACAGCCCAGGACCTGAGTGTGACTTTAAGAACATTAAAGCAGAATGGATGCCCATGGGCTCCAAGGCAGAGGCAATGGCACAGTGAAAGTCAGGAAGATCATCAGGGGGTATTTACTAAAGAGAGAAATTATTTTCTTCAATGAAGGGGTTTGAAACCTAGATAACTACAGGGCCATGAGCGGACAGGAAATAGTTAGAAGGCTATGTGGGGCAGTGATGGACCCAGTGGGAGAGGCCACTGTGAGGTTGGTGCTGGTTGGCAATGGGCCAGCTGCAGGTAGGGCCTTAGCATGCCAGATTTTCTGGCTTCTCAAAAGAAGTTACAGTTCTGGGACTTAGTGTGAGCACTGTAAAATTTTAACCTGCAGTGACTTAGCCAATTATATTTATGCATCTTATTCAAAGTATTGAAATTGTGCCCAATCTCTTGCTTATATTTGTAATTCCCTGGTTTCCTTCCTTAGTGTTTAATAAGCAGATGTCATGGGGCAAGTCATGAGAATACTGGTTATACCTATGCAAATGGAGAACTGCTTTCTCCCCTCCCTAAAAAAGTAAGATACTTTGATAAGCATTAAGTGTGGCATGAAGAGTTAGACTTTGGAGCATGTGCCTTGGGTAACCTTCTTTGGTTTTGTGGAGAGAGTTGACACTCTTGATAGTGACAAACATCACTCGTTACTAGGTCATGGTAGATGCTCAGCTGGCCTGATACAAACATTTGTCGTATGTGACTTAAACGTACTTGCTTATGTTCCTAAGGGGCTGTTGTACAAAGTGTGTTCTGAGCAGGAAAGGAAGGCATTGACCAGTGCCATACATTTCATCTAGGTGTGTTCCTTTAGGGTCTGAACCTGAAACGTTGGAGATATTGCAGACATTACTAAGTTGAGTGGAAGAACAGTTCCACATTCTATGAACGAGAGCAACCTTATCTTTTCTGATCACTTCTCATTAGCTGTAGTTATACACTGGTGAATGTAAAATGTTTATAACTGCTTGCTAAACGTCCCATCAACAATGTCCAGTGAAGAAAACGCAGCAGTATCTTCCATTGTCAGGATTGTCAGGATTATGCCCTGGGGCTGAGCAGGTCTCTTCTAAAGTACCTGGCTTCACAGAGAAGGGTAGATACTAGTATCAAACGAGAGTTTGTTAAACAGTAGAAGGAGAGTTGACCGTTAAGAAACCATCCAACAATGGCTATTGTAGAATAGTTCTAAAACTGTTCAAGAAGGGCACAACTATGGAGACCAAATAATCTTCTGCCGTCCTTCTGAGGTTGGCTCTGATTTCTAAATGGCCCCTGACACTGCTACTTATCCTCTTCATAATTGCAGCTTCACAGAAATTCTAGCTGGAAGGGGCCAGTCTGAGACCCAGATGGCTCAACGTCTTCCCTGAAGTTGCACAATAATTTAGTGGTACTTCCAAGGCACTATTTCTTGACTCGGGACAGGGTATTTTCTTTCATTCTTTACTCTTGAGATGTTGGAACTGTTGGAACTGCTTTAAAACTCATGGCAAGCTCTGGTTTGTTTTGTAATTAACAGCTCCTTGTAATATGTTTATTTTGTTTGCTCAGCCAGCTAGACCTCCAATAGAGTCTGTACAGGTCTTTGAAAGCCTGCAGAAGCCCGTGTTCTTTGAGTGCTGCGGGTTCCTTCCCACCTCACCTGTGATGAGGATTTCGTTCTCTCAGCACCTCTCACTGCCGCTCCATCTTCCCCATCTTCGTCTTCTCTGGCTCCAGCCGTGACTGGTGTCCCGTTTCTGAGGAGACTTTTTATTCACCCCTGGAGCTTTGTGCCCTTTCCTTATGTAGGCTTTGGTCTCTGTTGTTCTTCCTGTGGCCCACTCAGATGTGGCTGTTGCATGTCTATATTGTCATATATTTGGAATTATTTTCATAACTACGGCATCAGGTGAGAGTTATACCAGTAATTATTAACGTGTTGAGACAACTTCTCCTGTTACAAGATTCCTCCTGATTTGACAATCAAAGAGGAACTTTCTCTGTACTCTTAGTTCATACAAAGCACAAATAGCAGGTTATTTGTTTTGACCTCCCAGAAACATGAATGCTTGATATTTACTCTGTGTGTTTTCATTTCTAGGACAAAATGTTGATAAATATAAAAAGCATCTTATGGATGTGCTCAGCCCTGATAGCAACTCATGCCCTGCGTCAAGGTGAGCATGGTAACACTTTCTCGTACTAACTGCAATGAAATCTTCAGTAGGGTGGGAGGGAGTGACAGCACAAACCACTGGGATAGAGTTAAGTAACTCTTCAGTGCTGACAACTTTCAGTGTAAATATTGCTGACATGAAGCCAGTGGGTTTTAGTGGAGGGAACAGCTGTCTGTCTGTGTCTCCTTCTGTAATTCTGCCTTTCAAATAAATAAAAATAAACCTTTTTTACAGTTTTTAAGTAAGTGAATCAGAGCCAGATAGTGAATAGGAAGCCAAAGGGTCAAGTGGGCTTTCGGATGGCTTTGGCCTGTGCAGAAAGACTCAGAAATGGCACTGAGCATATTTTAGAATTCTGACTTTGTCACTAAAGATTCACAAACACTTTCTTATACAGAAAAAAGAGTCTCGAGTTTGAAGAGCATCAAGGAGATAGAGGGGTGACAGCCCGGGGCTGGCCCCTGCCCCCTTCCTTCTTTGCTTGTTTTAAGTAACTGGGGGAAGTACACACATGAGCTATTTTTTTAAGCTTTAGATTTTGAAGCACAAGGAGCTGGATCAGAAGTGGAATAGCTGGGACACAAACCAGCACCTATACAGGATATCAGTGTTTCTGGTGGCAGTTTTGCCCGCTGCACCATAATGCTGGCCCCTAAGTTAAGTTTTCCTCTTTAGCGATAGAGAATTTTTTTTTTCCTGAAAGCACATAATATTTCCATAAAATCCTCCTGAAATTTTCAGAATGACTCAGTGAATTTGTCTAATGAATATGTCCACACCAATAACATTTCTGATGTATGCCATGTTGAGATATGTGTCACAGTACTTTTGGCCATCAACATGATAAGTGTTAAAAACACAACATTTTGCTAATGAAAACATCACTATTTCGCTTCACCTAGAGGCTACTGTGAACTTGTTGAGCATATCTTCATGAAGTGACCGTTGCATGGGCCGTTTCCAATGTTAGAACACAGCTTATTAGCCTGATGGCTTAGAGGCTGGAAAGAGGAAGGTGGGCTTCCTGTGAGTGACAGAGCAGCTACTCTCACACAGCATGAAGGGACAGTTAACATGCCATTTAGCATTCAAAGTTTAAAGCTGTAAGCAGAGACGCACTGTGCACATGAATGTTCTGGAACAAAGCCAGGATGGAGTGCGGATGTAATGTTTTACTGCATGGGGAGTACAGCTGAAGTTGCCCTCATGATCAAAGCTACGAGTTCAAACCCAGGCCTAACGCGAGTCCTTGACTCACTAGACTGCCCCTTGCTTCCATCTACTGAAGTACTTCTGAAAACATCTTGCTTACTCTTGGAACTTTATTCTCATTTCCTCTGCAATAGTGAGGCAGTTATCTTAAACACGTTTTGTCCTCCAACCTGTTGTCATTTCCACCTTCCACCTTTTCTTCTTTGTAACCTGCGCCACTGATCTGGTCTGCCCGTCTCCATTGCCTTCAGGTCTCTTGTGTTTCTGTAGGGGGTACTTTACAATCCTTGAAAAGATAAAATTAAATTTGGTTAAAAAATTGAAATTGATGTTTTGATTTTTTTCATAAGACACTTTCACAGCTTTTTGAATATCCTGCAAATGCATGGATTTCAAAATGTTTTTGAACCGAAGAAGTTTATTTCTGAACTTTATTTTCTGTGACTTTGTGAAAAGATTGATTGAGATATTTAAAAGGCAGAGTTACAGAGATAAGGAGACAGAGAGAGAGAGAGAGAGAGAATCCAGAGTAGGGGGTGGTGGAGAGATCTTTGCTGCATTGGTTCACTCCCCAAAAAGATTCCCAACTGCAAGGGCAGGAACAGGCCAGAGCCTGGAACCTGGAACTCCATGTAGGTCTGCGTGTGAGCAGCGGGGGCCACGAGCACTGGGACGTCCTCTGCTGCTTTGCAGGCACATTAGCAGGGAGCTGGATTTCAAGAGCAGCAACCAGAGCTCCAACTGCCGCTCATATGGGATGCCAGCATCACAGGCTGTGAGTTACCATGCTGTGCCATAGTGCTGTTTGACCATGAACTTTTCTGAAGTACTCTCATATGTGCTTCATTTTATCCTTTGTTTTGTTTATGTCAAACACTGTCATTTGTGCCTGACACAATGGCCCAATTGGCTAATCCTCCACCTTCAAGTGCCAGCATCCCACATGGGCACTGGTTTGTGTCCAGCTGTTCTACTTCCTGTCCAGCTACCTGCTTATAGCCTGGACAAGCAACAGAGGATGGGTCAAAGCCTGGGGACCCTATACCCACGTAGGAGATGCAGAAGAAGCTCCTGGCTTCGGATCGACTCAGCTCCCACCATTGTGATTACTTGGGGAGTGACCCCGCCCATAGAAGATGTTTCTGTCTGTCTCTCTTTCTGTCTGGAACTCTGACTTTCCAATGAAAACAACAAATAATTCTTTAAAAACAAAAGCAGTTATTTTTTAAATGAGTACTGTACTTCGGCACGTGGAAATGCGAACTGCTAATTGCTGTCTTTTTTACAAAACAACATTAAAGTTGTGTGCCTTTCTCTTTATACACAATGATTCCATTTACTTTACTTTCAATCATTACAATTACCAAACTGGCTCCCATCCCCCCCCCCCCGTTTTTTTAAAGATTTATTTGTATTTATTTGAAAGGCAAATTTACAGAGAGAAGGGAGAGAGAGAGAAAGAGTGAGAGAGATCTTCCATCCACTGGTTCAGTCCCTAGATGGCCACAACGACCAAAGCTGGACTGGTACAAAGCCAGGAACATCCGGCTTCCCATGGGTCTCCCACATAGACGCAGGGCCCAAGCACCTGGACCATCTTCTGCTGCTCCAGGCACATTAGCAGGAAACTCGATCATAAGTGGAGCAGCTGGGAGTTGAACTGGTGCCCATATGGGATTGCCCACACCACAGACAGTGGCTTAGCCTACTATGCCATGGTGCTGGCCCAGTCTCACATTTTTGCCAGTGGGTTTTCTGGGGGGCTGCTAATCTGTGTCTTCTTTTTCCTACAGTTAAAGTGGAAAACAGCCCCCCTGTCAGGGGCTCCCTGTCAGGAAGAGTCAGCTTACCTTGTCACTTCTCAACCATGCCCACCCTACCACCCACTGACAACACCAGTGAATTTCTCCGCATCAAATGGTCCAAGATTGAAGTGGACAAAAGTGGGAAAGATTTGAAGGAGACTACTGTTCTGGTGGCACAGAATGGGAACATCAAGATTGGGCAGGACTACAAGGGGAGAGTGTCAGTGCCTACCCACCCCGAGGATGTGGGCGACGCCTCCCTCACCATGGTCAAACTGCGGGCCAGTGATGCTGGCCTGTACCGCTGTGATGTCATGTACGGGATTGAAGACACCCAAGAAAGCATGTCACTGGCGGTGGACGGTAAGGCTTGGCGAATCCACACAGAGCAGCCTGGAGTGACTCCAGGACTGTTGTTCAGCGTTTCCGCCAGTGAGGGAAAATGTGCATCTACCCCACAGGCCAGGGGTTTCACCAGAAATACTGCTAGCGTGAAGGCGGGTGGCTGACTTGGGGCAGCCAGTTCATTGACTCAATATACTAAAGTCCAGTGGGATATTCTGAAAGTAATGAATGCCCTAAAACATGGAAGAGTCCAGTAAAGACAGAGGTACTGTTGAAAACAGTAGGCTAGGACTTTTCACGGGTATAAAAGCTGACCTCATTTTAATGTTTTCACAAGTACATGTGCTCACAGACATGCACATGCACATAGGTGCAAAGATACGTCAGTATTTGATCTCTTTTTTTTCCCCATTCTCTTACTAATGATTACTAAAAGATTTAGGTTTACTTTTAAGAAATGTAAATTTTATCTTCAATCACATTGAAGAAAAAAGATACTTAGTAAATACCATGGTGCATATCAAAATATCTTAAAAAGAAGGCGAGGACTCAATTAATACTTGGATTGGATCAAAACAAGCCCCAGTGAAGAGGTTAATCGATCATTGTAATCCACTGAATTTGCAATGAGACATTTTAGTTTTGTCCTTCTTGTGGTGGTGGTTTACATGTCACTTGAATTTAAGTTGGGAGACAAAGCAAAGAAAAATTGCTTTAATTGGGTACACCCGTCATGCCGTAGTGCTTGGAAGCAGTGCTTTCTGGCAAGTTATTAAGCAAAACTGCTAACCCAGACATGATGGAACAGATTTTCTTCTAACCCTCCATTTCCCTATAAAACATTTACCTTTCAGAAATACACACAAAGGGTTTTATTAAAACTCTTTCTTGTGTAGCCAAAAGGAAATGCTTTGAATTTCAGTTACAACACAAATTAACCTTCTGAGCATCTTTCTCCATTTGGCTTCAGTGGCTGCCTTCTTTAGAGCTGTTGTCACCATGTCCAGGTATCCTCGGAATCCCCTGGGTGCTTTGAACATTTTCATCATTCATTGTAGTTAGCCTGAAAGTTGCCCTCTTGTTCTCTCTCTTTTTTTCCTCATGTATATCATTTTAAAAATCCCCAAAGGAGTTTAACAACTCCTTGCAATTTTTCATCATTACAGAATTAGCAGTGGATTTGCCCCTTGCCCTTCTGAAACAAGGAAAATCCTTCACTTAATCCCCTTAGCCCCATGTGGTCTTCAAATTAATGCGACAGTTGTGGACAGTTAGACAGACTGATGTCCCCTACCTTGGTCATGAAGGCCCCTTCGAGGGCCATTACTGCCAATCTTAAGAGCACGTGGAAGATTTTTAATTACCAAGAAGACTATTGAAAGCTCTGATGAACCTAACACTAATGTACAACTGTTCTAAATAACCAGTTAAGCCCAAGAGATCATTGTATGCTGTCTTGTCCTGACCAGTCAGTGCTGTCCATACTTCCTGCTGCTTTAGAGAGATCCCGGAAAAGTGAAAATTGACATCAGATAATTTCTGTTTCTCATGGAACGGTAAAAGGGAAAGGGGAGTGGGAGAGTGAGTGCAACTCGTGGGCTTGAGCAGTTCTTGGCGTTCACTTTGGTCCTAGGCGCTTGCCTCTGCTGACCACTGTTGCCTAGCAGGTGCCTCCTGGGCACACACCTGCCTTGAAAGAGGAACACATTCCAGGGCATCCCGAGAACCACAGTCAGGCTGTGGCGGAGAGACTGTTGTCAACCCCCAGAAATGAGTAGAAGGAATAAGAGGAAAGTGGTTGGTGGTTTAGAGACTGCAGATCATTCCAGATAACAATAGCAGGTGATCTGGAATGTCACGATGCTCAGGGAAGTCTCCCATGAGCTCCACTGGTCCTGATTTCTGTACCGCAGAGACTTGGCTGCAACCAATGGATTGTAGAAATGAGTCATGATAATTACTCCAATTTAAAATGGAAGCTCTCCTGTGGGAATGGGGAGAGAAAACCCAAGCCTCCACTCCCCTGTTGTTGTTTCCTCGTCTCGTTGACGGTTCCTTGAGCCCAGCTGCACAGCTCAAAACCACCACTAAGAGAACCTGAGGCAAGCACCAGGCTGCCTGGCTTCGACTCTGGGAGGTCTGGAGAAGTTCATTTCCGACCTTGTTTGGGGTAAAAATTGCACAACATGTGGGTAATCCATAGTAACTTGCCCAGCATTGAAAACTCCTTATAATTTGATCTTCAGATCAATCAAATTTCACTTTTTGGGGAAGGACCTGAAGGCTCATGTGTGTGACTAGGGCACAAAAGAGGAATTAGAACGAATCTTCCTGCTCACCCCAAGCCAGTGACAGTAATGCTTCTGAAAGTAAATATCTTGGTGTTGTCATCTGGAGGAAGTACATTTGTAAATATTTTCATGGGACTAGTGAGCAGTTAGACACTTACGTGGGAAGGGCCCTGGGTGAAGTTCTGGAGTCTGGGAGGTTGGTCCCATGGTCGCCTCCCCTTTTTCTGCCTTCCACAGAGCCTACTTGTTTCCTTGGGTTGCACAGGGTTCCCAGGGTTGTCTCACTATTACCTGTAGTGCCGACTGCCATTCACTCCTTGGGATTGCCTGACGGGCTCGCATTGACTTCTTGGTAAACTTTTCTTGTTAACTTTACATGTTAACCAGCAAATCCTCGCCAGGATCCGGTCAGAGAGGATAAGTCAGAAACTGTTATGGGTTACCTGCTAATTTGACATAGCGTCCCCATGAGGAACTGTGCGCCATGCAGCAGCTGCTTGAAGCCTGCCTGGTAATTGTCGGTTGTTGCCTCCGCAGGGGTTGTATTTCACTACAGGGCGTCCAGCAGCAGGTACACGCTGAACTTCGAGGCAGCTCAGAAGGCCTGTGTGGAGATTGGGGCAGTCATAGCCACTCCGGAGCAGCTCCTGGCTGCGTATGAAGACGGCTTTGAGCAGTGTGATGCAGGCTGGCTGTCTGATCAGACCGTCAGGTGAGAGAGCTGGGGCCACAGGCTGCTTGAAGTCCATGCTTGGGAAGTGAGAAGTCACTCACTAGCCACCTATTTTCCCACCCTCCCCCCAGATACCCTATCCGGACTCCCCGGGAAGGCTGCTACGGAGACATGATGGGGAAGGAGGGGGTCAGGACCTACGGCTTCCGCGCTCCCCACGAGACCTATGATGTGTACTGCTATGTGGATCAACTGGACGGTAAGGTGTTTTAGGTTCCTCTTGCTTCTTCTGAACTGAGAAAATTCCAGAACTACCAGCAGCACGTTGGAGTAGAGCAGGTCTGCGTGTTGATTGGGAGCAGCAGCCTTTTGGCTAGAAGACTGTATGATTTTGTGGTAAAATGAACCCTAATTAAAGTGGCAGGGCTGGAGAAGTGTGTAAGCGGTTGTGCAGGTTAGGAAGGTTTTTAGTTAATGCCAGGCTTCCCAACAGCCATGCTGCTCTTGGCCGGCTCCCAGCACACATTTAGAGCCTTAAGAATAGCAGGCTGTGAGGGCGGTGCCTATTCTAGCAAGAACTTCAGGTAAAATCCTGAGCACACACCAGGGAGAACACGACTACAGATAAACAAACACCGCAAGCTCAACTCAGCAACGATGTGGACTAGCACAGGCGCTATGCTTGCGTTTCTCCTCCCGTGTGCCCTGCCATTCAGTCATTCAGGTGGCATGATGTCGAAGACACCTGCTGTGGGGCAGATCCCGTGCTGGTGGTCCGGGCTATCTGGAGACATTCTGATAAGTCCCTGTTTTAAAGGTGCTTGGAGTGTGTGTGTGTGTGTGTGTGTGTGTTATTTTCTCATGTACCTGAATTAAAGTCTTGAAGTCAACTTTGAATTCAGTGGTACTGATGTTATCTAAAGGGCACCATGAAGTTCTATTATAAAAAAACACCGAAGAAAAATATCTGTGATCTCTCCTTTTGTGTTAGCAAGTATCTTAGGAGCCTCCCTGCAGATACAGCAACATTGAATGGAGTTACAATTTGAATGTTGGCTGAGTACACATAGAAAAACTGCAAGTTTGTTGATGTGTCCAATGGGGAGGTTGGACCAGGTCGTTTCTGTGGGCCTTTCCAACAGTTCAGTTCTGTGATTCTGTTGTCTATGATTTGAACAAATAACCCCACAACTGGAAGATCACCGATAGAGGCAGCTTACGTTACCCTACTTCCTAGACTAGATGTGAATGGGGAGGCCTAATTTCCAGAAGGCTGCTTAAGCAGGGCTCTTTAAGTTCCTCAGCATTATCATCACTGTTGTCCAAAACGTCAGACACCAATAACCTTAGTACTTGTGTAGAGGTAAGGGAACCACGAGTGATGACTGGCCTATGGCTGCCATAGGGAAAAGTGGAGGCTTCTTTTCTCTGTTTTCTGAAAGATTGTTTTGGCAAGAGGAGTTGATAGAGCTGAACCAGAGATTAAAAAAAAAAAAGATGTATCTTTATCAGAAAGTTTGATCCACAGAGAAGGTGAGACAGAGAGAAAGGTCTTCCATCTGCTGGTTCACTCCCTAAGTGGCTGCAACGGCTGGAGCTGAGCCAATCCAAAGCCAGGAGCCAGGAATTTCTTCTGGGTCTCCCACAGGAATACCGGGTCCCAAGGCTTTGGGCCGTCCTCGACTGCTTTCCCAGGCCACAAGCAGGGAGCTAGCAGGGAAATGGAGCAGCCGGGATACGGACCGGCACCCATATGGGAGCCTAGCACATGTAAGGTGAGGACTTTAGTCACTAAGTACTGTGCCAGGTCCCAGAGATAATTTTTAGAAGATCATTTACTTGAAGGAGTTACAGAGAGGGAGAGGTCAAGAGAGGTCTTCCCTTTCTTTGTGGTTCACTTCCCAAATGGCCAAGATAGGCTAGGACTATCCAAAGGCAGAAGATTCTTCCAGATCTCCCACAAGGGTGCAGGGACACAAGGACCTGGGCCGTCTTCCCCTGCTTTCCAAGGAGCATTAGTATGGAGCTGGACTGGAAGTGGAGGAGCTGGTAACTGTTGCCCACGTTGCATGCTGGCACCACAGGCGGCAGATTTACTCAGCAAGCCATAGTGCTGGTAGTTTTCGAAAGTCTGTATGTCTGATCTAATTGACCTAAAAGTTCTTTACCAAAATATTTGAACTGGTGAATGTTCAGGTGCAAGTCCAGGGCCTGACCCAAATCCAAGGTGACTCTCTCAGGCTAGACTCCTTGATGGAAAGTCAGCCTTAGCTGCTCAGATACCATCCTGGAGAGACCAAGGGCTCGTTTTCAGTGTCTGTCCCCAGTTTGTTCCACTGGCCTCCTAGAATCCCTTTCTTCAAGGTTCAGGACCCCAACTCCAGGACAGCTCTCCAAGCCCAGTGGAGGCTGTTGCAGAGTGCAGCTCATCCCGGCCTGAGAGGACTGAGAGGACTCAGTTACTTCACTGCCCCCACAGGGAGCCTACTGCTGCTCTTGGTCCTCTCAGTGCTGGAGAACGGGGCTCTGATGAAAGAGTCGTTGTGATGATGTGTGTACAGTACACCACGGAAGAGGGTTTACCAGTCTAGCCAAAATCCTTTCCCACCTGTACAAGCACAGTCATGTCTAAGGCCAAGATTATGTGCAAGCAAGGATCTACCTACAGTGTATATACTTGAGAAAAATGTTCGACAAGTCTGATTATCTGAAAAGCTGTATTCTACAGTATAGCATAACTTTGGTTAGGGTATTCATACTGAATCAACAGATTTAAAAAAAGAAAAACCAATGCATCTATTTTGTTGAGAAGCAGAGTTACAGAGAAAAGAAAGGGAGAGGTACTGAGAAGAGAGATCTTTGATCTGTTGGTTTGGTTCTAACAGCCAGACCAAAGCCAGGAGACAGGAACTTCTTCAAGGTCTCCTGCCTGGGTGGCAGAGGGCCAAGCATTTGGACCGTCTCCCACTGCCTTCCCAGGCTGTTCGCAGAGAGCTGCATCAGAAGCCGAGCAGCTGGGACTCAAGGCAGAGGGCCCGTAGGGTTGCTTACGTAAGCTGCTGTGCTATAATACTGGCCTCCAAAATCAGCACAATTTGAATTCTTCTGTTTTAATGTGTAGTTGTTGGAAGAGAAAAATGAAAGAATCAGTTCAATTAAAAACTCAAACAGTGGCTGGACTTTGTGTTGGGAAAATATCAACACTTTTGTTGGATTCCTAAAGGAAGCTTGATAATTCTGCAGGCCTGGTAGTGCATTTACGGCCACGTTGCCCTGCACATTGTCTTTTTCTATGTTGTTTCTTAGCCCTTGGAGTGATTAGGAGTTTGTTGGACACCACTGCCTTCTCTCTTCCCCTAAAACTGGACAGGTACAGGGACAAGAGGAGGTTTCTGGCTGCTGTGTCCACCTGGTGTTTCCTTTTCTTGGTGGTAACAGCCATGGCTGCCCCACGAACTGATAAGCATTCTTCATGGGAAGTAGACTGCATCAAAATCTGGTATTTTGATTACCACACTGGCAAAAAAGTATCTGAAAGTGAGCCAGCATTCCTCATAAGGACAGGCCTCAGCAAGGACAAAGCTGAGGCAGAGACTCCGTTTAGGATTCCCAAGGGGTGGCAGGGCGCCAGGTACTTGAACTGTCGCTGCTGTGCCAGGGTGTTGTTAGCAGGAAGCTGTAGTCTGCAGTGGAGGCACTCTGATACCAGATGTGGGCATCCCACGTGTTATGTTAGCCACTGTGCCACACTTGTGCTCCTTCACGCCTTCCTCCTGGTGTCCAGTGCTGTTGTTCTGGTAACTTTCTTCTGGTCTCTCACAGTCACTTCCCTTTCTTGCTCCCCATCCTTCCTGGAAGACTGTCCTTTCTGGCCTGCTCTCCTTGCGTCTGCCCAGTGCTCTTGAGTATTTGTTTGTAGTGCCTGTTGGTGTTGGTGTTCAGGAGAGCTCTGTCCCTACTGTGCCCTGTCATCCTGTGCCAGCTCTGGAACCAAAACTAGCTCTCCTCTTTGGCTATCTTAACAAGCTCTTCCGGATGTGAACAGCTGGCCATTGAAGTAGATCTTACAGCAGAGTTAAGTGGCAGCTTTCTAGAGATGTTCAACACAAGTTATAGGCCAGATTCTGACATGTGTGATTTCGTCACTGTGGATTCTTTTATTGTTTTTTTTAAAAGACTTATTTATTTTTATTGGAAAGTCAGATATACAGAGAGGAGGAGAGAGAGAGAGAGAGAGAGAGAGAGAGAGAGAGAGATCTTCCATCTGTTGATTTCACTCTGCAAGTGGCCACAACAGTCGGTGCTGAGCTGGCCCAAGGCCAGAACCCTAGAGCCTCTTCTGGCTCTCCCATGAGGGTGCAGGGTCCTAAGACATTGGGCCGTCCTCGGCTGCTTTCCCAGGTTACAAGCTGGATGGGGAGCTGGGCCACCAGGATTAAAACCAGCGCCCATGTGGGATTCTGGGACTTGCAAGGCAAGGGCTTTAGCCACCAGGCTAGTGTGCCGGGTCCTCTTTGATTGCTTTTTAATTTTAGTGGAATTTATAATGTGCAATCTACTGAATCCTTTATCATTGAGGATTACTTAACAATTAGTGATCTGTCTTTACTGGGCTTATTCAATTCAAAAGCTCCACTTGAGAGGCAGGTCTTTGACCTGCCTTGGGTGCCTGCATTCCATATCAGAATGCCTTCCTGGTTTGAATCTTGGCTTTCCTCTTGCAGTCGAACTTCCTGGTAATGCATAGGCTGGGAGGCAACAGAGGATGGCTCAAGTCCTTGGGTCCCTGCCACCCAGTTGGGAGAACCAGATGGAGTTCAGGCGCTGATCTTCAGCCTGGGCCAGGTTTGGCTGTTGTTGGCATTTGGGGAGTGAATAGTGGATGGCAGATTCTCTCTGCCTTTCAAAAACACAGCAAAAACAAACAGAAAAACAAAACAAAACAAAAACCACCCAAAAAACAAAGAGCAAAAAACAAACAAAAAAGCCCTAGCAGCAAATACAGTACAAAGCATGCATCCCATATCATTTTGATTCAGTTCCTGCCACCCACTTAGGAAACTTGGATTGGGTTCCTGGTACCTGGCTTCCACCCAAGCCGTTGTGGGTATTTAGGGGAACAAAAAGGCAAGCTAGATCTATTTCTGTGTGTGTCTTTCAAAATGGAAAAGAAGAATGCAAAAAACCCTGTGCCAGCTGGAAGTGCTTTTTGAATATTGTGGTTTAACAGATAATTAAAATATTGACTCTGGAACTTGTCTTTGTGGCACAGCACGTAAAGCTGCCACCTGCAATGCCAGCATCCCTTATGGGAACCAGTTCGTGTTCCAGCTGCTCTGCTTCCACTGCAGCTCTCTGCTAATGGCTTGGGAAAAGCATCAGAGGATGGCCCAAGTGCTTGAACCACTGCCAGCCATGTGGGAGACCTGGAAGAAGATTCTGGCTCCTGGCTCCAGCCTGGTCCTGCTCCAATGACTGCAGTCATCTGGGAAGTGAACCAACAGATGAAAGCTCACTCTCTCTCTCTCTCTCCCTCCTGCACCCCCAGGGGTGTGTGTGTGTGTGTGTGTGTGTGTGTGTGTGTGATGCTAACTAAATATGTTGACTCTGGATTTCAGGATTCCTATCCAGTAAGCTGAGGTTGGTACCAGAGGCATTGAAAATGTTGTGTTTATTTCCTCGAACTTGTGGCATCCTAGGTCACAGGTGATGCTGGAGCATCTGCTGGAGGCTTTGTGGGAACCAGGAATCAGGAGCTCCATCCAGATCTCCCTCATTAATGACAGGGGCCAAGCACATGGACCATCTTCTGTTACCTCCCAGGCATGCTGGCAGAGACTGGCTGGAATGGGAGCTGGCACACTAACGGGAGATTCCCATGTCATCACAGGTGGTGGCTGACCCCGTGAGCCACAGTTCTGGCCCCTCAAGTTATTTGTCTTTGAAATGTTGGGTGACGAAGCTAAGACCACTGAAGGTGACCAGAGAGCCTGCAGGTAGTACCTGTGCAAGACCATGTCCTCCTTCGGGACAGTGACGTCAGGAGGCCGAGCAGGAAGTGGAATGAGGATGGAGGCCGTTTGCATTATTTAATGTAATTGTCATGAACAACTGGTCAGCCACTTAACAATTCTTTTTTTTTTTTAAAGGTTTATTTATTTTTATTTGAAAGGCAGATTTACAGAAAGAAAGAGATACAGAAAGATCTTCTATCCATTGGTTCACTCCCCAAGTGGCCACAATGGCCGGAGCTGAGCAATCTGAAGCCAGGATCTTCTTGTTGGTCTCCCACGCAGGTGCAGGGTCCCAGGCTTTGGGCCATCCTCCCCTGCCTGCCCAGGCCAAAGCAGGAAACTGGATGGGAAGTGGGTCTGCCGGGACACAAACCAGCACCCACATGGGATCCCAGTGCATGCAGGGAGAGTGGCTGCTGAGCCGTTGCACCCGCCCTCCCCTTACCAACCCTTCTCCTCAAAAAAAATCTTGCACATGAGAAATTTGGGGTAGTGAGAGTCTGAGTGATTGGATTCGCCTTTTCTCCTGCTCACTGCAGTAACTTACAGACCCATCAAAGATTCCCCAGAGGAGCTGGAGGCAGCTTTGCAAGCCAACAATGTGCAGAATCCCCTAAAAGCTCCCCAGATCTCTGATTTCTCTGTAATCCATGCTGGAGAGATGACTGCACTACAGTGCTGGCTGCTTCTAGGTGAAGTGGAGGCTGATTCTCCACTCTTCGAGGAGCTGCCAGGCTGGTCTTCAGAGTGGCTGCACCGTTCTGCATAGGCCAGCAGTACACTAGGGCCCACATTCCTCCATAGCCTTCCTAATGGCTGTGATGCAAAATGCCATTGTGGTTTTATCTCATTTGTATTTTTCTGATGACTAATGATGCTCAGTCCCTTATAATGACTTTTTTTGAAAAATGAGTTTGCTGGTCATTTATGTATCTTTTTTGAAAAATATCTGTGCAGAACCTTGGCACACTTTAAATGGGGTTGGCTTTCCGTTATCAAATTGTGACGGTGCTTTATGTATCTGAGTGCTTCTTAGATACATGAAATGAAAATGTTTTCTTTCATTCCATGAGTTAGCTTCTGAATTTCTTGGTAGGCCCTTTGTAACACAAAAACTTTTATGTTAGTAAAATCTAGTTTATCTCTGTGTGTGTTATGTGTCTTTGCGCATGCTATCTGCATGTGCATTTGTTGAAAACGGCTCCATTGCATGGGGTTGGCGCCCTGCTTGACAGAAGGGTTGATTTCTGGACTCTGTTCTGGCCCACGGATCTCTGTGTTTGGGCTCTGCCAGCATGCACAACTCCTGCTTTGTAGTAAATGTTAAAATTGCTAAGTATCAGACCTCCAGATGCACCCTGGTTTTTTTTTTTTAATTGTTTTAATTATTCAGGCTCTTGAGTTCTAACTGTAGATGGAAGCTCTGTTGCACTCTCTCTCGGTCACCTGGGGGAGCTCATCAGCGATTCCGCTTTCAGCTGATTACTGAGCATGGGCTATTCTTCTGTCATTTTGTATTTTCTTTAATTTTGTTCATCAATGTTTAATCTTTTTCAGAGTGTTAGTATTGCATTTTGGGGGGTTAAGTTTAGCCCCAAATATTTCATTTTGTAATGCAAGTGTAAATTTTTTTATTGTTTACCAAAAAAGTCAACTGTTTTTATATATTGACACTGTTGAATTTATGAGTTGTAGTAAATTTTAGTTTAGGTTTTATTAGGATTTTCTATATGTGGCATCTTTCTCTTTGTAAGCATAGCTTATATAAATATCTTGGCCTGAACTCCTTGAAGCATTTGGCAATCACTTGCTTTAAGGTCTTGATGTCAAGAGCTGCTGGAGCTCTGACTCCAAAGAGTGTCTTTGAAATACAGCATGCATTCGCTTCCCAGCCCTGAAAAGCCAAAAAGTCTCCCCGCAAGGCCAGGTCTCCTGTGTTGACCCGGGGCCATGCTGTGCCTGTCCAACCAGATAACATGTCTAATCTCTTAGATAGTTTGAAGACTCCAAAACTTAGGCACGTTCCAGAACCTGTTTCATGCTAATTAAAATCTACTGCTCTATCAAAGAAAAGGAATGAATAGAGACACCCTAAAATCTGCAAAATAGCTTAAATTGTAGCAGGGGCTCCCCATGCTTATAAACTCTTCAGATGTCTTACCCAAGGTGGTGTGTAATAACATACTTCCTTTTCAAATGAATGTAATCCAGGTTCAAGGATGTTAACTCACTATCAGGGTAGACAAGTGATAATTCTGTAATGGTCGACTAGAGGCTAAAGCTGTCAAAACCCACCTCTTCACACTACAGGACACTTGTACTTTGGGCTGAGACAAATGAGGGACCTGGGAGGTGCCAGTTTCGCTCTCTAAGCTCATTACTCGCTGATGGGAGATGCTACCAGTCTAATACTGACTCCGGTCTACAGTGAAGTTAGGCTGGCCACCCCAGAGGTTTTCCACTGCTCACAGGTCAACCCCCATGAAGTATAGCACCGAAGTTAGTGGAATTGAAATGCTTTGGTTATATCTACAAGGCTCCTATAGGTCAGCCAGCTGTGTGTTTGCGAGCTACTGACCAAGCAGGTACTACTAGCTGGTGGAGGCTGTGGTGGTGGACACTTAGCCTCAGCCTCTGCCGTTTTGGTCTTGTGTGTGTAGATGTGCACAAAGCTGGGAGGGACAGAGGGAGGAAAGGGAGAGAGAAGAAATCTTGGAATAAGTGTAGAAGCCCAACACTTCAGACGAAGGATCACGTTGGGTCGTTCCTGCGCTGCTGCTTGCTATATTCTCTGGCTCTACCGTGTGGGTACTGGAAGCTCATTACATGTGACCGCGTCCAGCTCACTTAGCACATCTATGTGTGCGTGTGTACCATTTTGACCCCCAGAGCAAGGAAATGTGGAAATATTTACAAATGTTGAACTTTCACAGTAAAAACAAACAAACAAACCAGGGAGATCTGCTCCAATCATGGGCAGGAGGATTCCTGATGAGTTTACCGAAGCTGATTTTTCAGACCAAACAGTTCAGGATGCTAGGGTTGGGAGCACAAATGAACAGAGGATACATAAACATTTATCACAGCACCCAGCATATAGTCAGCCTTTGAGAACGCTGGTGAACTCTCGGCTTTGACCAGGCCAAGTGCAGCCCTGGGCAGTTTTCCCAGTTGTGCAAGAATTGCTCTAGGAGGGCTCGGCAGCGTGGCCTAGTGGCTAAGGTCCTCGCCTTGATCCCATATGGCTGCTGGTTCTGATCCCGGCAGCTCCACTTCCTCTCTGTCTCTCCTCCTCTCAGTATATCTGACTTTGTAATGAAAATAAAATAAATAAATCTTAAAAAAAAAAGAATTGCTCTAGGAGAGAAAGATCATCTCCTGGCTTAACCCTGAAGTCAGGTTCTGGAAGAGTTTTGCTGAATGACTCCTGCATGGACAACCTGGCTTAAACACTGTTGCTCAGCGTTTTGATGCATTTTCCTCATTGGCTGTTTCAGTCTGCGTCATTTTTGAGTTTGCCAAGAAGTGGCTTTTCCATTTAGCCATCAGAAGTGTGGAGAAAGAACGAGCCTGGCCCACTCTCCAGGGACTCCTCCCTGGAGAGTTCTCATGGCGCTCAAGCTCACGCTCAGGTGAGGTTATTGTTTGGACGGTCTCCAGGCAGCCTGGTCTCCCCATCAGTATTTTCCTGGCTGTTTTGGAACATCCCTTGAAAGTTGAAACAACAGGACTAACTCAAGGCCACAAGAATTTAACTGGGCTTTTAAAGGAAATGTGGCTTGAGATCCTACGTATTTTCCGTGTGAATGTGTAGATGATTTCATGTGTGAAATCCTGTTGTATTTTATATACACACTCACATGAGGGTATGGATATATGCGTTCATGAAGTCTTACTTAGAACAACTAAAGTAACTTGACTGTTTATCCTAAGCCTTATTTCATGTCTATAAAAGGTATTTTGACTGTTGCTTGATGTTTTATTTACTCTCTAGTTAGACATTTACAACCATATTCCAAATGTGCGGTGGCTGCAAACTGCATCGTGTGATGTCACAGCAACTGCTCTGACGAAGTGTTTCTCCAGTTTCACAGTAGACTTCCTGTTACACCAGCAAAGGCATGTGTGGGTGCCAGAGGCACACTTAGAATGCCTGTGATAAGTGTAAAAATTCATACAATTGTTCTGGTCTTGGACATGAAACACACCTTCCCTCTGTTAGTAACGTAGGCATTTCCCCTCAGACGAGGCTGTGCGTCACTCAAAATGGCAAGAACGCCTATTACTCCCACCCAGGCAAAAGGGTGCCTTTGGGGTATTCTGGGGTCACAGCCTATAACAGGAGCCGACAGAGTCCTGGGAGAGGCAGGAGCTGTCAGGCACGTGCGTGGCTTGCTGTCCCCTGTTTCTCTTTGGATCTGTTGGTTGCTGATTTTGTCTTGTCTTTGGAGGTGAGACTGTCTCTTCATGTGTCCTCAAGTGAGCATCCACATATGTATTAAACCTGGCGTTGTGTTCCAGCGACTGACCCAGGCTTACTACCTGTCCAATTGAATTCTGTCAGCTGTAGTTCAGCTCACAAAGGGAGATGCCAAAACATTTGTGAAAGATGTATATCATGGAAAAACTGCAGCAGGCTCATTTTTGGTACCAAAATGAGCTGATTTTCAATGCTTTTTTTTTTTTTTTTACAGCCATTTGAAATATCTTGTATACTTTGACCTGCAAATAGTTTCTGACTATGGATTCAAAAACAGAGAGTGAAGCGGCATTGCATGTCGATTGCTTTTCACAGTGCAAAATTGGTCTCAGTTTTTAGCTTGAAGTCTGCACTGTTGTGGGGGATATGGGCTGGAATATCAAGCAGGTTGCCTGCTATTTTTATATGATGTGCCCTGATGTGTACTTTTTGTGAAGTGCTTTTAGTTTTTTAATCAATTCCTTCCATATATGGCTCTAATTTCTGCTTTAAATTTTTTTAAAAAATATTTATTTTTATCTGAAATGCAGAGTTACAGAGATAAAGAGAGAGAGAGACTTCATCTACTGGTTCACTTCTGAAATGGTTACTATGGCAGAAGCTGAGACAATCTGCCATCAGGTACCAGGAGTTCCTCCGGGCCTCCCATGCAGATGTAGGAGTCCAAACACCTGGGCCTTCCTCTGCTGCTTTCCCAGGCCCTAAGCAGGTAGAGGAATCAGAAGTGGAGTAGCCAGCACACGAACCAGCTCCCATATGGGGTGTCAGAACAACAGGCAGAAACTTAACCTATTGTGCCACAGTGGCAGCCCTAGTTTTAGGCTCTTTTGTAAAGAGGGGATTTACTCATTTATTTGAGAGAGAGACTTTTTCACTCGCTGATTCACTCCTCGACTGACTGTAACACCTGGGTCTGGGAACTCCATCCGGTCCTCCTACGTGGGTGGCAAAAGCTCAAGTGCTTGAGCCATGGAGGTGCCTTAGCCTGAGGCTGGGAGTGGAACAGCTAAGCCTGCTAGCAGCAGCCCTACAGGGGATGGAGACATTCCCCAGTTGTGGCTTAACTCCATGGCCAACAAGGCCCGCCCCCACAGCTCATCTTCAACTAAGCTCAGTGGGTTTCAGTTAAATTTCCTTTTTCTCCCTCATCGGAATCACATAAATCCCAAATGGTGATGCCTGTATTAGTATGCTTTTAAGATTTTTTCTACTTGCAACATTTGAAAAGTTCTCACATTTAAATGAAAATAGTGAAACGAATGGCCTTGGGATGGAGGACTGTAATAAAGGGAGTAAAGTCTGTATTATATGGGCAGTGAACAGATGACACGAAGTTTTATCCTCCAAACAAGGAGAGTGGTCATCGGTAGTTTTCTGTGAAGTCTGAGAACAAATTTGCACAGAAGAAGTTCCCTCTGTGGTTCTGGGTTAAGGATCCTCAAGAAATCCATGTTCCTTGCCAGCACTTCCTCAGACTAGCATCCTAGCCTCCTTTGGAGCTTCACCCCGGGAATCCAGGCGCCCTGCTGTCCGTTGTCCTTGCTAACCCATCTAGCTGGTCTTTGGAGAAGCTCTTGTGATCCAACCCAGAGCCCAAAACTTCTTGGAGAAGTGGAATTTGACTTGCTGTGATTTATTGATTAATAATGACTTCAGAGGATCATTTTGCCTCAAAGTAGAAATATCTCACAGAGCTGCAACATGAGGCAATGAGACAACTGATACCCAGCCGTGACGGCAAGTCCAACAAATGTGCTCCCTGGTCCACGCCTGACGCAGGTGCAGCCCTGAGGCCGGTGAGGCTGCTGGGGCCCATGGGCTCACCCTCCACCTTTCTGCCGCTGGCTTTGGAGCCATGCCTAGGTGGGGAGAGACACCTGCCGCTTGCTTTCAGCAGCACTCCAGTGCTCTGATGCTCGGTTTGCTTTATTTTATGTTCTATTTGGAAGCAAAGCATGAGAAGGAAACCTCCTTTCCTAGTAGGATTTTTAAATGCGATTTGCTTCACAAATACTACTGACAGCATACTAGTCCTTTTGAAATTTGCTAGGGAGGAAGAAGAGATTATTGTTCTCTTGAGAAATACATAGGATGAAGAAACTATGCATGGGCTTCAAAATGTCTCCACACCAAAATAATCCTCTCTTTTAATTCAATTTTCCACTGTTTTTTGAAGTATCCCTGTCATGGCTAGATCTGTTTGTCTTATCTATTTAAGATAAACATTTTCTCACTTTGATTGTTTCTGTCAGTCAAATAAAAGAAAACTTTCTTTCTGTTTTTTCAGGTGTTGTTACTGGGCTTTGGTCTTGTGTCCTTAGTCGTGATCTTAGATTTACAGTGAGAAAAACCCGGAAGTGCACCAGGGCCGTTTTTTCCCGGGCTCACAAGGCTACAGCACGCCCAGAGGAATGGTGCTATATTTGCTCAGCATTTGCTTGATGCGCCTGGTGTTAGTCAGGTGGCGATCCAGCCCAGAGAGTGTGTCATGCCGCCATGGTCGCATCTGTTATGGAGTCAGAGACTGGCCTCCGTAAGATTTTTTTGGAAAGGGAACCCCTAGCTGCTACACGGATGAGCTGTTCGTGTTTTAGCTTCCTCGTCATCTTGCTCTTTATTGTCCTGTCTGCTCTATTGGTCTTAGTATCCAATGATTCTGCCTCTGCTTTTCAGTCACTTGTGTTCATTTGTGAAAAGCATTGGTTGATTTGAGTTGGATGTAGTTCAGCAAATTGGTACACTCATTGCCTAAGTAAAATTGCAGTGTAACAAGCTCTGGAATTATAATATGTGATTGTAGCATATTACATGATAATAACTGTGTGCTCTACTAATGACTCCGCCTTACCATGTCCATCAGTCAGTAACCACAAAGTTCTCTTGATCCCGGACAGACCACCTGCTACCACTCAGGATAGCTTCACAAGAATTCAAACAACAAGCCCCGCCCCTCCCACCTTGCCCTGGACATATTCCAAAACATTCTGTCTGCCGGACAGAGCCTAAACTAAAGAAGACTTCCTCCCAAGGCACTGTGCCCCGAGGCTGCTTGCCTGGGAGCTGATTTTTGGCCCTGTGCTCCTGTCCAAGCCACAACCTGCATGACAACCATTACGATAGTGGAAGACTGTGCCAGGAACCAGGAACTAGAATCCCAACACCTTCTCATCTCCAAGTTCCAGGAAGTTTACTGGTTTTGTTGGTGGGCTTACTGGGAGTACGTCCATCTTGCTGTAGTATTACATAAGAAGGAAATTGAGAGAATTCCTAGTTGATTTAGGATAAAGTAAGACAGCCTTAGTGGTGTTTCTGTACAACTCCCTCTGTCCATCATGTGGTGTCAGTAAGTGCATTACATCGTTCATTAAAGAGAAAACCCCTTCCTGGATAGAAGTCCCACACAGCTCCTTGGAAAGCTTTGACTACTTTAGAGAATTTTTTGTGGCTTATTAAATGATAATTTCTACACCCTACGGAAATGCGTGTGGCCAAGTGAGAAACAACTGACGATTTGAAATCCGTGAACGTTTTTTCACACTTCACAGTTTCTGTGAAACTAACGAACCCCTCCCCTATATGCTTGGGTTTAAAAATTTTTGCACCAAGCAAAGCTTATCTTTTAAACTAATTTTACATGAACTGTGTGAAGTACGCTCATAGATACACATGTGTGTGTTCATGTCTATGCGCATGCATAGAAACAGGAAACTATCTGACGTGCTGTTCGTTATCTATTAATAATATCTCTTGTAAGGTTAACAGTCATTGTGTTTGTTACTTCCCAGTACCAGAAGCTGCTACCCTGCCAAGAAGTCAGTGCCACCTGCTCCTCCTCCACCCCCCTCCCATCATGCTTATCAACAGGAAAGAACCGAGTCGGAACACTCAGCGTGGTTTTTCTGCTTTTCTCATTCCAGGTGATGTATTGCACATCACTGCTCCCCAGAAGTTCACCTTTGAAGAGGCAGAAGAAGAGTGTAGGCAGCAGTACGACAGGCTGGCGACAGTGGGGGAGCTACAGGCGGCCTGGAGGAATGGGTTTGACCAGTGCGATTATGGGTGGCTGTTGGATGCCAGCGTGCGCCACCCTGTGACTGTGGCCAGGGCCCAGTGTGGAGGTGGTCTGCTTGGGGTGAGAACCCTGTATCGTTTTGAGAACCAGACAGGCTTCCCTCCCCCCGATAGCAGATTTGATGCCTACTGCTTTAAACGTAAGTGTTTAATACCTTTTTTAAAATTATAGACTTAAGTACTTGGAAGGCATGCATTGATGTGTAGCTAGTCATTGGAATGCAGTCCGCGTCTTGCAGTGTGCACACGAACTGGGGGCTTGCAAAAGCCAGTACACTCAGCAGCAACGCTGGGTGAAAAGAACAGGAAATTTGACAAATGAATTTTTAGAGAGCATAATGAAACAATCAGGTCAGAGTTGTAACTGCCCTGTTGTACCCAGAATCATGGCACATGTTACTGAGTGATTCTTTTTAATTACCTTGTTGTCCTTGGATGTTGCTTTGTTGTTGGTGTTATAATACTGGAGGTGACCATGGCTGACTCCAACCCTTGAATTCTGTTTTGCCTTTAATCTCACTTTGTCTTTGAAATTGGAGACCAATCAAATGTCAATAATTGCAGGTGAGTACTTGGAGCTGACCCTGATAATCATAATGGTCTTTTTTATATAACAAGTAGCAATGCTATTGATAAAAATATCCTCATATCCTGCTGTATTTCAACCTGTGAAAATGTGTGCCTCCTTGTGAGTAGCTCAGTATTGAAGTAACTGAAATACAGTTGCAGCATAGATGAGCTGTTTTCAATTATGCTTGATAATGAATATTAGTTTTACAGGAGATTTCCAAATGTTTATAATGTAAGTATTTTGATTTTCAGGTATCTTTATTATAGTAACATTTAGCATGTAACATGATATCATAAAATCCTTAAACACGCCATTACACTTGAGTCTCTTTGTAAGGTTTGTAGTAGAGTCTACAATGTGCTGGCTAAGTCCTCATCCCCCAGCATTGTGGGGGACCCTGCCTGTGTCCAAGATAGCGTTATGTCATTTTGAAAAGCAGCAAATGTTTCCAATGTATCTTGTTCTAGTAGCACCTAGTTAACACCTAGTTGAGAGGAGTAAAAAGCACCCTTGTTTATTAAGTAATTGGTTTCTGAAATGAAATCTGTGGGCATTTGTCATCAGAGAAGGACACAGTGCAGTCAGCATTACAGTGAGTGGTAGTGGACCAGGAAGGTTGGAGTTCCCGCCCTTCTGTCTCTTGCAGCTCATGGGCCTTGGCTATGAGACCATGGACTCAGCTCTGCGTGTCAAAGCCACAGGCTGTGTTGTCAGTTGAGTCAAGCTGGCTGAGCTCCGAGTGTGCTGATTTTTGTTCTCAGACTTTGAAACACTACACAGAATCTTTCTTGGTCATGTTCAGGAAAAGGAGCAGCAACAGTAACAAAGGTCTGAGCCAAGAGTAGGCAGACACATGTTCCTTTAAACCAGGTTCTCACAGCACTGACTTTAAAATTCAGGCTGAAAGCTCAGTTTTATGTTTAATGGCAGATAAGATCCAATGACGGTTTTGGACTGACCTGGGGCAGGGATGAAGGGTAAGATCAGAGAAATAATAACCTCACTATGTTAGGGATTAAATTTTCTTGTGTTTGTTTTAAAAGTGGCACCCAAAAACTTTTAAACAGTGATTTTTTTCTTTGTGAATGTAAAATAGAAACCAAGTCAATCTTTAGTCTCTGAGAGTGTTATTTAGAAATTTCAACCTAATGTGTTTGCTTATTTAAAAGCACTTACACAAATGCATGAAACAATGACATACTTAGATTCAAACAGAATAAGGTCCTACTAATAATTTACCTAAAATGCAAAAAGATTTGAAGATTTAGGCACACATTTTTCTCTCTAATTCATTTAAATATATATAATTTGGAAATCTAATGCACTGATATTTGGGGTTTTTTTCCCCATTAAAACTTGAGTCTAGATTCCTGATCATTTCTTTTCTACCTAAGCCTCCACCATACTGAGAATTCACTCAGCAAATAAATGTTAAGAAACTTTAGACCAGGGCCTGTGTGGTGTAGTGGCTTAAGCTGCTGCTAGCATCCCATATCAGGACCATTTGTGGTCCAGCTTTCTTCCAATGTGCCTGAGAAAACAGCAAAAGATAATCCAAGTACTTGGGCCCTGGCTACACAATGTGGGAGACCAGGGTGGAGTTCCTGGAGCTTCAGCCAGGCCCAGATCCTGCTGTTGAAGCCATTGGGGAGTGAACCAGTAGGTGGAAGATTTCCCTTCATCTGTCTTTCCCTTTCTGGCTTCTCTCTCAGTTTCAGATAAACAAATCTTTTTTAAAAAAAGAAAGTTTAGGCAATAACTTAATTTTCTAAACTGCCTGATGCTAACAGCTTCCCCGTTTTTAGTTCACTTGACAGGGATCTTCTTAGTATATATTTCTAAAGGAAAGATTTACAAAATATTCTCCAAATGAGTTGGCTGGTGTCCACCTTCCCCACATAGTCAGGTAGTGACTAACTTTTGGAGGGTGTCCTTTTTAAGATTGTGGTCTAAGTTAACTCCCAAAAGGATCTCAGAGGTGCACAGCTGGCTGTCTGAGTAGAGGAATTTGAGACAGTAACCATATTTTTCTTGTTTACCAAATATAGAAAGTGGTTTTTATAGTCACTTGGTGAATGAACAATGCCAGGCCTTACTTTATTAAAATTCCCTTTCCTTATAAAGTTACAGAAGAGAACAAATGCCTGGTAAGAAAGACGGTTGGCATCTTGTCAAATGGACTGAAAGATAGAAGGATATAGCCTTTCCTTATGTGTTTTCCCTTGGTGATTAAATCATTCCCCTTTTAATACTTCTTTACCTCACTAAGCAAGATCTGTGGCTCCTGGAGAGTTATTCCACACTTTGAAAGATCATCCCGTACATCCCAGACTGACATGACTCCGTAAGTCCAACATTGCATCAGAGTTGGAGCCCACTTTTCCTCCTTGGGTTGGAGGCTAACATGACATGACTCCCTAAGTCCAACATTGCATCAGAGTTGGAGCCCACTTTTCCTGCTTGGGTTGAAGGCTAACATGACATGACTCCCCAAGTCCAACATTGCATCAGAGTTGGAACCCACTTTTCCTGCTTGGGTTGAAGGCTAACATGACATGACTCCCCAAGTCCAACATTGTATCAGAGTTGGAACCCACTTTTCCTGCTTGGGTTGGAGGCTAACATGACATGACTCCTCAAGTCCAACATTGCATCAGAGTTGGAGCCCACTTTCCTGCTTGGGTTGGAGGCTAACATCTGAAAGATGGACGTTTGTGTTGTTGAGTACAAGTGTGTAGTAGTCCCTTCCATGCTTGCTCAACGGAAACAGTTACCTTGTTTTTGTAATTTCAGCCTCCTCTATGTGACCCCACTTTGAACATTCGCTGTTTTCCCATGCCTTGCTTTGATTAAACTGGCAGCCAGCGGTAGTGGTGTGGAGAAGGTTAAATTACTTCCCATCACTTCCTCCGCTATCATGTGTATCTGTTCGTTTTTAAATCGGCCTGACCTCTCAAGCTATAGTCAGTCCGTTATCTTTTCTGTGTCCTGGATCACACACCGGCCTTAATTGTGTGCCAGTCATTGATGTGTCCAAGATGCTTCCTGCTGGCTGAAGTTGAATCTGTTAACATTCAGTCACTCATAAAACTTTTAAAAGTTGAAATTCAAATTCAATTCCCACAACTGTGAACCCAGAATCAGCTGCTTAGATATCTGCCCCACTTGCAACTTCTTCCCCCATGGATACTTATTTTTATATGTCGCACTGAACGCAGGAGAAGCAGTTTAAACTGGTCCTTCCTTTAAAATGTGGACAGCATGGATTTGAGCCAAATCCACTGTCAGGCTGCTAATAGGAGTTTTATGTTATTAGGAAGAGTGCCTCGTGTCCTCCAGCAGCAGCACAGGGAAGAGAGTTGATGGGACATAAAATGCCATGCGTCCGGTGATGGAAAGCATCTGCGTGGCGGGCAGCTGCAAAGTCTGGAAGGGCCCTTGTGGGAGAGCCGCAACACCGACTCGCCTTGGCTTCCTTGCTGTGGAGCTGAGGAATTGCTGGTGGTTTTCCAGGACTTCTCTGTGTGCTCCCACCTTCTGGAAGGATACTTTTAGAATGAGCTGGAGTTGTGCTTTTATTTCTATGATGGACCATTGCCATGGTGGTGCATATTCCTTAGCAATCTCTTGGTAGATATTTGTGCTTTTAAAAATTATTTCCTTTTTTGGAAAGGCTGCAACAAATGGCACAGATGATCAGATACATTGAGTTATGATGGAAATCAGCTGTTTGCGAAAAAGCTGCCCAAACCCAAAGGAAGTCTGAGGCTTGCCGTTCCAAGTAGCAGAATTAATTGACAAAATTATAAGCAGACCTTTTAAAAGAGCACTCTAAAATCACTGAGAACCCTTTCCCCTTCAAAGTCTCTCTCTCTCTCTCTCTCTCTCTCTCTCTCTCTCTCTCTTCCTCTCTCTCTCTCTCTCTCTCACACACACACACACCCCTCTTTGTCTTGTGAGGCAAACCTTTGGAGATATGTTGCTGTCCGTGCATTTAGGACAAGGAAGACCAAGAGTATACTGTACAGTCAAAAACGACAATGACATGTGTTTGTTCGTTTTTAAAAGACTGAGTCCATTTATAAATTGTTCTAAAAATATTTTACTGGCCTGACTGGAAGCTGGTAACAGAGAACTTGAGCTGGAACCTAGGAGGAACAGATTCTCAGGCCCTTGGTCCCTCAAGCAATCTCACCTCCCTCCAAGTTAATTCTGTGAACCATGGCGATGCTCGGAGCAAAGAAATCAAATTAGCCTTTTTGTTGTTATTAGCAATAATATAACTAAATTTTCTCTGATATGCAGTATGCTAAGGGTTTATATTATGTTTCCATGGGAACTTTCTCTATATGTCTTCTTTTTTTTTACTATTTTCCCCAAGAATGCAGTTAAAAAGAGAAATATGAAATTTGGCAGCTAAGTGAAGTAACGGTTATGGAATTTCAGAGGATAGAGAATTGAATTAAGAGAAAAAGAATGGTTGTGCACATTTGTGTCCATAAATTGTTCATGTCAATCAAAATAAACCAATGCTTCTTGCTAGAAATGCATGCAGAAGGAACTTCTCTTAAACGGGAGGAAAAATGTCCTTCAGTATGTCTTTCCAAGAATACAACTCTTTGTCTTTGTGTGTATATATATATATATATTGTATATCATATATCATATATCATATATCATATAGAAAGACAAATGGTGACAAGTTTTCAAGAATACTTACAGGTACACTAATACAAGTGACCACGACATTTGCATTGTAAAATCGATGCATCTGGGCTGCCTGGTGCAAGGTCTAGGGAATGCCAACTGCTAATTACAGCTTTAAGCAAGGGAAAAAAAGTGAGGAGCCACTTACCTCCTATTCCGATTTACAGCAAAGTTCCATCATTTGATCATTAAGTTTGCACACAGCATATGGAACTGAAAGATACCTAATTTTGTTTTTCAGGGCCTCCTGCTTTAGCATTAGATGCTACAGAACCTCACCTGAGAGCTAGCTTGGAGCCCTAGCGGGTGTAACAGGAAACTGATCATTAACCGTTTTCAAAAGCAGTTCCTTCAGATTCAGTGATGTCCAGTTTTTGATTGTATAAGATACTGATCTTTAAAATATATATATAAAATTCAGTCTTTCTGCAGTAGGCTGCTGGACTTTCCCTGTGTTGAGGAGGAATCTTGTTTACAACACTGGAACTTCAATAAACAATTTAAATCACTTTCAACAGGGCAGGCCATTCTGTGTCAATTTCAAGGCATTATAACAGAGCATTCGATGATGACAGGTTGCTTGAGGTGGCTGAGCCGGTTCTTTCTGATGCTCGGGGCTGCTCACAGGGATTTGTAATTACAGACCTAAAACACAGCATCTGGGTCCTGGGCTTCCTGTACATTCGTGTTCCATGCTAAAGTAAGCCTGGAAGCAAGACCTTTCGGAAGTCCATAGTGTATAGGGCATAGAGCTGAGTACATCCCATCTACTGTTAGGACCAAGTCTCCTCCCTGGAGTTGAAGTGGAAAGGAAGCTGGAGCCGGGTGGCCCACACCTAGAACTGAAGGAAGAGTAGTAGCAGGCTTCCGTTACCCCATTTTCACCAAAGTCTTCATGGACTGTGTCGTGGTTTATATGTAACCCGGACACGCTTGATGTGACTTTGGTGTTGTCTTCTGATCTGAGGCACTGCTTGTCCCCTGAGTGCAGCTTGAGAGGGAGGGAGTGTGTGGAGAGAGCTGTCAGCAGGGGAGCTTCCAGAACAACAGCAAGTTCTCCTACCTGGCTGCAGGGTGCTGCTGTGGCTTTAGACAGACTGTCATCTGTACCCACACTGTGCGTGTGTCATAGCCTTACCGTTCTAGACCACTGAGCAACTTGTGACTCCTGAGTATTCAATGATCAGTCTTTGGGTTAACTTAAACACAACTGTTAGAGTCCTCTCCATCACAACACACTTCCGAGTCACCCTGAAATAACCAGAAGCACTGAGCCAACACTGGACATACAAAATATTTTTTATTAGTGAATTGTCTAATCAACTCTTTGAAATTATTTTTCTAGCTAAACCGAATATATCAGAGGCCACAACCATCGAACTGAACCTCCTCCCAGAAACCACATCACCCACTTTATCCAAAGAACCACAAACAGCAGTTGAGAGAACCACACCAAGCATCCCTTTAGTCACCGAGTTACCTATCCTTACAACCAAATCCCCTCCTGTGGGAAAAATAGTCCCTTCTGAACAGAAATCCACAGCCCAACCTCAGGCAGTAACTGACAGATTAGCCACTGGGCCACCCACACTTGGTGGGGGTACCCAGGAGCCTTGGGAAACGGCTTCAGGTGCCCTGGGAAAGCCAGACATATCTGACATGGAAGAAGTGCTTCCGAGCACACATGCCATTACCTCGCACGCAACAGACTCAGGGGCTGCTGTGCTGGAGGACGCGCAGACCCAGGAATTAGTCACACGGATGGAGCAAATAGAAGTGGGTCCCTTGGTAACGTCTATGGGAAACCCAGAGCATGCGCCTGTCAAGGAATGGTCTGGAAGGGAAACACCTTTTGTATCTGCAAGATCGACCGTGGGATCCAGCATCGAAAAGAAAGCTGAGAGCATGCCTTCTGAACCAGTGACCACGAATCACCACGGGTTGACCTTGGGGCAAGACAGTGGGGAAGATGGAACACTTACGCTGAGGTCTGGTCAGAGCACCTTGGTCCTTAGCCAGGTACCTGAAGTCATTACAGTGTCAAAGACCTTGGAGGGCACCACCCCCACTCAGTACAAGGACTCAGTCTCAGCCCCTACCACTGTCGCACCTGTACCTAAGCCTGACAGTGATGAATCATCTGCAGATGAATGGGAAGAGAAGCAAACGAACAGCAAAGATGTCATTGGCCCGTATCTGTCTCCTCTACCTTTTCCATCACAGCCTCATACAGAAACAGAATTATTTCCTTACTCCAGTGATAAAACAACAGAGGGAATAGCCACAGGGGTCTATTCTCCTTCGCACACACAAGTGGCCCAAGGAAGAGAAAGAACAGAAACACTGAGTCCAGAGAAAACAGACGCTGGGATGCAAGAGATCACCGAAGAGCCACGGATGGGAAAATCAGAGGAAGACAGCTTCTCTGGAATGAAGCTCTCCACATCTTCCTCAGAGCAATTGCATGTCACGGGCTCCTTCGTGGAAATGACCACAGCATCAAGTGCAGAACCCACAGAAATGGGAGGCGTGGAGGAAGAGTTTACGAAACCTGGGATTGGATCGCAAGCTACGGCAAGGCGTGATGAGGTTTTCACCACAGGGCACATGACCGACAGTACTTTCCACGTGGAGGTAGTTACTGTGTCCAAATGGTCATGGCATGAAGAGAATGTGACATCAGAGCTGGTAGAGCCCACAGCACATGCTGGCTCCCCAGTCACGGGGGTAAGCAGAAAGGAAGAAGAAACGTCAAGTTTCATTGAAAATGGAGACAAAGTCACTCCTATGGAGGAACGTTCTCAAAAACCATCAGAAAAAGCTACTGGGGAGGATGTCACAGATCCTGGGGAATTCACAGTGCAGTTTCAGCCAACTGCAGCCACCAGTGTTATGGAGAAACCAACCTTCACAGGTGCTGCACCCACCAAAAGAGTCCCATCTGTCACAAGCACAGAGGGCCCACTCATTTCTGCAACTATGGAAGGAAGTGCTATGGGTGAAGGAGAAGAGGCGGACCTGCCTACGCCAGTGTCCGCTATCGTGCAGTTTGCGCACACTTCAGACGGGCAAGGATTGGCATTTGGTAAAATCACCCAACAGCCCACTCCTCATGCAGACACTTCCCATACTGTTCCTCTCTCTGTAATCCCTGAGTTAGTGTCTTCTGCGCCGTCAGAAGATGAAATTGCAGGTGAATCCTCTCAAGACAAAAGTGTCATTGATCAGACTCACCTTGAAACAGCCGCTTCTCCAGAAACAGTGAGAACAACGGAAATCACACAGGAGGCCACTCAGGAAGAATTCCCTGGCAAAGAACAGACAACAGGAAAACAAGTTCCTGCCCTCAGTTCTACAGCAGGTGCACCAATGTTGGCAACAAGTATCTGGGATGAACAAGAAGGTGATGGATCAGCATATACAATCCCTGGAGATAGGCTGGTGACCGCTTTGGGGAGGGTGCCAATTTTAGAAACAACTCCGGTTGTAAAAACCGAGCATGATGCATCCCACCCCCCGGAGGCCATCACTGAGCACAGGGCAAAAACAGATGAAGTGGTTACTCTGATACCAAGGATTGGACCCAAAGTATCTCTAAGTCCGGAACCTGAACAGAAGTACGAGACAGAAGGTAGTAGTGCAACAGGATTTGTATCACCTTTGAGTCCATTTAGCACCAGTGTTTCCCAATTTATAGAGGAAACCACTACTGGGAAAAGAGTTGAAACATCTCTAGATTATGCTGATCTAGGTTCAGGATTATTTGAAATGCCTAAAGCCACAGAGCTTCCAGGATTGTCAACCATTAAAGCCGTGATTCCAAGCAATACTACTGCCACGTTTGGGTCAGTAGATGGACTTCCCACAGCAGTGTTTGAGCCGTCTTCAGCACCCACTGAGAAACCTCTCATTGACAGAGGACCTGGGGAAGAGACAACCGGTGGCTTGGTGCTCATTGGAGAATCAACATCTCATGTTCTTCCCACTATCCCCGATGATATTGTAGCCAAGGACCCAGAAAGTGATATTGGTAGAGAGTATTTCACGACTTCCAGCACTCCTTTGGCCACACAGCCTCCAAGACCACCCACTGTGGAAAGCAAAGAGGCCTCCAGACCCCGGGCGCTCTCCACCCCACCACCCCCACCGGGGACAAAATTCCATCCTGACATAAATGTTTTTATTATTGAGGTCAGAGAAAACAAGACAGGTAAGTCTTTGCTTTCTCGCCACCCCGTTGGAGGCACTCAGCATTTTATCTTGAAAGTTACTTTGGGGGAGAAAAATGACCTACCAAATGCTGCCATTAAAAGATAACTGGAGTGTGAAAAATAAACTTGTAGTTTCATAAGTTTGTATAGGCATGGGACAAATATGTACACAATTTGGAGAATGTTAGATATGATTTTATGTTGAACGTCATAAGAGACCCTGCTTTGTCATCTAATATAACCCAATCATCGCTGTTACATCACTTCCAAACATGCAGAATTAAGCATTTTAATTTCAGTGTCTTTCCATACATTACTACTCAAGTGTAGCACTAGCCTGTGTTAACATTCCATTGGTCCTTAACTATTAACCCTTGGTACTTGCAATGTGGGGTCTTCAGACGGTTTTGTATAAAGCCCTAGGGTTGATAGGAAGACTTCTAAAGGTTTGCTTTGGCTTCTGTCTTCCAGGATTTTGTAGGTTTATTACAGGACTTCAGTGAGCCATGGGTGTGTTGGTTAACTGTAATTTTAATGCAAATTCCATATATTTTTAATCTGTTGTTTTAGAAGTTTCTTAACCGGGTTTAACCATTCAGAAGTCAAAAAGTCTAGCTCAGTTGTAGGCATTGCTATAATGTATTGCGTCATTATATAATTATAGAAGTGGCAGTGTTAGCATTATATTTGTGTCCTAAAAAAAAAGGCAGTAATGTTGTTTATGTTATGATTTAATTGCTTTACCTGGGAGAAATATTTACGATTCCCTCAACTGTGTGCAAATATTTTAGTTCTCTGGCAGAATTCTTAAAAGTTGTTTCTTTCCACTGAATAATACCTTCCATGTTCCTTATCAAACATGACTTATTTAGCCTGAAGGTGAGACCACACTATCCTTTGAATTTGGTAGGCTGAGCTGAAACTACGTAGCACATATGAACCAACCAATGCTTTATCTCCTTTTAGTTTTGAAGTTAAGATTATGGATTTTAGTGAGCTGTGGGACTTTAAACTTAACGTGAATAAACATTCACCTTTCCTTGTCCTAGCTCTGAGAAGCTGAACCCAGAGCCTATCTTCCCTATCAGAGGTTCTCACTCTCTGTTACTGTCAGAATCTCCCTCCACCCCCCAACATACCATGTTTCCAGAAAATACTAATATCCTCATTAGCATCCTTGGGACCGTGCCTGCTAGCAGAAAACAGGTAGCTGTTCGTCGGGTCAGCAGCTGGTACTATAGTTGTGCACTGTGTGGCTTCTTCACTCTCCAGAATTTTCTTGGTGTTCAGTCTTGTGCATGGCAGTCGATACCAGAGAACACATCTTCACTTTCTAATAACAGCTGAAAGAGGCCAGGATTGGAGCATGGCTCTTTGGGAAGCCATAATGTATTTCCTCTCTTGTGTGTTACTCTTCTGTCTCTCAGAGTTGGAACAGGAAAGAGAACAAGAGTTTCCAAAAAGTGGGAATGGGAAACTGTTAGCAGGCATGGAAAGGAGACAGGAAGATATAGCTGAAAAGAGAGAGAGAGAAGAAAAAAAATAAATTGCCACCAACACTTAAATGGAGAGTTAAGAAAGTACTTGAGCAATTCCACTATGCAGACATTTTTCTCAGTTTTTAAGATTTTATTATTAGCGTAGAGACTGTGTTTTATGAAATAATGTAAAACACAGTAAAAACTCTTCTGAATGGGAGATTGGGAATTCAGGTTAGGGTAATCCAGTTACAATGTGGAAAAAGGCTTTCTCTTCAGTAGAATTGTCAGCCCTTGGGGAAAGAAGAACTAAGTTGCTAAATGGTCACTCAGCGTGGATGTGGGACCCACCTGCTTCTGGAACAACCCGTGCAGAGATGCAGATTCATACATGAGCTGGGCACTTAATTCAGCTGGACTTGCAGGGTACACATGGGTGTTTTGTCTAGCTTCTGCTTTTAGACCATGAGGCCACGATGTACCTCCAACCTAATTCTGTTTTGAGTCGATAATCATAGGTCAGGGAGCTGTGGAATAATTGCTGGTCCTCAATAGGCAGGGTTCCAGTGTGGGTGTGTTCGGGCATCTGTCCATGGAGTAATTTTTTGACCCTCTCACAGTCCTCTCTGTTGTGGCTTCTGTTCGTGTGTCCTCTGTAAGACTGAAAGCAATTACTGCTTTTATGATAATGTGTTTGTTTGGATCCAACTGCTTACTTACACTAATTTTGTTTTCTCTCAGAAATTTAATTTTCCAACATTTTGAACATTGGCAAAGGAAATCCTGAAAGCAACTGTCCAATTAATGAATTCTAAGGCAGGTATATACATTAACAAGGGAAAGGGCCTGTGTGCTTGGAAAACCAACCCTTTTTTGAATGAAGGCAAGATTTGCCAGACTGGAAAATCCTCCACACTTGTATGAACTTGTGTAAATTATTCACAAAAAATAGAATTGGGCTTTACGTGTATTGTGTATCCAAGTAAGCAGAAATGCCACCCATACTACATTGAAACAAGGCATTCCTAATTTTTTGCTGTACTCAGCAAGTCATATAAATCTTGACTTTTTTTTCTTTTTTTTTTTTTTTACTGCAATGAAACAAAATGTCCTCAGAACGCGCATGTGTTGTGTTTGCTCTAATGGATCTTAATAGCAAGTTAGGCTGTCATTGCTAGAAGGCAACTGTGGTTAGCAGTTTAAAAAAAGTGAAGGAACTTTTCAGCTCATAAAACTTTTATGAGCTGAAAAATGCTATGGGGTGTGTTGAACAGTGTTTCACGGGGTGCTGGGAACTGGACTCCTATTTCGGGAGTAATTTGCACACCTGCATCTGGAAAAATTATTGAAAGGTTTTCTTTGTGAAAAGTATGCAGGCTATCAGATTTGAAAGTGTTAGAGGCTTTTTCTCCATTTTAGAATTATTTTTTAAAAACCATGTCTCTAAATCATTTGAAATTTTAAGAATTAGTGGAACAGAACTGCAAAATTAAATGTTTACATTGGTGTGAAATGTTTATAATCATAATCTTAAGATACCTCATTGGTTTTTTATATATAAGTAAGTTCACACGTGGTACCGTGTGTCAGGCATTCTCGGTGTTGTCTTCCTTAAAGTTCTTTTTACTGTTTTTATTACTTCTATCTGTTCACATTCAAGTCTAAGGCAAGTGGAAAGCCAATGTCCAACTAAAATGATGTAAAATTAAGGTACAGATGACATTATTAACATAACATATGAAAGATTTTGAGACAGGTTTTGTAAGATATAAGTAAGATTTTGAGACAGATAATTTTTGACCTCCAAGTTAGAATCCTTTTGCTTGGTTTCTTCATTGAGAATTTTGTATGTGATTGTTCACAGCTTTCAGAAATCATACCCGTCTGGTTCATTTGTTGTGCAGTTCTGTTTGAGCGTTAGAGAAACGTACTTGGAGCTAGAGATTTATTGTCTAAATATTATGGTGTTATGGAGAGGGTCAAGAATCAGGGGCACTGACTCTGAGAGAGGAGATTACCAGCCAAGGGCCAGTATTGAAATCACTGGTTGCGCAGTCATCGCTTTTTACAAGATAAAGTTTACAGAAGATGGTCTCAGAGCAGTTGTGAAATTGTTTACTTCTTCAGCATTTTCTAATTATGCAGAAAAATTACTGTCAGGTTGTCCAGCACAGATCCCATCCCATTCCTCCCACGAAGTCTTCCCGCATACCTCTGCTTTGTGGCCAGCTGGAAGCACAGTCGCGGGGCCATGGGGAGCTTTCCAGAGGGCCTCCCCTCACTCTCCACCCCTGTCTCCCTGACAGTTCCCAAAGTCACACACTCCTGAGAACACAGCTGGCAAGAGAATGGCCTCACCTAGATCACTCAGAATATTCCAAAATAATGACTCATTCCTGAAGGCATTGGCTTTTTTTAGAGCGATGTGATTATCAAGATCTTTATCTGCGACGCAGCTGTTTTCATTTACCTTTGAATGATTCTGTTGTGTGGAATACAATAAATGAAGCAGTTTCTCTCTAATTGATGTGGCTATTTCAAGATCAGACATAGCCACAATTCGAAGTGTCCCGTGCAGGTGCAAGAACTAAATTATCACCAGAATCATGCGTGGACATCTGTCCTTTCATACCCCTTTTTCCATATTTCTTCCCTTTGAACCCTGACGACGTGGGTGCACCAGGCCTGCTAGGTCTCATGCTCTTGGAATTGAGTCTCACTACTAACCTTGAAGTGATTCTTGCCCAGGATGATGAGCTCAGAGGAACAGTGACCCACTCCGTGGTAGCTGACATGCTCCCTGTCCATCACTTCCTGGAGTCACATAAGCTCTGCAAAGACTGGCCTCTCCGTGGCCTTCTGTTGATTTGTTAAGAGCATGGACTTTGGATACCTGCCAGGACCACAGAGCAGCGCGCTGGCATCTGCGCTTGCTATGCCAGCGTTTCAGGCTGCCGCTTGCCTGCAGAATTTTGGAGCAAACCCTAGAAGTGGGTGGAGCTAGTGCCTCACCTGTAGGTGGTCCCTTTGTGGACTCCAGCCATGGCCTCGCTACCAGAGACAATCTTGATTCTGCAGGAAACTGCAATGGCTTCTCCCGTCCCTTGCCTGCTCTGCAATAGCCAGAGAATCCACTTCCAGTGCTCAGTGAGCCAAAAGAAAAAAAATTAGCTTCCTTTCCTTTCTGTAATGTGAAGAAAAAACCCTGATCTCACTGTTTGTGGATGATTACTGAGCTTAGCACTCTGTTAGAGCCCAGAGGCTGGCTTCTTCAAAAGTCCTTATCAGTGAAACATTCTGCAATAGCAGCATGTTCCTGAAGACAGACACATACTTTCACACACATGTAGAATCTAAGCTTTTTAATGGCTGTGAATAGTTTCATTCACCTGCCAACTTCAGTGAACAACATTAAGACGTTGAAAGAGGCTTTTCCAAAAGTGGAAATGTTATAATAAAAGAGAGCCACACTGACTTGTCTACTTCATAAAATAAACCAACACCGATTCTTTCTAGCAATCGCCCTTGCTGTTACAACCTGTCACGATCAAAACTGCTGAGGGAGAGGTGCAGACCAAGGACACACACCACTGACTGCCATGGCATTTAGCTCAAGAGAGGGACGCACACAGCCAATCCAGAATCATGAACCATGGGCTCTGCTTCCAAGCCCATATGAAATGCATATGGGGAATCAGTATCATCATAATTAAGTAACACTTTGATACACACACACACACACACACACACACACACACAACTAGGTAGATAGTGTTGCTGTGTGTTTGTGTGACAACTCATGAGTAGCAGTGTACCCAGCAATGGAATCATTGGAGGCAGGAAGTTAACCCGTACTATATAAGAGGGAAGAGATGCAATGCCTTTAAAAAAAAAATCAGAGGGGTACATAGAAGTTACTGAAAGCCAGTTATCAGCCTGTTCCTGAACTAGCTTCGGCAGTAGGACCAAGGAGTTCCACGTGTAATCAGCTATTTCTAAATTCAACAGGGATCCCACAGGCCCACAGCTTCCTTCAGAAGCAGAGTGCCTTCTTAAGATCCCCCTTTATCCAAGCAGGTTACGGCTGCCAGATGCTTAGCCAGGAGCCCCAGGCAGGAGTGTGTGCACCACTGATTATGATGTGTGCATAGAGTGTCTTCTGTGGTCTGACTGTGTCTGCAGCAACTTCCTGTGATGTACTGTGGTTCAGCCTTCCACCCTAGTAAAGGTAAATGCCACACATTTTCGAAGAGTGCCTGCATGCTTTGGAAGTTGGTGGAAAGGTTTGTGACTTTTGAATTCAAGTGAATATTGACTCAGCAAAGATTACAGAACAGGTGCTCAGAATTGGGGACTGTAAGGTTAGTCTGTGCTTTGCTTAGATGCCATGCAGACCCTGGGACTTCTTAATTTACTCATTAGGTTTTTTTTGCAAGAAAATGGATCTTACTATTATGATGCAGATTGATATTTCCTAGACTTTGACCCATTTTCTAGAATACAGAGTCTAGGAAATCATGAAAATTTTCATTAATGTGTTGGAATATGTGCTTACACACACAGACTGTCTCCAAAAGCTCCTAGATGGCGCACGCTATCTTTTAACCTTGCTTTTTTTTTCAAACATTTTTAAGATTTCTCATAAATGCATACCCAGGCTTACATGTATACATAGACTTCTACATAAAGGGGAACTTCAAAATGTTCATAGAATATAAAATTAAAAGATAAGTTTATTATGGCTCAGAAAATACAGATATTAGTTATATATGTATATATCTACATGTGCACATAGTATATATATTTGATGCTTAAGTAATTACAGTGTGCTAACTACACTGGAAATGTATTTTTTGATGTGCCATCTGGGTAGGGTGCTATGAAAGAGCATGGGTAGGTACTAAGTTTATGCCCTAGGAAGAAACTGTTGATGTAGTGGCAAGCGTCTTTGGAGAGGGACCCGTGTTGGTTGTCAGAATCCTGGTTCACTGCATCCGTTTGATCCAGAATACATTATGGAAAATCTGTAGGTCTCAGTGGTTAAATCATTGACAGTGCAAAGTAATACCTCGGCCTCACGAGATGGTGGGAAGAAGAAGGAGGGAGTGTCCTGGAGCTCTCACCGATGCCAGGCCCTGGAGTAGACCATTTGTATATTCAGTACACCTTGTTGGACTGCAACGTACCACATGCTGAGTCTAGTACCTGGGATTACTTAGTACAAATGAATCCCCAATCAGCTCTAGGAGTTATTTCTTTCTGAACCTTTCAATGTAGGAAAATATAGGTTGCCTTGTACTAAGTAGATTAAAAAGTTGAATAATGTTAAAATCCAAGGTGATCTGTACCACTAGAAGCCCCCTATAACTGCTCGTGGATATCTGCTTGCCAGAAAGTGCTTGGTGATGTGTTAATCCTCTGCAAGTTGTGTTTGTCTTGGAGTAACCACATAGGGTGCTACTCAGAGGGGGCTGCAGCCCTTGCAGATGATGTAAATGTGGTATTGATCCTATAGCATTGAAGAGAAGACCTACTGAGATAATGCGTTGGCATCACCGCGTTTGGTCATCAAGGAAGCCTCTCATTCTCTACACAGGGACTCACTCTTCTTTTTTAGTACCTCAGTGCAGGAACTGAAAACTGGACTCCCAGATCCGAGCAGTTAGGGCAGGACCATAGCTAAGGAGGACAGGCGTGCCTGTGACAGGTGCAAGGGGATAAGAGAGGGATAAAGAGATATTGAGAGTTCATTTTCATGTGATGAAACTGAATTTTATGTTTTTAAAATCACATTGCCTATCTTTGCCAGTTTAAGAAAACGGATAACACTACCTCTCAGTGAGGCCCACTGTTCATGTGTAAAAATAGTCGGTGCTGAAGTGGGTTCATGCATAGAGCAATCCCAAGAATGAGGCTGAGGTTGGTGGGGCAGGGGAGGGTGTTGGTGATAACTTGTAGTGAGAGTCATGATACATTTTTTATTTGAATTTTTTACTCAATCATGATTGAGGTAATAAGAACTATTATAAAATGTTCTTTTGCCTGGGGACAGACAATTGAGAGCCTGTTTTATTGCATTAAGGCTGACATTATTTAGAGGTTCAGTATTAGCCTTTGTGATTTTGAATCAGGAGAGAAACACACGTGTGTTGTCAAGAAGGTTATGATTATTCTTAAAGGGAGTGCTTTGACCCTTTGTAGGAGGATAAATTATGGAGAATTATCTAAATCCTCGCCAGCATGATTGGGGATGATGTAGACAGTGTGTGCACCTCACGTTGAAATTAGAGATGTTAAGAGTGAGAGGAAATGTTTGGTTGTATTTTGAAATCCTTTTCTATGAAAATCTGATGCACTGTGCTCAGGGCTGCCAGGACCTTGCTCACTTGCATGTGTAATCTGTGCACAGGAGGTGCCTAGCCTGGCTTTTGGTGACTTCTGGTGTGCTCTACAGCACGAAGCTCCTGTGTTGACAAGGGTAGCTGTGGCTGCCTTAGGCCATTGTGTGTAGCATGTCTTGGTTTCCTCTGGATGAGTAAGGGAAAATGAAACACTCAGGTGTGTTTCTGGAGAGCCATTCCCGCTGACTCGGTGTAGAAGGCTTGTCCTGCTCTGCTTCCACAGGGGCCTCCCCACTCTCTGCAGGTAAACATTTTCTGCTGGTCTCCTCACACTGCCCCGGGAACATAATTTCAAGGTGCATTGATGTAAAGCCCCTCTGAGGCCAGAGAAAAGAAAAAATATAATGCATAGCTAAGTTGGGAAGGGCAAGAGGGAATAATTAGTAGGCAAGAAAGGGTAAAATAAAGGCTAACTATTCACTTTAATCAGTGGAAAATTAGAGGCTAATCAACTCTAAGGTAAGAAGCATCTTGAGCAAGCAGAGTCCCAGGAATCGTAGGGAACTCTGGGCGCTCCTCACTTAGGGAGCACCCACCTGATTCACCTGGGGGGACCCAGATTTGCCCACATGAGCTAGTGCTGCCGACCTCCATGAGGCCACCTGAGTTAATTTTTTTAAGATTTATATTATTTTTATTGTGAAGTCAAATATACAGAGAGGAAAAGAGACAGAGAAGAAGATCTTCCGTCCAATGATTCGTTCCCCAAGTGGCCACAATGACCGGAATTGAGCCGATCTGAAGCCAGGAACCAGGAGCCTCTTCAGGGTCTCCCATGTTGGTGCAGGGTCCCAAAGCTTTGGGCTGTCCTCAACTGTTTTCCCAGGTCACAATTAGGGAGCTGAATGGGAAGTGGGGCTGCTGGGATTAGAACTGGCGCCCATAGGGGATCCCAGTGTGTGTAAGACGAGGACTTTAGCCACCAGACTACCACACTGGGCCCAAGGCCACCTGAGTTTTTAAGTGCATCCCTTGTGACTTTGAGGTACAGCAAGTCTTGGACCCGACAGGTAAGCCAAAGGTCCTGAGGAAGCTGGAGAGGGACCTGCCGACACCAGATGCTTGACATGGCTGACTGCGCTGCACCAATTTTGAGGGAGAATTTTGGCTCAACCTTCCCAGAGTGGATCAGTTTTTGGGGAGTGCACTTTTTGTTCTGTATGCTAAATGGATCCATCAATACGATTGAAAATAGAATTCCATAGCATTGAAATGCATTTTTTTGGAACTTCCAGGAATAATCAAATTGGATCCAAATCCGAGCAGAGAGTGAGGAGCACCACAGGCCGCACTGGCCGTGTCCTTTCCCACAAACCTGGCGATTGCAAGGAAAATTTTGTGTTAGGGACTCTCTTGCCCACACTGCTCAAGAGTGTTTGTTCAATCAATGTTTACATTTGAGACAAATAGTGGTTACTGCCTTGGTAAAAGCCTATGGGGATTTGGAAAGAAAATTAATGATTTAAAAAAAAGTGTGAAGATTGTGCTTGAACATCGAAGTGGTCTGAAGTTTGCTAACCACAGAAGGCCTTTAGTGTTGGAGTTCTTGGTGTGATCCTTGGGTTGCTCGGCTTGCAAAGAGCAGTTTCTTCAGTGTGAGATATAGATCTCACCAAGGAAGAGTCAGCTCAGTGGAATGTGGAATGGGTACCTACACAGGTGTTGTTCACCGAATTCCTCAAAGGCAAGGGGGGCAGGCGGGGAAGGAAGCCAGGGCCCTGCGTGCTTCAGAGGTTCATGATAGAGAGCGGGGTTTGCCCACGTGAGACCAAAAATGTACGTGTACAGGCATGAAAACAAGTAGGAGATCTGGGAAGACACGGAGAAGCTGTTAGAGGTGCGGACTTGAGCTGGACCCTTTCTGAGCCCCTGGGGTGTTCTCAGGGAGAATGGGTCAGGCTGCTCAAGACGGCATGGGAGCATCTTCCTGAGCAAGGCTGCGTGGGAACGAGGAAGGGCTGTGTGCTGCACACCTGCCAGCAGGAAGGCGGAACAGGAGGAAGGCCTGGAGGGGTCCAGGGTGCTGTCGCAAGAGGCCAGGCGGAAGAGCTAAACATGGAGGGCTAGGCTGGGCATAATTAGAAAATAAAATGCTGCTTGGTAACGCTGAGCTTGGGAGCTGCAATTTTAGTAGCTAAACAGGATCTCAGTGTACTTCTGAGAGCCTTTCGCTTTACTGTCCGTCCTCAAAGCTTTTCTCAGTTTCAAATGCTTGACTTTATTTTTTAATTTTTTTTTTTTTTTTTTTTTGGTGTGAGGCTAACTGATAATCTGTGTGTCTAGCATCTCTGTAGCAAAGCATTTGGCTATGTTACAGCGCTAAAGTGAAAAATGAGACTAAAAATAACCCCCAGGGCTATTTTTTGGTCCAACTTCCCCGTCGTTAATCTTATTTAGGGAACGTTGCAAACCTGAATAAGCTGGCTTACTTACACATTTGGTGTAGTTTTTATCTCATTGCTCAGCAGTGATTGGGCACCCCCAGATTACTTGAGGATACTCTCCAGGAAATCCCTGCTCTAAGAACTTCAAGTTGTGAAGCCCCTTGGGCTGATGCCATAACAAGCAGAGCCCACACCCAATGCTCTCTCCTTCAGCACTCTTAGCTCAGACAACTGTGTCTAAACTCATTCTTTCCACTTGAAGGAGCAACATTATTTCAGGATTATCTGCCAAGGTTATGGGAAAAGGAATGATTCTCAACTATCATCCCCATAGCATATTTGCTTCTTAACAGTGATGCCTGTCAGAAACACTCATGGTGTTTACATTCATTCATTACCCTTTCTGGGTATAGGATTCGTGCACTGGGAAGCCCCACGCTCCTTGCTCAGCATGAGAAAGCTGTCAGGGTAGACCATACGCCTGAATGGCAAACAGAACGAACCTCAGTGGGCAGTGCTGAGTGAGAAGTGGGCTATGGAATCCAATGTGGATCTTCCAGTCTTATTGTGAGTTGCAGGAAGGTTGAGCATAAGCAGTTTCTGTTTTTCAATCTTTGAAGCCAAGAAGGATGCTGACCACCTGGTTAGATTTGGGGAGAGTGTTTTCAGTTGATCTAATGTCATCTTTGAAATCTGTAGATTGAGTGTTGCCATTCTCAAATGTCTCAAATCCTGGCAATGTCGGGCATTTAGGATTTCCGAAGTCACTGGGTAGATAACTACTGGAGATGGTTTTCTTCCCTTCTGAAGGTTCTAGTTGGAGTTGTTTTATTTAAGAATATATTAAAGGTGAGGGATTTGGGAACATTTGTTTTTGTCTGGTTACTGGGTCTGTGATTGACAGCGTATATACATCTTTTTTTTTTTTTAAAGATTTATTTTATTTTTATTACAAAGTCAGATATACTGAGAGGAGGAGAGATAGAGAGGAAGTGGAGCTGCCGGGATTAGAACCAGCGGCCATATGGGATCAAGGCGCGGACCTTAGCCACTAGGCCACGCTGCCGAGCCCCAGTGTATATACATCTTAAGGAATATCAAGCTTCTTAAAATTCTGCAAGTCTTTTTCAACTGCTTCACTATGGCTGTCTGCTGTATTTTTGAAATAAGAAAACAAAATCTTTGTTACCTGTTAAAATTAAATTCATTTCAATAAAGACATGTGATCTAATATATCTCTGCTGAGCATGTTGGTATAAGTTACATTTAATTAAAAGCTCTTAAACTGAAACTGTGAAATTCCCTGAAGAGACCATGAACTTTAGCCAGCTGCCCATGCATCAGAGCAACTATGTTTCTTTGTCTGGTATTAGTATGACTGGAAGACTTGTGCAATGTCTGCAGAACTCTGCAATGAAGTACTTAAAAATACTTGGTGAATAATCTGAGGTCAGCCAGCAATAAAGCTTTGTGTGAAATGTCATTAAAAAAGCCTATTAACCATGGTACTAGTATATTCAAGTCAAGCTGTTAAAATATATTCCTATAAACATAGAAAAGATTATACATACACTCCGTAGAGTTCTGTGGTTTTCAGTCTTGAAATCCAAATAAAAGTTATATTACCCTCAGAGTGAAATTCTAAAATAGAGCAGTCTTTTCTAAGGACGTGTGCATCGGAGAGCCAGGAATGTCGCTAACTCCACTAGGTTGCCCTGCTCACATGAAATACAACAGATCACTATGTTGGACTGAGACACTTTCCTAAAAGCACAGGTGTCTCTCCCACTCTCCCCACCCCCAACTCCCTACCAAGAACCTTTCCTGACTTGCAGTAATTATAGGTGTTTTAAGACTCTGGTGATCTGGGTGCTGGTCTGGGGTAGCGAGAGAAAAGGAAGATGACGAAGTAATTTCAGAAGGTGAATAAACAAGGCGCAGCAGATGCGATTCAGTGTGATGCGTGGGAGTCACGGTAGAAACAGCCTCCTGCTGCTATGCCAGGAATGCACTGTCTTTAAAGATTTCACATCGCAGCCTCCCTGTGCCACAGGGAAAGGAGAGCAGAGCTAGCTGTAGGAACAGGATAAAACATAGATAGATGTGCAAAGCTTTTTTTTGAAAGAAAAATTTAGCTTCAAAACTCCACATGATTAACACTTCTCTAACCTACACACTCAGATTAAGAAATCCAATCACACTATTTTTAGGTTGACATGACTTTTTTAAAAAACAGTGATTGTTAGTTGTTTAATTGTGAGAATATTGCATTCCTAAACAAGAAACACAATAGTTTCAACTCTCACTTTGCAGTCACTAAATGGAAAATAAAGCAAGGATTACATGATATAAGGATTTATTTTTGTTAGGCTACAGCGTCTCTTGGGAGAAGTTGTTTGGACATACTGGTTCACCTCACTATAGATATCCCATAACGTCATGTTCTCAACCTCATATACATACGAAGTATTTGTAATATATACCAAATGAGCATATTATTTATAGAGGTTTTCTGCTTAATTGAAACTTATCATGATGTGATAATGGTTCTCAAATGTATTGGCAAAAACGTTTGTTTCTGAATAGGGAGGGAGAAGACTTGAAGGTGTACTCAACTTGGTGACAAGTTTCTTCCTCACGGTCTATGATATAATGCTACTTACTGGGTGTTGTGGAAGCAGTTAGCTAGTAGAAAGACTCATCATGATTGTGGTAATGATTTTGTGTGCAAAAAAACTAGTATGAAAGTGTGCTATGCTTGTGAAATGCATGTGACATGATGTCTTCAAAGCATGGTATTTATTTGGCTAGAAAATGAAGTATGCTACATCCATCAGCCGCCATTTTTTGGTGAAAAGCTCTGATATGATGATTTAAAGTGCCATGGAAGTCTTAGTGGATTTTCGAGCAACAGGGAGTGTTCAAGTTCTTTATCCGAGAGGAAAATGGAGGGAATCGTGTAGACTTCCCTAAGTGGCTAAGTTTGTAAGTTAATAGTTAACTAGATTATGTGAAGTGTTGATTTACAGGTGGTGGTTTAAATCAACTCCTGTTGATTTTCCCAAGCTTTCCGTGACCCTCCCAGCCATCTGTCTGTGTGCGGAATCTGCACCCTGGCGTGTGTCGGGTTACCCCCTCTCTCTTCCTCTCCACTGCACTTCTTCAGACCCCCTGCTGTCATACTCGACAAAACCTCCACCCAAGGTTATGCATTAGGAGACCAGAGGATACGGGCACCTGCGATTAATTTTAGTCAGGAATTTATTTATTTTAATACAACAGCCAGGAGTTACTTTTTTCCCTATTCACGGTGACAAGTTTGTAAATATATACAAGTGAGCGACTTCCTTCTTTATCATCATGTTTGGCTAAAGAAGGCTGAATGAATAGCTGGTATTAACTCCAATATTCTGTACTGTTGTGGCATAAGCAGAATACAGAGTGCATTTCATGAACCTGAATGCAACACTTTCAATAGTGAATTCTAGTTCTATTTATGCCTAATGAAACAGAAGGATCTTGCAAAAAGTGATAGAATGAACAATTAAAGGCATGTACATCTGTAAAAATCAGATTGTACAAAGTTGCACAGAGTCCAGCTTAAGTCAACTGTATTTAAATAGTATTTACCATGATATGAGTGATTTCTTGGTTTAGTAAATAATAAAATTATTCATGTGTTATTTCAAGAGATTTATATGTGAAGCAGTCATTTAAAATGTCAACTTTTTTTCAGTGAAGCAAGGACTATGTTCAATATAGGTTGTGTTAAGAAGGTATTGTTATATGATTTTATTTTATCTGATTTAGAACATGGGAAATACAGAATCAGAGTAGCAACTTTAGGTGACTAACACTGAACATATTAATTCTTTAGAAGTTTTAAAAGTGCAGAGTATTGATTCATTCTTTTGAACTTGACAATTAAGAATGCTTGCAACATTTGTACGTTGTTTCTATTTTTTACAGTGTGCTGGAGTTACACATTTGTTTCACATCCATTTGAATGTGCCGTAGTTAGCTTATCTGCTTGCAGAGCTGCATGTATGCAGTGAGAGGGAAGATGTTAGGTGTGGAGCGCAGTCGTGAGAGTACATAGGAAACACGCCGAGCTCCAGGAAGAATGACCCAGCTCTGCATGAGTATTATTTTCAATGAGATCATTTTGTAAAGATGTGCTGGGATGTTTTTGTTAGAATGAAAGATAAATCCAATTACATCTTCTGATTACATGAATGTCTTAATTGTTTTTTTGGCTCTTTACATTTTAAGCAATTTAAGAAACTCCCATTGGGTTTATATTGGTAGTTCATCCACTTGTGTTCCTGTGGAGGCGTGGTAGACTAGGATAGGAGAAGTGTCAAACCCTCTTCACCGGCCTCTGCGTTCGCTGTCGGTCCCTAGGATGAGAAGACAACCATTAGCTCCCGTGCATGCAGAGTGGCTGTGTGTGGGAGCTCTCACCGTGGTTCTTCCTGGGCACTCTCCTGGGCTGGCCTGAGCACATGTGGCATGCATTGCAGCTAGGCGAAAGGATGGGTTCTGGAAGAGCTTGCCTGTAGGCCTGCGGGTCTGTAGGCAGGGCTGAGTGATCCTTCCTGTCCTGCTCGGGTCCATGCCTCCATGTCCCTCGGCACAACTGCGTCACTGAAGTGGGTCACTTGCAGGGTCAGGAGCTCTGTGTTGGTGTGACAGCAAAGTTAGTGCGACTGCCTTAGTTATCGGTGCCCTGTGGGACAAATGACAGCCAAGGGAAGGTTCTGAGGGCAACCTGTTGTCTGAGACAGGCTAGTGGGAATACTTAGTATAACTCTTTTGAACTTTCTTTGGAATGAGGTAAGAAGATTTCACTCGGTCTCAGTTCTCGTCCGTCGTCTCTCACAGAGGATAAATGTGGAGAGTGCCGAAATATCTTCCTGGTCCTTTCAGCACACCCTTCCGGGGGTTCCGGGTTTTGTGAGTGGGATGCGGCTAGCCTGTGCCTCACTGTTGTGGTGGGAAGAGTATGCCATTGCGTCGTGAAACGATACATGTAAACTTCTCCTTAGATTTGCTAAAACCAGTCTTCTCTGGTGCCGATTATGAAGAGGTCAGGAGGAATCTTCTGTCCTTAATGAAGACCACGTGCTTACATATCTCTGAACCCACAGGGCAATAGGCAATTGTTTTTCACATGTGAGCTGAGGCAACAGTCTTTGCTTTTACAGTTCAAGATGAATCCTCCCATGTCAAGGCTACTGTGTCTATGCGATTCCTTGCTTCCTTTTAAGGGTTTTGTTATGTGAATAAACACGTTGAAGAGTTTTCAGAACCTGTGTCTATAACGTGAAGTGTATTTTGCTTTTCCAATTGTTCGTGTAAAACAGCCAGGCTGAAGACAGAACCGTGCATGGGAGGGTGAAGGCCCTGGATTGTGAAAAGATTTGATTCGTTTGTTGTTGTTTGGGAGTCTGACCAGCCCTGCTATCGATTTCTTCTGTCGTACACTGCCAAAGCTTCTATTTAAGTATTGTGAAAACTCTTTGTTTTTTTCAGGTCGAATGATTGATTTGGATGCCATTAGTCATCCAATAGATTCAGAGTCTAAAGAAGATGAGCCCTGTAGCGAAGAGACAGACCCAGAGCACGATCTGATTGCCGAAATCATACCCGAAATAACTAACCTAATTAACATAGATATATACCATAGTGAAGAGAGCGAAGGGGAGGAGGAAGAGTGTACCAACGCCACTGACGCCACGACCACCCCATCGGTGCAGTACATCAATGGGAAACACCTGGTCACCACGGAGCCCAAGGGCCCGGAAGTCGCGGAAGCCAGGCGCGGCCAATTTGAAAGCGTTGCGCCTGCGCAGAATTTCTCAGACAGCGCCGAGAGCGATCAGCATCCATTCATGGGATCTGAGATTGAGCTGTCCACCATCCTTCAACCTAACGACTCTGCAGAAGCCACCGAATCATTCGAAATCACGTGGAAGCCTGAGCTTTACTCGGAAACTCCAGAGCAGTTTTCAGGTGGCGAGCCGGAAGTCTTCCCCGTGGCGCCATTCCACGAGGGAGAAACCACAGAGGGGGCAGCCTCCGAGAGTGGCCTTGAACTCGAGAATCTGGTGCCCGAACCTACAGAGGGTCTACTTCTGTTTCCCGAAGAATTGTCGGGAGAGGTTGCCATTGACCAAGTGTCTCCAAAAGTAGTCTCTGGGGGGGCGACCGAGGTACCATTTGCTGAGGGGGCAGAGCCGAGTACTTCTCTCACACACATTCCCAGGGTAGTGCCAAGTTCTGTGACAGCGGCTACTTCAGAGGCAAGATCAGTAAGCTTAACAGGAAACCCACAGCCTGATGGCCCATGGTCTACCAAAGAAAGCTGGGTAGACCCGATGGCCAGACAGAGCCCAGACCTCTCAGGGAGTTCTTCGCATCCAGTCCCAGAAGGCTCTGGCGGAGAAGCAGATGAATTGACAGACCAGGTGTTTGCTGTGGTTACTGAGCTCTCACGGGGAAATGCCACAGAGTCACTCGTTACCCCAGACACTGACAAGTTGATGCTCACAGAAAGCCTGCTAGATGTTCCCTCGGCCACTGTCTACTTGGTTTCCCAACAAGCCACAAAAATAATGGCCACCCAGTCAGTAAGTGAAACAAGCCCTCCTGGGGGCGTTTTCAGTACAGCTACTGAGGGAACAAGAAGGCAGGAGGAGGAGATGAAAGAGGAGGAGGAGGAGGAGGGAGCCACAGGTGCAGCTCCCACAGTTGAGTCAGTACATTCAGCTACTCCGAGAACAGAGCAAGTCATTTTAGCTTCAGAACTGGAAAATGTAAAGGTAGCTACAACTAGTGATTCAGAAGGAAGAGAGACCACTGGGGCGTGGACAGCACCCACATGGTCCAGACGGGAGCCCACAAGGTCTGCTCTTGTCTGGGGAGAGATTCATGCTTCTGACGAGGTGGGGACACGATTCCCTGAGCACAGTGATGGCAGTCAGCATGAGGGACAAGAGGCACTGCCAACTCACCCACAGAGCCCTGCCTTTCCCTTTATGGAGCAGGGCTCTGGAGATGCCGCTGCTGACCCTGAGACCACCACCATCCCTCCATGGCCATTAAACCTAGAACCTGAAACCCAAACCAAGAACGAAGAAGTTGCCACTTTCTCTCCCCGTGTGGGACCTGAGCTTTCCCCTGAGCCCACAGTACGAGTCTTGAGCACTGGTAGCATTAGAGAAGTTGCTGAGATGGATGGGCAAACGCCCACGGAGACTGCTGAGGGCACAGGAGGGCTGAGGCCCAGCGCGGAGATGAGGGGCTTTCCAACAGGGTTCCCTTTGGAGCAGGAGTTCAGTGGTGACACTGGAGAGTATGTCACAGCATCTCAGTCCATCACACAGGAGGAAATGCTGGTGATGGAAGGCTCCGGGGAACCAGCCTTTAGTGATCCTCCAACTTCCCCAAATACCACACCTTCGTCAGTTCATGTCAGTCACACACCTGCCTCAAGAAGACCCAGTAACCCTGTGATCGACCCCTCAGCCTTCCCTTGGGAAGCATTCCCAGCCTCCGCGGAGGGCTCAGGGGAGCAGCTAGCCGCAGCGAGCGGCTCTTCCGAGCCAGTTCTGCACAGTGCAGTAGGTAGCGTTTCCCGGACAGATTCCCCTTTTGTTGATCAAGTAGTGGGAGAAGTGGGTACTGCTGGTGAAGCTCGTGAAAGAGCCACCGTCTTGCCAGCGACAGAAGGCACTGAAGCCCCCCCAGCAGAGGGGTACACAAGCACGGCCACTGGCACAGTGCCCTTGAAGTTTCCCCAAACAATGGAGCCCGCCAGATTATGGTCCAATCAAGAAGCTATTTCTACAAGAGCGGCGACTGAAGATGAAATGGAGACGACCCAAGGGCCAAGGTCTTTGGAATCCTCCCAAAGCTCTCTTGCACCTGATCAAACAGATTTTGATTCCCAAACATCTAGTGGCACTGAACTCCAAACCACAGGTTCTTCTACACTGACAGCAAAGAACACAGAAGGCAGTGACAAGGAAGTGGGGGAAAAAGACACTCCCTTCGTGAACCCCGTGACTCCAGAGCCAACGGCACAACATCCACATTCGCACACCGCTCGCCCACAAGCTGCAGAGAACTCACACCTGTTCTTTGCACCTGCCTCAGTGACTGAATTTACGTCAGCTGAAGGTGCCGTCACAGATCCATCAGTCCAAGCGGAAGACACCGTGACCCCCTTCCTCTCCGGACTGCGGCCGACAGGCAGGGAGTCGGGCGCTGGTCTCCTGTTCTCGGGAATGGGGTCAGGAGAAGAAGTGTTGCCCGCTTTCCCTACAGTGTCCGTGAATTATACTGAAATGGAGCAGATCATAAACACGTTACATCCCCATACTTCTCAAGCGGAAAGTTCAAAAACAAGTGTCTTAAGTGGTAAAACAGAAGACCAAGAGAACATGGAGAATGCGGTAACTGAAGCCGGACCACACGGCTCTAAGATGAACATTCCCGAAGGTGGTGAGGCAGCACCTCACACAGACCTCGTACAAGCTCTAAGTGACCCTGGAGCAGAGGGACCCACCATGACACCACTCCCCTTTTCCAAGGACACTGACCACCCTCAGGACCCCACTCCCGCGTGGACAAAGGAAACTCCAGCTGGGTCACTCCAAAGCACAACTGCCCGAGTCTCCGATGAGAGCGTTGCAACAGCAGAAGCTAAAGGAACCTCAGCCTCACCTGTAGGTGCTCTCGTCCAGACATCTGGTCTCGAAATGGCCCCCGGATCGGTGACATCAGAGCCCAAGCCAGCTGATTTGTTCTATGAGCATTCTGGAGAAGGGTCTGGGTCTGTTCTTGATGTCACCCCCACTTCTAGAACTACTCAGACCTCCCGACAAGAAAGCCTCATGTTTGCTTCTGAGGGGTCCCTGGCAACACAACCTGAAGCTGTTACTGCTGATGGAGTCCACATGGTGTCAGAGGGACTTCCTCACTCAACGCACAGTGATGCCAGTAGCACGTGGCTAAGTCCAACGCTGCATGGGAAGTCCACGGAAGGGGCCACGGCTGCTGCTTCCCAGGGCCATTACGGAAGAGTTGAGGATTCTACCATCAGTCCTAACAGAAGAAAAGGCCCTGAAAATATTTTCATCGATGGCATTTTCATGGACAAAGAGGATAAGGATTTGATAGTGACCATCACAGAGAGCAGCATCCTTGAAATGCTCCCCGAGCTCACCTCAGATAAAAACACCATCATAGACATCGATCACACCAAACCTGTAGACGAAGACATCCTTGGAATGCAGACAGCCGTGGAAGCAGAGGGCCCCTCGGGCCCACACAGCAGCAATGAGGAAAGCCCTGCCAGCCAGGAGGCCTCCCATTACGTCTCTCTAACCGAGGAAACTCCCGAGGGCTCTGGTGATGTTCTTCCAGCCGCCCACACTCAGGCCACACACAGTCCATCAAGGGCTTCCCATGATGGAAGCCAACCAGATCACAGGGTCTCTGACCTCCCAGCCACGACCCCTGAACCTAGCATAAAAGTCAAATTGGAGAATTTGCCTCCGACCATCGTGTCTCTGTCCATCCCTGCAGAATCGGCCACCGTCCCTCCACAGTGGGAGGAGCCAACACTGGAAGCCAAAGGCTTGGACGACACGTTCGAGTCCAGCACTTTGTCTGATGGTCAGGCTGTTGCAGACCAGAGTGAAATCATCTCCACCCAGGGCCGTGTGGAAAGGACCCAGGAGGAAAACAAAGAAAAGAAGCCGGTGGGTCCCTCTTTCCAACCAGAATTCTCTTCAGGAGCTGAGGAGGCATGGAAGGACCCTACTCCCCTTGTAAGTATTGGTGGACCCGTGGCTCAGGGTCTAACCGAGGCTCCCGGGGAGATGGAAGGAACCGACCCTGCCCTGCACACTGAGAGGACATCAACAGTGGCAGCATTGGCAAGGTCGTCCCCACAGATATTGTCATCACCTGTCTCCATTGATCCAGGCAGCGGAGCCTCGGAACACACAAGCTTCCCCCTGCCAAGTGCTCTGCCAAGCCTGGAGGTCAGCCCGGGCCCCGTGTCCTCAGAGGAGTCTTTTAGGGAAGCCCATGCAGATGTGGAAGTGACTTTCAAACCATCCCGTGAAGCCTACTTTTTTGCAACAGAGCCTCTGTCTTCATCTCCCAGCCCAGAATTAGACCCCTCAGAGGAAGGAGGTAGCCCTGAGTTCCCAGAAGAGATGGAAGCATCTCCTGCAGAGCTAATCACTGAGGAAGGGACTGGGGCTCCCCAGGACCCCCCAAATAAAACCAGCAGTCAGCTTCCTGGAGAAATAATGACCCTTTTGCCCAGTGTTGGGACAACGCAGGCTGGGATGGTCATCCCAGCTGCTGGAGAGGTCAGGTTGGAAAGCTCTCCACAGTGGCCACATCCTACCTCTGCTGCTGTGACCTACAGGATGGAGGCCCGTGTGGTGCCTCAGCCCAGCCCCAACCCACACACTGCCGAGGAGTCCACGGTTCCTCCTCCACGGGAAACAGATCTGGAAACACAAGCTTCAGTCACGAGGGAGGGCTCCAGAGTAGTGACAGCAGCAGAAGAGCAGGCATCTGTGGCAGTCCCAGGTGCCAGGAGCCAGGCGGCAGGAAGTGCTGCAGAATTCAATTCCCAGCTTGCCATGCCTCCATTTTCCCTTCCGGAAACCTCTAATGAGACTGGGTTCCTGATTGGCCTTCATGAAGAGTCAGTAGAAGGCACAGCGGTCTATTTACCAGGTAAGATCTCAGCACTGATAAATCTGTTTCCACACCTGGAAACAGTCCCTTGGGCCTCACCTGTGTATGCACCTAGTTTTTACTGTGATGTCAGTCTGACAGGGATTTTAACATTGTTCGCATACAGCAGGGCCGGCCACCGTGTTCAGTCCTTAAAGAGATGAAATGAAGTAAGTACAGGTGATTTCTGGGCTTTGTTGGTATAGTTTGTATTTTTTTTTTCAGGGGGTTTGGAAACAACACACAGTTGCAACATGGAAAAAATGAAATTGTTAATGACCTAAAAATGTAGTGTAATGTCACAAGTGCAATGTGGCTCTCTCCTGTGTCCAATAGTTATGCATTCTAGTTTTACAAACAGGGAGGAAAACAATTCTCTTTAAAAAAAAAAATTAAACAAGGAAAACTCCAAAAATAAAAAACTCTCCCATCAATTGGTGCCATTGTGCCAATATCAAAAATCACACACGAGAGTAATGAACAACTCTTTCCCAGCTTGTTCAAGGTCAGTGGTGAGTTCACACTTTGGTGTAATTTTCTGGCTTGAAATGGTGTGAACAATGCTTCTTACACAGTACCTGGCCGGAGTGGTCGTTCATGGGGCATAGAGTTTTGGTGTACTGTTAAGAAAAAACTGCTCACCTACCAAACGTTACAGAGAGCATGCATTGGACACTGCTTCATAGAGAAGCATCCTGTTTGATGTCCAGGAAAGGATAGAGAGCGAATCCTATTAGTCCCATTCAGAAGGTTGGATCATGGTAGTTTAGAAAGCTCAACAGCTTGCCCACAGTTGCCCAGCCACAGGATGGCAGAAATGGAATTTGAACCCTGATCAGGCCCACTCTGCAGTTCATGGCCTTTGTTCCCTGCTGTTTTCCAATAGGGTGTGAAGATGGGGCATTGGTATGTAATTATTGTAAGCTGGAAGTCTGGCCAAAGAATGCTTAGAATGCAGATTTGTTAGTGTTCAATGCCATTACTTAAATAACCATCTCAGATCCACAAACACCATTACCTCCTGGCAGCTACCCGGAAGAAGAAGAGGAAAAGACAGTGTTGGTTGAAAATGTATGTGTTACTCTGATGGTTGTTTTATGTCATGGCTACTGTTAGAGTGTTTTTTCCAGTCAAATCAATATTACCTTTGGTGCCACAAATGTTTCATATTGATGTACTCCAGAAAGTTGAAAAACAAGAAAGTGCAACATTTTATAAATGGCTTGAGTGTATTGTGAATAAAAGTGATCGAAGATGGTGGGCATTGAATTTTTTTTTTATCTTGTCACTCTGTAGTTAACCTGTAACTGCTAAATGAGTAATGTGGCCACTGTTTTGTAATTTCACTGAAATTTAAATCTGGTTGTTGAAAATGTCGTGTAGAACTAGTTGGTAATGATTATACATGTATATAGAGAGTTAACTTTGCACGATGAGTGAGCGATGTGTACCCGTTATGCACTGTATGTTTATCAAGAATTAGAGTTTGCGTCTTCATTGCAAAACAGATTGTCACTTTAGCTTAACCCAGTAAACAGCAGCTCATGTGGGATTGCCTGGTCTAGCTGTCACAGATTCAGCCCTCTGAGGTTAATACTAACTATTTAGAGAAGAGTATAGTTAATAAAAACAAAGCTCTTTTCCTAATTGGAACTATCTCAAGTTTACAGAGAAGACTCACTTTCTCAGCAAGTCCCAGTCCTAGAGTCAGTGTGCTCTCGCTGTGTGCAGGCCGTGTAAGGAAGTGGGTGGTGCATCTGAGTGGCACAGCAGTGCATGGACACAGTCAGGTTCTACACAGTGTGCAGGTGCCCATGATACCAAATGCAGCCTTGAACAGACAGGGCACAGACAGGGCACGCTCACACGCAAGAAGCATAACTTGCCAGGGGGATTTTTTTTTTTCTTCTTCTTTTTTATGTTTTGGGAACTGCAGAAGCAAATGCCCCAGAAAAGTTTGGAGAGCTTTTGAAGAAGTTGGTCTGATTATGTGGATTAGCCGAGTTTTAATGTGAATTCCAGCCATGGGAGCATGTGTCTCGCACGTCTTTCTAGTCCTGTGGGGTTTGCCTAATGCATCCAGCATGTCCATGCCTGCCCTTTGTGGGTGAGCCTTGGTGGTCTTCTCCAGCGGCCCCTCATCTATGCTCATATTCTTTGAGTTAATGTTTCACAAGAGGTTAGATACATTCTTGTAAGCATTTCAGGACTAAAGATTTCAAGTGCACTCTATTTTATTTCATTTGGGGGGTTGGGGGGAGATGCAACTTTTTACTTTCATTTATATTTGCCAACCTAAGCAATTCTGAAAAAAAAATACGTAAAGAATAAATATTCAAAAGGATTTGGTAAACTCAAAAAAGTACGCTGATTCATGCTATATTTAAAAGCTGTATAATACTCCAGTGAGATTCCTTCGCAGAACGTTTTTTTTTACTAACTGCTCTCTTCGTGAATTTATGCCCATTGCCCTTATGCCAATCTCTTAGGATTATTGGTTTTACGTGTATTTTAATTATTGTAATAGAAATGTGGGATTTCCTTTGAGATGAGGTGTTTGTTTTCGTACAGTAGCATTTAATCCGTGTGTTGCTTTTCTTTAAGTATAGTTAAAGGAGTACATTTGGAACGTGTTTTTGGAAAAGGCATATTAATGTAGCGGAAGATACTTCACTTTCGAAGAGAAACAGTTTCTGAGCGTTAAGTGGTAAAAAGGCAATATAATTCCAACGATGGTAACAAGCCAGTCTTCTAAAAAGAATGCATGTTCTGTGTATCCAGTCATTTCACATGAACTAACCTCGTTTAAAAGAATACATTTTCCATTCACTGTGCACATATGTGTAATCATTTTTTGACTAAAATCAATTGCCATTATCATGCCAACTAAATCTGTGTAGAGTCTATTAGTCGCCAGATCCAGCATAAAAGCATTAAAGATAATCATGATTGAGTCCCAGAAATAAGTAGATGCAATTGATAACAATTAGTTATAATATCAAAAAAACACTCCAGAGAGTAATTTTTTATATGTAGCATCTTGAAATCGCTATGGTAAAGCTTACATTATGATAGCAAAATGTGACATTTTATGCTAAAATAGTTGCAACTGTAGAAATGAGCCTAATTGCTTTGCTTACTTCCTGACATGGTAGGACCTGATCGGTGTAAAACAAACCCATGTCTCCATGGGGGTACCTGCTACCCAACGGAAACTTCCTATGTGTGCACCTGTGTGCCCGGATACAGCGGAGATCAGTGCGAACTCGGTAAGATGCTGTTGGCTGAGGGGGCCTGTGTCTTTTCTGGAAGATACCTTGGAGGAGAATTTCCATTGTCAAATGCATCAGAGATTTCAGAGAAACTCTTACACAGAGAAATGACATGCCCATGAAGTTAGGTCTGCAAGTCATGGGTTGGTGTCTGCGGAGTGGAGACTGACGGGAAACGAGCTCTGCTGGGGTTCCGAGGGCTCGGTGAGGCTGACCCAAGTCAGCGCCGTCCTTTTGTGGCGTTCCCAGGTATGCTCTGCCAAAGTAGAGATGAAAAGGTATAAATTACCACATGTCGCTCTGTTCTTAAAATCTGGGCATCAATAATCAATTGAAGAGTACTACCCATTTTTTAAAAAGATTTATTTATTTTTATTGGAAAGCCAGATAAACAGAGAGGAAGGTCTTTCATTTGCTCATTCACTCCCCAAGTGGCTGCAATGGCTGGAGCTGAGCTGACCTGAAGCCAGGACCAGGAGCTTCTTCAGGGTCTCCCGTGTGGACGCAGGGTCCCAAGGCTTTGAGCCCTCCTCAACTGCGTTCCCAGGCCACAAGCAGGGAGCTGGATGGGAAGTGGAGCTGCCGGGATTAGAACTGGTGACCGTATGGGATCCCATGCATGGAAAGCAAGGACTTCAGCCACTAAGCTACCGCACTGGGCCCTGAAGGGTATTACTCTTTAACAAAGCTCTGTTAAGGCAGTAACAGTCTCAAAAATCAACAAAAAGTTGAGCTCTTGAGTTTGGGATAATTTTACCCCCTGCTGTCGCGTGGGAAGGGGCACCCTCTGCAGTTGATGCCCCGTTCTTCTCTTTGGGCTCCAAAGAATAAAATCAGCTTTCAGCAAATCTCTTCCTCCCATTAATATATTCCTGGTAAGGTTTCCTTTTGTTTGATAATAAGAAGGCCCTAGTGTGTATTGGGCTAAATGTGGGCCTTACCTCTGCAAAGAGTGAAGTAGGTGGTGCAGGTGTTCTTCTGGCAGGTTCCAGGAAGGTGGACTTAAGGTGACTGGCTAAGGAAGCCCACCAATGATGACACCCGAGATTACTCAGAAATACCAGGTGAGATCCCATCAGTCACAAAGCGAGAGTGCTTCTCTTAAAACAAGGAAACCTGCCACGCAGTTAGTGAACTCTCCTCGTGTGCCAGGAGGTGGGGCACAGGTAACATATCAGGAATGATCCCATCTGAGATGCCAGGACTCCGCGTGTCAGAGCATCACTCTGGCCCTCGCTCTGTTGAGTTAATGGCGCCGTGGCTACCGCTTAGCAGCGATGGAAACTGAGCTCTTTTCCATAGCTTCACTTTTGCAGCTTGGAAATACACCTTGCTTTGTGTATCCATATTTTTTTAAATAGGAACTTCATTTAATGTAAGCATTAATTATTCAGTGCAGTTTCAAAACGTGATGGCCTTGGGGTGGGGAAGCCACCGGATTTTGCAAACAAAAATGTATGATGATCAGCTAAATATAAATATCTGATTTAAATAAGGGATAATATTTAATATTTTAGTGTAGGGCCTGGCGGCGTGGTCTAGCGGCTAAAGTCCTCGCCTTGAAAGCCCCGGGATCCCATATGGGCGCTGGTTCTAATCCCGGCAGCCCCACTTCCCATCCAGCTCCCTGCTTGTGGCCTGGGAAAGCAGTTGAGGACGGCCCAGTGCATTGGGACACTGCACCCGCGTGGGAGACCCGGAAGAGGTTCCTGGTTCCCGGCTTCGGATCGGCGCGCATCTGCCAGTTGCGGCTCACTTGGGGAGTGAATCATCGGACGGAAGATCTTCCTCTCTGTCTCTCCTCCTCTCTGTATATCTGGCTGTAATAAAATGAATAAATCTTTAAAAAAATATATTTTAGTGTAAATTAGTCTTGAATATTGCAGAGGACATGCACTAAAACTTACATATACTTCCTAGAAGAATCTTTTCAAAGAATATAGCATCTAAGGAATGTCATATTATAAGACATTATAACATGATCTTTTAGAGGAACACTCATGTTCAGTTTTAACTGATTATCCTATAGCCAACCTGGCCATTTCACAGTAAATAGAACTATTTGATCTTTTTTTTTTTTAAATCTGTTTTCGCAGTCTTACTATTTTATTTCAGATTTTGATGAGTGTCATTCTAACCCCTGCCGGAATGGAGCCACGTGTGTGGATGGCTTCAATACGTTCAGCTGCCTCTGTCTGCCCAGCTATGTTGGTGTGCTCTGCGAACAAGGTAACAGCCGTTACAGCACTTACATGACGCACATTCTCCGTGTTTCCACTCACTGTGGCCTTACCGCGTCGTCTCTCCTGCAGTCCTGCAGAGGAGCCAGGTCCGTTAGGTGTCTGTACGCCTGAGTGGCTCAGAACGCCTGGCCTGAGACCTGGACTGGTTGTGGTTCTTCTGCTGATGGTTTTGGCAGGGACGCTGGGCTGAAGTGAGGGACAGCTAGCTAACCCGAGGGGCACTGCTTAGGCATGCTTCCTACCAACACAGAGACATTGGCTGGCTGTGGCTTGGGCACCCAGAACTATTGAGTCCAGTGTTAGTTGCCTTTGCTTCCTGCCCTGAGCACTTACATTCAATGGCATTATTTCACATACCTGCCGAAGTAATTGATATAGTTGTTACAATGCAATATTAGCTCCAGCCAGGTATTACTATGTAAATGGTATCATGATTCTGCTTAAGAGTTCAACTCCGCTTGAATTTTCCTGCTTAAGAAGTATCTACTTTTTCGGAATGAACAAACGAAGGGCCCAGACCCTCCGGATTGTTGTAGTTGGCATTTTCTGGTAACAAAGAGCTTTCTAAAGGCCACCCGAAGAGAGTATGTTGACGGTAACATCACCTAGTTCATCAATCAAGAACAGCTTGTGTGCTCAGCGCACTCCACTTTGCAATGCCTGTTTCCTCTGCTTCAAGTCATACAGTGGTTTGGCTTTGGGGAAAGTGCTCCGAGCCAAGCTTCCTTCTGCCAGACAAAATGAAAATGTATTAGCCACTCAGACACGTTGGTCTGGCCCCACCCTCTGCTTTGTGGTCATAAGCCAGATGTCATTAAAATGAAAGCAAAGCTAATGGTGGCATGCACTGGATCATTGTTCCAAGGCAATGGGTAATGACTAAGTGTCTTTTTTTTTTAATTGCATAGAGTGAGTTTGTTTTAGAATTTTTAATATAGAACAAAACAAAGCAAGAACCTGAAAAAGTGAAAAAGTAGGATGTCACTTGCTGAAGAACACAGGAGAGTGGGGCACTGAGATCTGTCAGAACAGTTGTAGCCTCCCTGAGTTCCAAGACCAAAAAACCATTCAAGCACTCGGCTCTTCACCTAGTACTTGTTGAGTCCCTGCTCTGCCGGGCACTACTGTGCTGTGTGGGCGTGGGGGCAAGCGCACCACATAATCTCATGTCCTGCACCCGGCTGAGTTAATTGGGTGCAGAGAATAAAGAGACGCTTGATAGTTGCAGCTGACCAAAGGCTTGGAGGCACATCTGCGCGTTAGGGTGTTAGAAGTTGAGGCTCACAGAGGTCCCATCGCAAACGCTATCCCAGGCCGAGTGCATCCAAGTGGCTTGCTTCTGAAGCGCAGGCTTTTCTCAGTATCTTCAGACTTCTAACATGGCCCTCTGATGGATTGTGGATAACAGGGGGTTGGAAGGACTTGGGCCAGTTGTTTTTCTCTTTGAGAGAAAAGGCTTTCATTTGTTCCCATCCTTCCTGGTACCACCTCACTTTGCAATGTCTTTCAGTTCCTCTTCAAACAAGTGCAGCCATCTCCTCTCCCCCCGGAGGAGCGCCCCCCCAGCCTGTTTACACACCACAGCTGTGTGCCTGTGAGTTACTGCCAGGATGGTGAAAGATGTTCCCCCTCCTCCTTTCAGGTTGCCTAAGAACAAATGTTTTCTTCATGAACAGCGGCGACGTTGTCTAAACACTTCTATCGCCAGAGCTCAGCGATGGCTGTGTCATTGTTTCCTCAGACAGCAACTTGCAAGTCGCAGTGACTCTGAAAAGAGGGCACGTGTGGGCACATGTGGGCGGGAGGAAAGCAGAACAAAACCTAGGAAGGGTCTTGGCACGTGCAGAAAAGAGTTCTGTACACACGGCCTCAGCCCGAGTCGGTGGTGCAGCTTGCCCCGAAGAAGGGTGAAGGTGTTGACAAATGTCCCCGAGGTCGCCAGCAGAGGTATCGAAAATATTACTTGTGTAGCCTAAGAAAGACAAAGCCTTCATGAAACTGTAAGAAGGAAGGTTTCTGCCCGCGCGGCCATTTGCTGCACTACAAACCTGGGAGCTTGTATGGTTACCTTCGCAGGATTCGAATGTACCTGCTCCTGCTGATGGTGGCTTCAAAAAGTTGCTTCCTTGTAGGTGGAATGAAGTGAGCTTCATCTGATTTTTAGATATGGATTTATACTCCATATATAGATTTTATATATATATATATAATCTATAGATGTAAGTATTTTATGTTTAATTGATTTACATAAAAGGTAGATTTATAGAGAGGTCTTTCCATCCCTTTCCGAAAGGTCACAACAGCTGTGACTGGGCCAGGCAAACCAGGAGCCAGGAGCTTCTTCTGGATCTCCTAGATGGATGGCAGGGGCCCATGGCCTTGGGCCATCCCCCGCTGCCTTCCCAGGTGCACTGACTGGGAGCTGGATGGGAAACAGGGCAGCCCTCTGTAGGATGCCAGCACTGCAGCACAGCGCCAGCCCCGGAGACAGCCGTTTTAGTCTTGAATTTTGGATTTAGACTTAGATGTTTAGATATTTTAGATGAAGTTGGATAACTAGCACACTGACTCTGAGATCTCCTCTCAGAACACTCCTCTGGGAGTGGCTGCTCCACTGCTGGTTTGTTGAAAACACGGGTGATGAAAATCCCGTTGGTCAGTGGGCACATCTGATTTTTAAAAAACATGTAGTGGCTGTTCAAGTAACTGGTGTTTGCACAAATAATTAAAGCCATTGAGAAGCTTTAGTCTAGATATTATGGGCAAATAGATCCTCCCAGCTTGGTTCTAACAGAAACATTGCTTCTTATTTTGTGGACCTGTTTCCAAACTTCAAAAAGGTCTTAGAAAAAATGGATCTTAAAAAATAAATTCACTTCGGTGCAAGAATTTTGAATCCCATTCCTACTACGCACCTAACATGACCTTCTTGAAGACCCCTCCTTTGTAGCTGCCAGCAGTCACATGGCTATGGGCTGCTCCATAGGATCGTCGGAGTATTTTGTATAGGAGGAAAAATACTTAACAGTAACTTATTTTAACAGCAAAAGTTTTTTTTTTTTAAGAGAAAGCCAAACTAAAACCATATAGGTTAATGAAGTATAAGAAAGAGTATATAGAAGAATGATTTTTTTCCCCTGATACATTACTAAATAAATTAGGATCCTCTGGATCTTTTAAAAGTTTATTTTTCTTTGAGTTACAGAAAAAAAAAAAAAAAAAAAAAAGGAAGGAGAGAGACAGCGATAGAGCTTCCTTTAGCTGGTTCACTCCCAAAATGGCTACCTCAGCTGGAGCTGAATCCATCTGAAGCCAGGAGCCAGAGCTTCTTCCACATCTCCCACATGAGCGGAGAGGTCCAGGAATCCCATCTCCACTGCTTTTCCAGGTCATTAGCAGGGAGGTGGGTCAAAATTGGTGTAAGCCAGAACATGAAAACTGGCACCCATATGGGAATCTGGCATGCGGGTGGAGGCTTAGTTTCCTATACTGTGGTGCTGGTTCCATGAATCCTCTGGCATTTTAAACCATATGTCTCAAAATAAATAGTAATTTCCAAAGTCAAGGAAATCCGTGGTATGACAAATTGGCCTTAGCATTAAGTGCCATAAAGACGTCTCCAGGCCCCCTTTCTTAGAAGTAAATTCCCTCCTATGTGAATAGATTTTCCTGCCCATCCATGCAGCTCAGGTCCAAATCCTTCCAACAGAACTCCCCTGTAGGGAAATTAATAGATCCCAGTGGTCCAACTGTGCTTCCTTTTTGGGCGCTGAGTGCTGCTTTTACACCACCCCAGCTTGCTGTGTCTCCACTATTCCCGGCAGACTTGGTGGTCTCCCCGCAACACTTCCATGTGCGCTCCCTACCTCCAGGGAACAATGAGTCAGCACTGCACTAAACAACAGGCCCAGTAGACTAAACTGCGAGAAAGACTGCTCTTCCAGATAAGCCAAGCCTGTGTGTCGTCACCGCCGGAATGACAGGGCCAGGAAGAGTTTCCCGTCTCGCCGAATGCACACTTTCCCACTGTTGCAGGAAGGAAGACATTGAGTCAGTCAGGAAACTAGTTGAGTTTGAATCTAGCTGCCACAGCACAAAAACAAACAAACAAACAAAAAACCCTCACGAGTTCTTTCTTTCCCCACCACACATGGAGGGGAGAAGATGCCTCTTAAGTAACCTTAGAAGGTTTTCCTAGTGCCCAAAGTTCTAGAAATTTCGCAGCCTTGTGATTTTTATGTGTAAGTACTTAAGTGTATTTCTGAGACGTCAAAAGCATTTAAATTGATATCACATAAGGTATATTTGGTGTGACCCCACCCTGTGGATGGGTGTGCTTATGGGAAACTGAAATGAGAATCTAGTACCATGAGCAAGGCAACTTCTTATGCAAATCCATTTGAACCAGCTAAGGAGAAAGCACTGGAACTTGCAGTCAGTGTGCAGTTTGCATTTCTGTGAGTAATGTTTGCATCCTGTTGAGATCCCAGTTATGGCATACAAGAGAACACGCACACACACTCGTGCGCAGCTTGGGAGATGAAGTTGTATCAAGTCAAGGCATCCAGGTTATTTTTGTTTTTACTGGACTTGAGATCTGGGTGTCTTTGCACTAAGTTATGTGTGCTCCCTCCCTTATGGGGAAGGAAGGACACAGTTCTCACTACATCCCCCAAACTGCCCACCTTAAATCTTAGGGGCCTGGAGCCGGTGTCCCTGCCCAGTTATCTCTCGGAAGTGGGAAAGGGCTCCTTCAGAGGCTTTGAAGTGGTTACGCAAATAGAGTGTTCATAATCCTGTGAGGCAGAATTCTTATCTTAGCCCTTGGAAGGCTGTCTGAGAAAGGCTTCTTGGTGCCCCCTGCTTCTTAAAGCAGCCCCCGACAAGCAGCCCCCGAGGGTCCGGCTGGCTGGCTGGCTGGCTGGCGACTCTCCCCGCTTTCTGCCGCTTGGAAACTGTCACCAGACGCTGTCTTTGCAGTCCGAAATGTGCAGCCACCCACTTTGCAGCGATCTCTTGCTTTACAAAGCGTTCCCTGTCACCCCGAGCAAACGGGGTGCATCGGTAACACAGACTTTGGCTTGGGGGATCCTGTCACCACATGGCCGGGAGAGCCCAGGTTGACTGATGCAGCTAAGTGTCATCTGCCCTGTTTCTCCCCAGACACGGAGACTTGTGACTACGGTTGGCACAAATTCCAGGGTCAGTGCTACAAATACTTTGCCCACCGGCGCACGTGGGATGCGGCTGAACGGGAATGCCGACTGCAGGGCGCCCACCTCACCAGCATCCTCTCTCACGAAGAACAGATGTTTGTGAACCGTACGTACTGAGAGACATGGCCCCAGAAACCCTGCTTGGCTGTGTTCGCCTTTCTCAGTTGGGATTCAGTTGATTGAAACCTTCCCCTGTGAACTACTTAAAATCGCCTGGCTGGTCGCAGCCCTCCAGTGCGGGCATGTTCTACTACACTGGGAGGCAGAGCTGGGCTGCCGGCAGTCCGAGGCTTGGCAGCACAGTCTAAGTTGGACCATAAGGGGAACTGCTCTTCCATCATTTTTGACTTCTGATAATGGCCATTTCTTATGGTCTAGTAGAATCTTCACCGTGATTCCCTCTGTGGTCTCAATTTAAGGATTTGCTTGCGTGGACTCACGTTCAGATTATTTTCAGTAATTTTTTATCTTGCTGGTTAAAACCTAATCAACAACACATCTTAATCTTATCCGAGTTTCTAATTATTTCAGACCACAGAGAGCGAAGGCCATAGGAAGAATGGGAGGTGGTAGAGACAGAAAGCTAATGAAACTAGAAATGAGAGCTGGTTGGCAACTCTGGAAACAACAGCACATTCTGGGGTAGCTAGTTTTTATGTAGCAACTAGAAAGGTGCTTCAAAAAGCTTATGGGAAAATGGACGTAAAAGATAAATTAGCTTTGACTTGATGCAAGGTTCAGCGTTGGGCATACTGGTGAGGCCAATTGTTGGGGTTGGACTCCCGGACACTCCGCGGCTGACCCAGCTCCCTGCGGATCTGCGTGCTGGAGCAGCAGACGATGGTTCCAGCATCTGGGCCCTTGCCACCCACATGGGAGACCTACACTGATTTCCCAGTTGCTGGATTTGGCCTGGCCCACTAACACTGTTGCAAGTTCTTGGGGGAATAAGCCAATAGATAGGAGGTGTATCTCTGTCTCATATATAAAAAATTGATTAATTAAATTTTAAAATGTTTGCGATAATTTTGAAATCTGCACACATATTTTTCACAATATATATTTTATGTTAATTTTTTAAGAAGATTTGTTATGTATTTGAAAGACAGAGTTATGGGGAGTGGGAAGAGAGAGAGAAAAAAAATCTTCAATCTGCTCGTTCACTCCCCAAATGACCCCAGAAGCCAGGACTGGGTCAGACCAAATCAGGAGCCAGGATCCAGGATCCAGGAGCCCAGAGCCAGGAGCCAGGAGCCAGGAGCCAGGGACTTTATCTCTCTCCCACATGAGAGCAGGGGCCCAAGTTCTTGGATCATCTTCACCACAAGAAGCTGGATCAGAAATGGAGCAGCTGGGACTTGAACCTGTGTCCCTATGGGATGCTGGCACAGGTGGCAGCTAACCCAGCTCCTCTGTTAACTTGTTCAAGACTCCTCTTGTGTAGGCTGTTTTTGGTCCAATAGTGTTATCTGACTCCTTATTCAATATGTATCTTTGATACTTGCTGCCTTTGAGAAGTTAGGTTGTAATTTGCATTTGGACAGAAGTCATTTAGCATTATTGCTTGCTGCTTTTGCCAGTGACCCATCTCATGGTGAAAATCAGTAATTTTGAGGATAGTTTTTCAGGACAATCTGCTCTGTGTGTTCACCACTTAAGATGCTCAAAGCAGAACCACGTGGCTTCCTCGTAGAGGGTAGCCTGACACGCTTTGGCCCATTTTTATTAGGCCATTAAACTTATGCCAATGGCATAGCTTGAAAAAAGAAATACATGGAAAATTTCCATCATGAGTAAGGATGAAACTAATACTCCGAGTACTAGCCACCAGGGAGTTTTTGTCTGTATGAGACACTTCGATGTTTCATGGCATTCGCAAATTAGCTTTTCATTCTTTTAAAAGATTGTGTTTGTTTGAGAGGTAGGGAGACAGAAACAGAGCCTCTCTCTGTGGTTGACTTCCCAGACACCTGCAGTCACTGGGCCTGGACTGGGCTGAGGTCAATAGCTAGGAAGCCAGTCAAGGTCTCCCAAGTCCAGACCCCGTCACCTGCTGCCTCCCAGGCTCTGCATCAACAAGCCGCTGGAGCCAGCAGCTGGAGCTAGGGCTGGGACCCAAGAGCTCTCACGTGGAACGTGGCCATGTGAACTGTTAGGCTAAACACCCACTCCCGCAAATTTGCTTTTTGGTTTAAAGCACCTTGAGTAGAACAGAAGATGCTTAGACTAGGAGAGAATTTCATAGCAACTACATGAAAACCTATCCAGAGAAACAGATGTGTGGTTCATCCTGATGGTGATTTCTTTTGATCAGCGTTCATCATATGTGATTCATCATATGTGGTTTCCCATCCTCTCAGGCCTGGGACACGATTACCAGTGGATCGGCCTCAATGACAAGATGTTCGAGCATGACTTCCGCTGGACAGATGGCAGCACTCTGGTAAGATCCAGGGACACCTCCATGTCCTGGCAGAGCCCGTGCCCAGTGTGTGTTCCACGGGGCTTGAGACTGGCCACCAGTCCCGGCATGCGCTCAGGATCCTTCAGGGAACTGAAAGCAGTTCCAAGCTGACCACCCACGGCTGCCACCTTCTCATTAATGGACAGGCCTCTGTTTAAAAGAGGAGGTCGCAGATCTCCCCTGGACCAGGTAGCTTTGGAGGAGGGCGGGAAGGAATGAATGCAAGATAAAAACCTTTGAAGAAATACCTTTACCTCTTCCATAATTGCAGTGAGAATCTGCTGTAAGGCATGGCTTATTTTCAAATCTATAGGTTGACTTGTTTCTTTTCTTCTACTTGAAAGAAAGAGGAACAGACAAAGGGAGAGACAGATCTCCCTCTCTCTGCTTCACTCCCCACATGCTCGCAGCAGCCAGGCCTGGACCAGGCCCAAGCTGGGAGCCTGGAGTTCCACTCAGGCCTTTCACATGGATGAGAGAGGCCCGAGCATTTGACCCACCCTTCCTTGGCTGCCTTTCCAGAACAATTCCAGGGCGTCAGATTGTAAAGAGAGGAGCCAAGCTCGAACCAGCATGCCTTTATAGGATGTAGGTGTCCCAAGCCACAGCCTAACATGCCGTACCACATTTGCCCCAAACATCGTTTGCTTTTGTGCAAATAAAACTTGCTCAGCTTTCATTGTAAATAGGATGTCCAATTTCATTGTATATTATATACAATGTATATTCATAGTTTTCATAGAAAGAAGTGACAGAAATGCTGACCACTATTTAGGGTTCCCAGAGCAAGTGAAGTTATTTTGAGCTGCTAGTGCTGAGCATGCACTGTGAGTATAACTCTGGAAAGAGTTCAGATGTGCTTGGCTCTGCCAGGGGTGCTTGGCACCGACTGTGCGTTACCCTTGCCTGGGGATGTGATTAAAACACTGCTCCCCAGACCTCAGCCCAGATGCATTGCTGCAAGACCCCTAGCAGCTCGATTTTCTGGGTGTCCCCCTGTAGTTCTGAAATGCAAATGAATTTGGGATCCACTGGGCTGGACAATACATGGAAACTGAGTTCTAAATTAAAGGGTGAAAGCTGACAAGGATTTCAAGCTCCTCTCAGGTGTAAACTAGTTGGGTACTTGAATTTCCTTCATTTCCTGCCACTCCCTGGGATTTAATGAGTTTAGCAGAATGTGAGGTTCCTTCTAGAACAGGTGCCAAAGTCAGCTGCGATTTGGAAAGTGTGCTTGGTTCCATCCAGGCAAGCGTCCCTGTGTCCTGGCGGGTGTAGCTGATCTGGGCCTGCCACTGCGTTAAGCACGTGTGACGACCCCCTGCAGGAATGCTCAGGAGTGCAGCGGGGAGAAAGGTGAAGGAAGGAGGGTCAATTTGGTTGCTTTTTGTTGTGGAGTCACAAAGCTGTTAAGTGGTGAAGCCAATATTTGAATTTAGACTAGTCTCCCAAACCACGGCTTCTTCTGTCACCAGTTCCCTTGACTTGAAACTGAGTCTCCCATATTGCATTTTTGCTCTGAACAATTCAACAAAAAGCCTGATTTTTTTGGTCTTTCTGTCTCGTTCTTCTCTCACTCATTTTTCATATTCAGTCCAGCACAATTTTCGTTGTTGTTGTTGGTTGTTTCTTGTTTGTTTGGGGTCCTTTTGGAGGCCGTGAACTCGAGCTGTAAGATTGTGTCCGCTGAGATGTGGGAATGGCAAACTCAGGATTCTTTGTCTCATTTTCTTGGCAGTCCTAGCTGAATGTCGTATCTTTTGTGTTTTCATTTTTGTACCCAAGAAGGATGATCATGGCCAGTTAGATAAATAGTGGGTAGAATTGCACGAGGCCTTAAATGTCAGTTTCAATTGACGATGGATGATTTTGTTTACATAGAGTAAATTTATAATTTAAAACAGCCCTTTTTATAAGTTATAGATTTTTTTGGTTAAAACTTTGATAACTTGGTTACTGTCTGTTACACAGCAGAGGCTTTTAATGTGTTTTCCTTTGTTGAACGCATGCTTCAGTTTTGGTGGGTGAAGTCAGGTTTCTAGGATGTCCGTTACTCGTCCACTGCCCCTAGCTGTTTCCTTGTAAGTAGCCCCGTTGAAAGTGCGGTTCTTGCTGCACCTTTTTGTGTTACGGAGTGTAGAATGCCCTGGACCCAGGGCTTGACTCAGGCTATGTCTTCAGGCTTGGGATTCGAACACTTGTGTCTCACAGATCCAGGCCAGGATTTGTCTTCCACTGTAGGTATAAGCTGGGTTCCTGTGTGTTCCAGCACTGAGCCTGGACTAGCTGAATGTGTAGGAAAGCTCTCATTTGTTCCACACTGACCTGTCTGAGCCAAGTGCCAGTCTGTTTCCAATCTGTCATTGGTTCTAGTTTCCAGTCTGTCATCGGTTGCACACAATTGGTTTGTGTTTTCCCTCCTCTTTTGTAGAGTGTTATGTGTGCCACTGGACCTTTATTCTGGCCTTTCTTACTAGCAGGCTGCCTCTCCAAAGAAGTGGTTCATTTTTCTGCTTTTTGTTTTTCACAGTGTGTAAGATAAAGTCTTACCCCTTATCCCTGTGAGCTTGGTCAATGAAACAAAATGTTGACTTAAATCTGGCAGCTGTGTGGGGATCTGTAAAATGTCTTGAGGCGTTTATCTTCCCTGCCAGGTACCATATAAGTGAGCTTGACTCGTTATCTATTATTATTGCATCGTGCCAAACAAAGCAACTAACTGTTGATTTGTCTGTATCCATTAATGTAAAAAAAATCTACTCAATCAGAGGAAAATCAGATTGATAGAGAGATTCCCCGTTCATTGATTCGTTCTTGCAATGCCTGTAATAGCTGCAGCCCGGACGCGAGTCCAGAAGTCCACCTAGAGCTTCCTCCTGGGGGGCAAGGACCCAACCACTTGAGCCATCACCTGCCAACTCCCAGGACACTGCATTTCCGAGAAGCTGGAATTGGAAGCAGAGCCAGGCATTCTGGGTTGGAACGCAGACATCACAAGCTCTATTTGAATGTTAGGCCAAGCGCCTGTTTCTTTGTCCTTAAGTATTTAACGTTAGCCTCACAAACAAACACTATGGGAAACAAAATTTCTTTATTTTCGTAGTCTGGGCTTATCTTGAACTTAGTCAGCTAATGAGCCTTGCATTGGTCCATGGAGAAACAGGTTTTCAGTGTCAACGGAGGCCTAAGGGTTATGCGCAGGGCACTTCAGTCAGGTCTCAGGTGGAGGAGAGCGCCACCACCTGACCGCAGTGGAGCAGTGACCCTGGTGAGGGCAGAAGCGGCTCTGACCGACTTGTTTGTTTCTGAAGTCCCTGTTTGTGCAGCCTGCACGTGTGCTAAGGCGTGTCCCTCAGCTTTGAACATTCTGGAACAGCCAAGGCCCTTGCCCAGCAGCACAGCTTACTCCCCTGCGACTGATGCCCGGCCCACCAGCCTGCTTTGGTCTCCTCCCTTTCCTCTCCCCTTCATTCTGAGCCAGCCTAGGTGTCTCCCCAGGCCAGTTCTAGCACTTTCTGAAGTCCCTGTCCCCTAATGGGTTCCACATGCGCAAGCCTTTGATGCTAGTTCTCCCTTGTCCCCTGTTAACTCCCAGTGCTTGCTTTTGAGAGAAGCCCTCGGACTGCAGTCCTCATCTGTCTAGAAATGGACTTGACTTGAGTGTGTGTGATTTCTTGGGCTTTGTTTATGTTTTAGAATGATGTCTCTGTGTCTCCTCACTCTCCTCCCCCACCTTTTTTTTTGTTTGAAATATTTATCCAGGTTCATCTGTCTTAGGAGGTAGGGCAGTATTGAAACCAAGCAGAATCTTTGATATTTACCTTACCGTACCTTTGATGTTTGGTCTTAAAATTCAGTAAAAGCAAACAAGTTTATATTAGGTCTCAATTCAATGATTTTTTTAAATTGAGATAATTAAACTTTGATTCCAATAAACTTGCAGTACAATTACATCGTATTTAATAGGATCATGCTTTATAGCTGAACTAATTCAATTCATATGTTTATCCAAATGAACAAAGCTCCGTGGACAAGTTATCTGAATTGGTTTTATTATCCAGATTCGGATCCATTCATTCCACATTATTGGCCTCTGTTACAGGATATTTATTTCATTGGTGAAATGCCAGGTTTTTATTTTTGTTATGTTTTTTTAAAATCATTCCCTTAATTTGTTTGGGGCATTTGCCTAATAAATCTCACAAAATCACATTCATGAGGAGCACTGGGCCTGGCCTTGCTGTTCTAATGTGTACAGGACACTTCCGAAAGTTTGTGGGAAAGGCAACAAGGAGATGAGTTTGTTGTGGTGCAAGAACTTTTTGAAATTCATGCACGTGGAAGGTCTCCAAAGCGCTGCTGGGTCATGAGTGTCATGAAGGAATAAGGCAGGGATTTGGGGGTCTGGTACACCAAAACAAACTTCCCTCTGACTTCTGTCACCCATGAACTTTTGGAAGTGCCCTGCCTGCAGGCTCCCGCAGCTTTGCTCTTGTCCCTGGGCTCTCTCCTTTAGCTTGACTGTAGATCTCTCCCCCTGCCCTACCTCGAGCCTTGCCGGAAACTGACACAGAACCTCAATAATGAATTGTTCTGCTTGTCACCCAAGGAATGTCTTCAAAGACACTAAGTTAAACCAACCAGATACACATCAAAGCTAGTGAGCTTAAGCAAACCTGTCTTATCTAGACTCTTATATGACTTTCTTTAACCAGTAGAATGAGTGACCAGCCGAGTGCCTTTCCTCTGCTCCGTTGTCCAGCAGCAATGACCTCGCCTTCCCCCAGCTGTGAACTCCTGCCACTCCCTTCTCCACATTCTTTGGTGTCTTACCCTTGTTTTCGGGTGACCTGTCAATGAGTGGTGTGTCCACTTCATTTGCCACCTCGTATCTCCAGAGCTCAAGGTGCCCCCCGGTCTCTGGAACAGGCCAGAGATAACCCCAGTAGGGATTTACTTGAACTGGCCCTAGGACTTAGTGTGTTTTTGCCTGGTTCTTGCATTCCGTTCTGTTCAAAGAGTCTGCAGAGCCAAGCGTCTCCTTCTTAGAGGAAGCCCTCCTTGCTCCTGTGACCAGGACTGCTGGTCTGTGTTCTCACAGCCCTCGTGTCCTGTTCTCATCCTAGCACTGCCCCCGTCCGGGGTCGGCTTGCTGACACCAAGTCTCCTGAGGATTAACCTTCGTGTCAGTTTCCCCTGCACCCAGCAAGCTGTTGACATGAAACAGATACGGAGCAAGTGTTTGTTGGGTGATCAGAAGACCTTTAGAACACACCCTCAACTCAGCAGGAAATTCTGAAATGACCATGCTAAGTGAATCTTTCCCAGGCCTTTCCTGTTTGTCTCAGCTAAAGGCTTGAGTAGGAGTCGAACCGGTATGGGAACTATCAAAACATAATGGATAGGTTTCCAAGTGTGGTGGAGAGAAAACACAATGTTCTTCAAAAGTGGAAGCGTAGACGAGGATGCTTCAAAACAGTCATGGAAAATATAGAACTAGAGGATAGATTTATTTTACAACAAAGCTTTCCAGAATCCCAAATTCCAAGTTGTCCCAGTCTGTGTTTTTCAGGAATTGTTTGCAGTATGCTTGTAGCTGAGCATGGTGTACGCTGACCGGCTCATGAGCTCAGGGAAAGCAAGTGTTCCTCCTGCAGGTGATGACGGATGCATTTCCGATTATCCTAGGGACACCTTGGCTATCGACTTTGCAAAGTAATAATAGAAAGTGAAGTTGCGTGCTCTGCTACCCACACATGGTTTAATTTCAGTAGGGAAGATTGTCCACAAAGCTTTGACGGAAGTTTTTTTCCCCTAAGATACACACACATTCAGTGAATACACTTTTCTTTTTGCAGAAAAATGGAAACGTGGGTTCAGATATTCTAATTTATATCCCAAAGGTGGTGGACCAAGCCAGGGGAACTATCACTGCTCTTACCGGCTTAGCTGAGGATGACTCGGTTGCCCAAGGCAGGATAGCAGGTCGTGGTCGATGCCCCGTGGAGGCTGCCCATCGGGCACTGGGACACCCGCCTAGCCGAGCTGTCCAGGGCGCCGGTGGAATCATTCTTGCTTCTCTATCTAGATGCCTCCCAGCAAAAATACTTCTCACAGCTTTGTTTTCAGCTGAAGGCTTCTGTGTGTCCACGGCAGCATCACTAAGGAGATGGAGAACTCGCGGGTGCTCTCATCAGGCCGCGTGGCCAGCACACCTGCCCCATAGGTGGCGAGGGCATGAGCCCCGGCCCTCGGAGAGCCGAGCTGCCTGTGCCTTGCTTGCTCCCTGCCCTTGCCTCTCGGAGTAAGAGCCTCCTGACAGGCATTGTTCCTGATTGCACCATGCAGGTGCACCCTTGTGCCTGTCACACACGGCTGCCCTCCAGGACTGGACAAAGCGGCTGGGCATCGAATAGAGCTGACCACCCAGTTCCTTGCTGAAATAGTGAGCGCCTTTGCTCAAGTGGGATTTGTTCTGCCTCTATGCCTGTCTTTGTTCCTCCACATTTTTAGGAAAAAAAAATATATATATGTATACACACACACACACACACACATATATATGTATATGTAATTTATTTCAAAGGCAGAATTACAGAGAGGAGAGAGAGAGTCTTTCATCTGCTGGTTTACTTCCCAAATGGCCACAACAGCCAGGGCTAGTCCAGACCAAAGCTAGAAGTTCAGGTATTCGTTCCAGTGTCCCATGAAGGCACAGGGGCCCGAGCACTTGGGTCATCCTAGGCTTTTTTTTTTCCTGGGCACATTAGCAAGATGCCAGATTCGAAGTAGAGCAGTCAGAACTCCAACCAGACTGATATGAGATGTGGCCTTGCAGGAGGAGGCTTGTTGGGCTACACCGCAACACCGGCCCCCTACCCCACCTTGTGTGTAAACAGTTGCAACATCCCGTCCTTCTCTTCATGTCATCACTGTCCAGGATCACCTTTCCTGTCCCCTGTCCAGTTTCCTCAGGGAGAAAGCAGACTCCCTGCCACCTGCCCTCTTCCAAATCTGTTGAGGAAGTTCTGGAACAAGGTACCAAATCACAGATCCGACCACGTCCTCTTGTCTTGTTCTAGACAGTTCACCTGGCACCTTAATGATTATAGACTACAAAAGGCTCCATAGATAATACAGGTAACAATACAGTTAGCCTTTCATAATTAAAAGCATTGCTGGAAGAGAACTGAATTTGGCTTTTTGTTGCTTCATTGTATTGGGGGTGGCCGGCCGGCACACCTATACTGCGGACACCCCCTCTCCCTCCGCCACCAGCTGATTTTCAGTCAGTGGATGTAGGGAATTGGACATTCAATCCTGAGACTTGTTTTAGTCTTTGGTAAATAAAGCCTTCAGTCTGTTAAGCAAAGTATTGTGAGGCAAAGTAGCTTTGACAAAAGATAGGGACAATAAAGACAGGCCCTTAACCCAGGAAGACACTCTTCAAAGGGATGGAGACAGAGTGGCGGGCTCTCTGAGGACTCCTCCTTCCTCCCCTCTGTAAACACGAGGTTCCCAACTCCTTCCTGTCCAGCCATCCAGGATACTGGGCAGGCAAGCAGGAACATTGACTAGCTCCGAGCTGCCTTACCCAGCCATTTCGTTGGTTTTCACTCTTTTGCGCCAACTGTACAAACACCCTGTATCGAAGACAGAGTGCTGCTGTTCTATCTGCAAACCTTAGGAGGCTTTCCGTGAAATATCCGCAGACAGATGCCTGTCAGCTATGGTGTGCGTCTGCTGGCCAATTCCAGGGCCGTCGCTCTGTGAACAAGTCACACTGCGCATCAGTATCATTGAATTACGCTGAACTCACAGCCAAAGAAAACATGCTCTCTCCTTGTCCTTTAACACATCCCTCGTGAGTGGAAGAATTCTCACATTGCATTCTGTTAAAAAAAAAAACCCACCCAGTTTTTCAGGAATATCTTTACTCGTGTGGCAGTTGAATCTGACTTAAAAGCCAGAACAGATTCAGCACGCAGACTCTCCCAAGTGCCAGCATACTCCTGGCCACAGACCCCTGCCCTCCACCCTGCCCTTCGCTCGCTGGGGATGGGCTCAGGACTGAGCCGGAGAAGGGCGCTCTTTGAAGCTGTCCCTTCTCCCAGCTCTGGTTCCAGTGGTGTCCCTGGGAAACTTGAGAATCACACGCAGGCAGCCCATGACATCCAATTGCTAATTAGTTTATTGCAATGCACGGCCATGGACAGAGCCCTCCAGAAAAGGTGAATGGGTTCTTGCAGTTTCTGCTAGCCTCTAGATCACCAGGACTTCATTGCTGAAGACCTGTGCAAGCAAGCTCAGGGCCTGGGGGAAAGCACCCTGCCCTGTTGGAGGCTCTGTCTAGGCCCCCTGTGCCCAACGCTCCCAGAGGGAGGAGCTCACGCCCTCCTGGTAATTACTGCTTTGTGGGGGCAGTGAGCTAGCACCATTAGGCAAGCTTAGTGCTACCCTCGGCCGGACAGGCTCTCCTGCACACAGCTTTGCCAGGGAGGAGTATCGTGGGCTCATTGCCACTTCCACAACTATCGGGAGACCCCCAAGTTAGTTTTTCTTCCTTTCAGCTTAGCCCCGTCTGCAAGCTCCAACTCCCCGGCAGCCAGCACAGGGTAGTGACACCAAAACAAACATCCCTTTCTCCCATGGAACAAAGCGCCTCTTTTCTTTTCGACTGTGGGTCGGCAAATTACCCCGTTCTCCTAACAGACAACAGCAAAACCACAGCCTGCGAACATAAACAAATGAAGAGCCAGAACAAAGTCACCTTAGCGAGCAGTGGGTTGGGCAGAGAGCCTGTGGACCTCGCAGGGAAGTCGCCTGCACGGACTGAGTCCAGTCGTAGAGCACCGAGTGGCGCCCCCAGGCTGCAAACAGACGCCTATTGTGCGGGGCGGCCTTCTGGGGGGAACGGTCATGCTAAAGGGACTGTTTTGATTTCTCTAGGAAGTCTCTCAGATAACAGAGTGACTTGCACTCTGCAGGGCCGGACAGCGCACTGCTTCGGCCGAGGCTGGGACTGCGCAGGCCTCCTAGACCGGCGGGTACACTGGGATGTGGCTTGCAGCTGTGTGGGTCTGCGGAAGGGCCAGGATCTGTCCCAGGCAACGGAAGGGATGCCCACAGGGACCTCCGCTTTGGGTACAGGTGCCCTCTTGGCAGAGCCCACCTGGACACATCTGGTCCCGAAAACAGACTCACTGCAGGCAGTTCAACTGTGTGTGAAGGCGTGTATGCGAGATGTGCCCGTCAGGTAGATGTTTTGGACTTGGTTTTTCTTGTGAGCCAGTTTCACTCAGATGTGAATGATCTGAGTGATTTAGGGGGAGGTGGGCAAAAGGGAATGTGATAAACTGTCAGGGATGAATGTTGCAGTCAGAAAATTCAGATTACGGTGGGATGGCGTCAGGTGGGTTCATCCCAGCCTTGGGAGGAAACATCACAGGCAATTCTTGCATCTCTTTTTGCCACATGGAGAAAGTAATCATGACTGTTTTGGGGGAAGGCTTCCTTGAAGTTTCCTTTTGTTGAGTGATTGGTTGTGCATTCCCATCCAATGCCATAATGATGGGCCTCTATCTCCCCCTAGTGGTCACATTACATTTTGTAGTTCAAAATCACATTTCCAACTCCACCCAGATCTTTTTAAGTTCTTGTAGCTTTAATAGTCTAATAATTCCGGTATTAGTTGCAGGACACTGTGGACCTAAAAGTTACGTGTGAAACAAGGTGCTTTTTCAGATGCAGTGTGAAGCCTAGTACACAGCACAGTCGCAGCACCCCTGCTCACGGCAGGCCCCAGCTCTCCTGCATGTTGGCTCTGGACACTGATGGGATCCAGCAGAGGGCTTTCCTTGGCTCATTTCCTTGGCAGGTGAAACTGGACAACTTTTGTGGCTTTATATGAAACTTTTTATTGTGAATGAAATTTGCAGTGTTTGGAGCAGGGATGAGCAGCGAGTAAACCCTGCATGAAAGACCACGCCGTGTTACGATGTGACTGAGTCAGCGCTTCCGGCAGCCGTAAGGGACTGCACGTGTGCTCGCCGCACCCATGTGGGGAATGGCTTTGATCAGTGACATGTGTGTGACGGTTCAAAGGCACCTGGCGAAATCATCCTAGCGCCAAGGCTTAGTCTTTAATTGGCCGCTGGAGATGGTCTAAGTGAAAGGGTAAGAAGTGACTGTGGAAAGCTGTGTCTAACTGTGTGGACGGCGAGATGAGTAGGTACAGACAACTGATCAACAGGACAGGTCCTTGGGAGTTCCAGGTTCAAGTTGCTGTTAGGAATGTCTCCGACATGCGCTGGTCTGTGTGGCCGAGGCCTGGGTTTGCGCTGTGCCCAGTGACCAGCGAGCTGGTACATTGGATGAGCTCTCAAGGTCATCTTCTGGCCACTCAGTGCCGAGGGCCCTGTTGCTGGCCGCGCTGCTCTTAGCAGAAATGTGTCTGCTGTCCAGGCCTATTCCCAGAGCTGTTAGCTCAGCTTTCCCTCCTAGCAAGAAGTGCTGCCCAGGTTGGTGCCGCATGTGTGTGTCTGTGGAAGAAGAGAGACAGACGGAATTGAGAGAGGCGGTTCTGAAGCTGCCGTCCTGAAAAGAAACTAAAAGTTTCTTGGCGGCGCCTGACGCCAGGAGCCCGGGTATTCACTGGTCATTCCTTTCCGTTATTTGGCAAGTTAGCAAACTGTAAAATCTCAGTGGAAAGAACTGGAAATGGATGGAGTGTTGTGAAGAGCTAGTTCGGACATTTTGATGACGACAGATACTCTTTCTTGAAATGTTTAAACGTATTTATTTTTGAAGATGTATTTATTTCTTCGAGAGGCAGAGTTACAGACAGAAGGGGAGAGAGAGAGGCAGGAGAAAGCTGGCTCCCCCTCGAGATGCCGGGGCTCGCTCAGCCTCAAGTCCGGAGCTGGACGCGGAGCAGCTGTGACTCGAGTTGGCATTGACGTGCGAGTCTCTGGAGCAGCTGGCAGTGCCTTGGCAGGCTTGACCACCACGCCAGCCCCCAAGACAGCTGCTTTTGGGTTTCTGTCTTAGCGTGCGGATGAAAGGACTGTTTTTTAAATCAAGATTTGTTTTTAAATCCTAGGAGTTCTTCCACCTCATATCCTCTCAGTTTAGAGTTTTTAAAAAAGATTTATTTTTTTTATTGGAAATTCAGATTTACAGAGAGAGGGAGAGACGGAGAGAAAGAGCCTCCATCCACTATTTCACTCCCCAAGTGACCACAATGGCCAGTGCTGAGCTGAACCGAAGCCAGGAGCCAGGAACCTCTTCCGGGTCTCCCACCTGGGTGCAGGGTCTCAAGGCTTTGCGCCTTTCCCCACTGCTTTCCCAGGCCACAAGCAGGGAGCTGGAGGGAAGTGGAGCAGCTGGGACACAACCTGGTGACAATGTGGGATCCTGGTGCATACAAGGTGAGGACTTTAGCCACTAGGCTACTGCACCAGGCCCAGGCGTTTGACTTTCAAATTGACATTGCCTTTTAAACACTGACTGGAAGCTGACTGGGAGTACAGGAGTCCCCCACTCCAGTTTCGTTCCGTGGTTTCATGCTGTGGTTTCTTGCTCGAGCCCATGGTCCTCACTGCCCAGCTGTGTGCAAACCCCCTCACCGCTGGATTTGCCTAGAGGACCTGCTGGGAATCCGGCGGTCGCCGTGGTTACTAAAAACCACACAGCCTTGTTTGCTTTCTGTGAGAGCAGTGCTTAAGGGAGAATCAGTGAACCCAAGCAGACGCCCTTCTTAAAGCAAGGCCAGAAAGCAAACACAGTTCTGAATATGTCTGGAAAAAAAAACATGCTTTTTTCACCTTAACACCAGACCCTTTGGTTACCCACTTGCGTAAGGAAGAGATGGATTCATTACATTTTTATCATCACTCTGCTTTTGTGTGTGCTTTTGATGCCAGTTATCTGCTGCAGTTTAGGGCCATTGATCACGGGCTTGAGGTGTGTGTTCTACAAGATAAACATCGCCTAGCGTCTCCCAGGCTCTGTGTAATCAGAGACCTTGAACGGATGTAAGCCCCTTCTGGATTTACTGGGCTTGTTGATAGCTTCCGGCAGCAGAGCCCACTCCCCACCCAGCCGTGTGTGCACTGACTGCCAGGAGGCTGAAGGCCGTGGCCACCAGACCCTGGCTGGGTGCTCGGGCCTCGGTACCCACGTGTGCTGTCAAAGGCCTGACTGAGGTGGTGCAGGTTCTGAGCACGTGAGATAACCATGTTGGATTTTTGTCCAGGATTCTTCATTCATTTTTGTGTTTTGGCAACCGATCTGATTGAATCGAGTTGAGAGCAAAAGAAAGCAAATGGTAGGTTAGCAGCGATTGGATCAGTTGTCTTTGGGGCACTTTTTTGGTATAGTTAGTCATTTAGCCAGAACTCAAAACGCAATTCTGTAACACGGCGTGCGGTGTGAAGCAGTTTCGTACTGGGAATAATTACCTCCAGAAAAATCATAGCTGGGTTTCCTCTGCAGTAGCTCTGCGCATGTGTCAAGAACAAAGGTGCAAAGCACCTGTTTTTTGTCTTTCTGGTTCAGTCATGGTCCCCTTCCGGTCCCCTTCCTGTCCCCGAGGGGAGCTCGAGGTGGGGAGGCCCAGGAGAGCAAGCAGGGGCATGCCCCCGTGTGTGTCAGAGGAGTAAGGATGAGTTTCCCAACTCCTGCTGGGTCTTTGTAGTAATTGTAGTTTTCCCATGAGTGCTGGAAGAGGATTAGTCCAGGAAGAGATCACCCATTATGCTGAGATCACCTGGGCTGAGTGTGCACGGTGCTGAGATCAACTGGGGCTAAGTGTGCACGGTGCTGAGATCACCTGGGCTGAGTGTGCACGGATGCTGATATCACCTGGACTGAGTGTGCACGGTGCTGAGATCAACTGGACTGAGTGTGCACGGTGCTGAGATCAACTGGACTGAGTGTGCACGGTGCTGAGATCAACTGGGGCTAAGTGTGCACAGTGCTGAGATCACCTGGGCTGAGTGTGACAGATGCTGAGATCACCTGGGCTGAGTGTGACAGATGCTGAGATCACCTGGGCTGAGTGTGCACGCATGCTGAGATCTCCTGGGCTGAGTGTGACTGGAGTGCTTTCAATAGACCGCGGGAAGCATGGACCGGAAGGACCCCTGGATTTGGGTGGGGGAAAATGGAATCGGTGTTTGTTTTTGTTTTTGTTTTTTTATTAAGAAGCATTTTGCCTGAACTTTGCGAAGCCCTTTCGGAGGGGAGACTGCGTGAGGACCCCTCACTGCTTCTCACTCAGAGGGGTGTTCTGGACAAAGGAAGGCTTTTTCCATGGAACTGGAGAGCCAAAAAAGTAAGACAAAGTGGTTACTGGATCTCAGGCCAGAGAGATACATTGTTTCATGCTTTCCCAGTAACACCTATCATAAACAGTGGCTGCGGGAGAGGCTGTGGAGGAAACAAGGAAAGTTGACCAGAAAACTGGAGTTTCCTCAGTAAGTCAATTTGGTGCCAACAGCACGGAGCCTCCCAGGCTGAGATAAGGCTGCACAATGGGGCTATCAGATCGGAGGGAAGCCGGCGGCATGCCTGTGGCTAGCGAGACATTCTTGTACAAACCGCAGAGCTCCCATCTGGTCTTGCCCCACTAAACCACAGCTCTACCAAACAATAGCAGGAACACCTTTGTCAGATCACTGCTGCCAGCCCCAAAGAATTTTCTCCAAAGACACTGGGATTTGTTACCCTAGATCTGGGTGCCAGAAGCCCCGGGAACAACCTCAGGGGTGCTGAGCCTGACCGTGGTTTCAGAGCCAGAGCGAACGCGAGCTGCTTGTTGTACACATCATGAAGTATCAGCTTCAAGATCCGTGGCGTCGGGGATTTGGCGTTTGCTGAGGGCCAGTGAAGCAGTTAGCCGGCTCCGGAAGTCCTTTCTGAGACACGCAGGGTTTTACTTCTGATGCGCTTTTCTGCTGATTACTGAAATAGTTCATGCTAAACTATAGAAAACTTGGAAGAGATTTAAGGATATATAGCATAGAATACTATCTCTGAATTTCAGAGACTCAGATAAGAGCTTGATTTTACAGCCTGCTAGTCTGGCCCTCTATACACACGCTCACTGTTTTGATCTTTATGTATTTTAAACAGTCGCATCTTTTAATATTTTCCACGTGCTTATATGTTCTTCAAAGACAAACTGTTTTAACAGTTATGTAAAACTGTATTTATTTAGTTATTTCATCGTATATTGACCAAAGGGCCATGCAATAGATTTATAGCCACTCATTGTTTATTTTATGTTAAATGTTCGCATCCCTGATTTTATTTTTAAAAGTATTTGAAAGCCAAGTCAAAGAAAGGGAGAAACCGAGACATCGAGGGAGTGAGAAACAGAGAGATGTACTTGACTGGTGGTTAACTTCTCACATGGCCACAGTGCAGGGGCTTGGCCAGGCTGAAGCCAGTAGCCTGGCCCTCCATCCATGTGCCCACACAGGTGCAGGGACCCGTGGACCTGGTCCAGCTCCTGCTGCTTTTCCCATTATCGGGGAACTGGATTGGCAGTGAAGCAGCCAGGATACAGACTGGCTGCCACATGGGATACTGGCTTGCTGGAGGTAGCTAAACTTGGCTGTGCCACAAAGCTGACCCTCTGATTATTTTTGAGGTTAGAATTTTGGAATCACAGGACCCAAGGGCAGGAATTTTCTGAGGTTCTTGAAAAGCCTTGACAATCATTCCCTCCCCTCCCCCCAAACTTACCGATATCTCTGGCTGCCTGCCTGGTGCCCTGGCACACTGCCATGTGCCAGCCACAGGTGCCATCTTGGCTTAGGCAAGGCACGCACTGGGATGAGTGAAGCATCCTCGGTGATTTCTAAATACCGAGCTGTGTGCGGAAACTTGGCGTGCGTCGGACGGTCAGACGCAGCTCACAGCACCAGGGGAGAAGCGGTGTGTGGAGAAATGCCTGGCTTGTCCTCAAGCTTACATCTCACTAAGGAGAAGAAGCAAACGAAGACCAAAGGGTCCTCGGGGATCATCATGTCAGCTGAGACCAGTTCAGGAAGGGAGGTGGGCAGGGTGGATGGTGACTAAGGAGGAGGGCACATGGCACAGTTGTTGGCCCACACCACAGGGGCAGGCTCTAACTTCCACCCCTAGGGACTGTGGCTGGTTTCCTGTACAAGGAAAGAGGTCAGTAAGGACCACGCTCCCAGATCCGAATGCAGTGCTTGGGAATGTTGGAATCTTCAACCACAGAGAGTTTGAGGTGCGAATTTTTGTTCACACACTCCTGTTGTTTTCAAATCCTCATCCGGCTTCCATCCATGGGTGAGGACCAGCTGGACGAAGCTGGCAACCTGCGAACCTGCCTGTTAGATCTCCGGTGGCTTTGCTGCTTCTGCTTTTGGAGTTGAGGGGACAACAAGGCTCGGGTGGGCGGAGCGGGAGGGATGATTGTGAAGGAAGAGAGAAGCATGCGGAAGCCACGGAGGCTGGGGGCCTTTGAGGCATGCCTATTTTCCATTTGAAAGTCTTCTTTTTATGACCATGAAGATCGTTTTATCTGTGTGACCCAAGAGAAGTCGTTGGGTACCTTGCAGCGAGCCTGCACTGTTGCTTTAGGTTACACTGGCTCATGGCCGCCAATCCCCTCTCTCCCAGCAATACGAGAACTGGAGGCCCAACCAGCCGGACAGCTTCTTCTCGGCGGGAGAAGACTGTGTGGTGATCATCTGGCACGAGAATGGTCAGTGGAATGACGTCCCTTGCAACTACCACCTCACCTACACCTGCAAGAAAGGAACAGGTAAGGCTCGCCGGGGACCGAGAGGGCGCAGGGAACACCAGCGGCCACCTGCTTTGCGGCACACACCGGATGTGTCATGGCCACTCCTGTGGTGGAATTCTCGAGAAAAACAGTGACTGGCCCAAGGCGTATTTTGACGGGAAAAATAAAACAGTTTGTAGACTAGTTAAAAATCGAAACACACGACCATTGAATGATCCGGATTCCGGCCTGTTTAAAAGGGGAGAAGGCTTGGTACCATTTGGCTCCTGGTCAAGCTGGTCGTGGTAAGAAGTGCAGGAGTCGGTGCTCCCTGCTGTGAGAGCGGTTCAGGTGTTGTTGTTTTTTTCTCATTAACTTTTTAAAAATATTTCCTCAGAAGCTTGTTTTACGCTTATAAACCATGGGACAAAAATGTCATTTCTATATCTTCAAGATAGGCTGGAATCAATGCGTGTGTAATTGAGAGCTCCCTAGTGAGAACTGCTTAGCATGAAATGGGAAAAAATGAAGAAAATTGATTCTATGAAAGGTACATTTTGTGTGTATCCTTGAGCAGCGTGTTAAACTTCTTGAAGACATGCTGTGTAGACTTATTCCATGAAACAATTAGAAATTGCATAAATACTTTTAGTGTAATTTGTGATCCTGGTATTAAATACTCAAATGTTTAGTCCGACATTCTGACTGATTCACATTAAGGAAGGTTGCAAAGTCCATGTTCAAAATATGAAACCCCTTTGATTGATTTATCTCCGGTAGGAGAAAATGAAAACCACACATGCTATAAGTATTTGAGAAAGATTCAAACACCAATAAGTGAGCAATTCTGTTGGGACGAAAAGGAGAATGACAGTAAAGAGACACAAAGCTTGGTCTCCAAGCACCGGCTGTGCCAGGGTGGGCTCCTCCCGGCAGCCTCTTGGGCTGTGCCAGGGTGGGCTGCTCCCGGCAGCCTCTTCCTCAAGGCAGAGCTTGGCCTCCGGGCCCTTCCCACACACTCGGCCCGACTCTGCGCTTGCCTTCAGCACTTGTGTGATGGAGCAAATCAAGTATTTGCTGCTTTCATTGTTCCCAGCGTGAGAAGTCTTCCGTTCCCTGTTGGTTCTGTCGGCATGTCTTGTTTGCTGTCCTTGACCTTAGGGCCCTGCAGTCACTCTTTTTGTGATATTCTTACAGTGAGATTTACCCACAGCATGACGCCTGACAGCTTGGGTCAGATAGTTCCTTACTGTGGTCATCTGCCTGTGTCCTGCCCACTGGGTCCTGAACGCCAGGACATTTCTAAAACCTCTCCAAGTCCCCTGCAGTGTGACAACCGAAAGATGTTGCCACAGTCCCTGGTCATGGCCTTGGGGGAGATGGAGAAGGTGGGCCACTTGTGACAATTACTGCCCAGGAACCAAGAACACCATCACAGCCTGCAGTTCCCAGTGGGGAATGTTGGACTAAGCCCTGCCTCATTAAAGAAGGAGAAAAACAAGTTTTTCTTGTATCTCTCTACTCTCTTATATTTCTGTGCAATCAATTCTTTGCTAATATTTACTCTAGGGAATTTTATAAATGTGTTCAAGCTTTGGTAAAAGCTATTCTTTTTTTTTTCTCCTTTGAAATGCTTAAAATATCTTTAAACCTGTAGATCTAAAGTGGTTCTCCTTTTAATGATATACTTGTAAAGGAGGAAAGGTATTAAAAAGGAAGGAAGGAAGGAAAGAAAGAAAGAAAGAAAGAAAGAAAAAAAGAAAGAAAAGAAAAGGCCCCACGTGGTAACCTAGTCCTTACCCTGCACACGCCAGAATCCCATAGGGGCACCGGTTCATGTCCTAGCTGCCCCAGTTCCCATCCAGCTCCCTGATTGTGGTCTGGAAAAGCTGTTGAGGACAGCCCATAGCCTTGAGACCCTGCACCCATGTGGGAGACCCAAAACGGTCTCCGGGCCCCTGGCTTCGGAATGGCTCAGCTCCAGCCATTGCAGCCACTTGGGGAGTGAATCAACCAATGGAAGATCTTCCTCTCTGTCTCTCCTCCTCTCTGTATATCTGACTTTGCAATAAAAATAAAATAAATCTTTAAAGAAAGAAAGAAAAGAAGGAAGAGCGAGCCCAATGCATCTTTGGAGTATCCCATGCCCCACCCCACCCCACCGTCATTCCATTCCATTATTACCCAACTCCCATCAGAGACTTGATTCCCATGTGTCTCCCATTAATATGACCGCACAGCCTGCATCCCTTGAGACACAGGTGAGTTTTGCATAGCTCTGTAGGCGTGTAGTCCTGCTGTGTGCGCTCTGTGCCTGGCCTTTGTCGCTCAGCGTTGCATCTGCAGGACTGCCTTGAGTGGGTGTGTGGCTGTGTGCTCGTGTTGTTACTGCTGTGTATGTTGTCCTGAAGGACTGCCTAACGTCCTGCTAACCTGGCCTCCTATGAGGGGATGTTCAGGTTACAGGGTTACAGTCTGTGTTTTTGCTACTTTAAACAGTATGTCTGTGAGCATTCTTGCACTTTGCTGAGTCCTTGTAGGCTGTGTTTCCAGGAGTGAAATGGCGGAGTCCTGGGATACACGTGCCACCAGGTTGAGTAGCAATGCCACATTCTTTTCCAAAGTGCTGTTCCAATTTGCAGAGTGTGCAAGGGACTGTTGCTCCACATCTTCCTGGTACTATTGGACTTTGAAATTGTGGCCAGTTTGGTGGGTATGAAATGTTATTGCTTGTGATTTAATTTCCACTTTCTTAGGTACTTTGTCTGAATATATTTTCATATACATTGTAGATCATTTATAGCTCTTTTTTGGTAAATTTTCTGGTCATATCTTTGGTTTATTTTTGAAAATAAGTAGGTTGATTATTTTAAAAATATTTTAAGGAGGCTTTTTAAAAAATAGTTCTGGTTATTAACTCCTTGAAAGCTGTCTATATTGCAAATACCATCTCCAGGTCTACACTGTGACTTCCGTCTCTCACTCTTATGTTTTTTAATGAACAGACTTCTTAATTTTGTTGAATTTTCCTTTACAGTTTAAACCCTTTTGTAGCCTAAGAAAACTTCATCTACCTAGAAATCATGAACAGCCTAGATTTTTTTGTCTAAATGTTCTATAGTTTTTGTTTTGTGTTCACATGGTTCAGCCATTCAAAACTGCTTTTCTATGCAGTCTCTGATTAGACAGCCAAATGTCCTTTTTCCATTTCAATCCCCACCTGTCCAGATGGTAAGACTGGCTCCCCCAACCCCCATTGCTCAGCTGTGATGCTTCCGTCAAATAGCAAGCAAGCATGTGTGTGCCGATCTGTGTCTGGTCTATTTCCTCTCTGTGCCGAGACCACAAGCATTTAGATTTTCATGTATCTAAATATATGAATAATTTCAGCAGAAGCCCAAAACCTTGGTCTGTTTGTGTCTGATACATTTTAGTATTTGGACCCTACTGTGGGATTTTCACATTGCAGAAGCAGCATAGGGGTGTGCAGATCGGGGTCACACGGAACTAAATTTAACGGTCTACCTGCCTAGGTTAGACGCGGAATTGCTATTGCAAAAGAGCATGTTGTGAATAACATTCTGAACATGTATGTAAGTCTAATAGTTGTTAAGTTTTTAGTATTAGAAAATGTACATGCGCACATCTCAGCACTGTGCTATCTGTCATCTCTGTCCCCCTGGAGAATCACATTTGCTTCTGAAGGAAATGGCCCATGCTATGGTATCAGAATTCTTTGAAGTCAGCAGCGGGTGGGAAACACCATTTAGGGAAAACTATGTGTAAATCAAGTTACATTTTCATTTCTGCTTATTGCTAGCTTTGTCCCGTGTAGAGTTTTTCATGATAGATCTAAAGTGATGGTTGAGTAGTTCAGCCTTCACCTTGATGGCTTCTCAAGCGCTGACATTTGCATTTAAGAATGTTACTACTCTACACACTACAGAGGCAGGAACAGCCCATGATCTTTCCCGGGGTCTCCACAGACGAGACAGAAAGAGAAAGTGTCTGTGGAAGCAGAGGATGCATTATTCATGTTCAGAAATGTATCTCCCTGTTTTGAAACTCTGAGATCATCATAGTTTGCAAGTTTATTTCAGGGAGGTGATATGATCGGTAATTCTTGCACATCCATTATTATTCCAAGTGAAGGTGGGTAATAAACTGTGGGCTGACTTGTCAACATGAACTTGATGTCTTTTAATTTGGAGTTTTTCCATAAATCACCCTGCCAGATGGATATATGAACCATCAGCCACTTAGCTCTATGAATCTCCAATATAAGATACAGTTCAAGATGACACAGCCCTACTTGCAAACTAGACCCAGAGCCTCAACATTGGTCGTTGTCTTTTATGATAGTGCATGGCTTGTTACTACAAACAGATAAAAACACGGAGAGACTCAAGCTGATTGAAGCCTTTAGAGTGTTAGGAAATAACCCAGTGTGTTTTCCTCAGTTGCTTGCGGCCAGCCCCCCGTCGTGGAGAATGCCAGGACCTTCGGAAAGATGAAACCTCGTTACGAAGTCAATTCCCTGATTCGGTACCACTGCAAAGACGGCTTCATTCAGCGGCACCTCCCAACCATCCGCTGCCTAGGGAATGGAAGATGGGCTATGCCTAAAATTACCTGCATGAACCGTAAGTGGTACTTTAGAAAGAATGGACAACCGTGCTCTAACAACTACTAGACACCCGCATTTTACGGCTGTGCTATCGGTCGTTCAGGGTATGGAGCAAGTAATGTTGTTGTGTTTTCTTTCTTTCTTTCTTTCCTTCCATGTAGCATCCGCATACCAAAGGACTTATTCTAAGAAATACTTAAAAAATTCCTCATCAGCAAAGGACAATTCAGTCAATACGTCAAAACATGATCACCGTTGGAGCCGGAGGTGGCAGGAGTCCAGGCGCTGATCCCCCAAGTGGCAAGCCTGTGTTTTCATCATTTCAGCCAAAGTCCTAACTTCCTGTGCCTTTCCTATCACTCGAGTAGCATGAGCAGCGGGTTTGGATTTGTGGACTACCATCCGGTCTTTTTGGGATTGCCGTGCTCCCAGAGCATTCTTAGCGGAAGCGTCGGCATTCCAAAGCGAAGCGAGCCACAGGAAAGCAATCGAGGGCACAGAGCAACCACTTCCAGCCTGGCTAGTTTTCCTTCAGCTTTCTCGTTGCCTCTGGTGCAGACCGGTTCATGATGTACACCAGCCTACTGTACTATTTAAAACGCTCAATCCCAGCACCAATGGCCATGTAAATAAGATGATTTAATGCTGATTTTAATCCTGTATATAAAATGAAAAGTCACACTGAGTTCAGGCATATTTAATGATGATTATGGGACCGTGGAGGTCTTTAATCATTGGTTTGGCTGCTTTTATGTAGTTTGTTTAGGCTGGAAATGGTTTCTTTGTCCTTGGCTGTCGGCCACACTGAGGACAGCTTTCTCTGGACAACCAGTAAGCACCAAGTCCCGTGGCTTACGGTGCCTGGCTCAGCCGCAGGTGCCGGGGGCTCCCACGGGATGCCGAGGCCGGCCAGTGGGCCCCTGGCGGAGTGGGACTTCAGTGCGGAACGCTTCTTTGCCGCATTCCTTCTTCACTTCCAAGAAAGGCCTGAATGGAGGACTTTTCCGTGACCAGGAGCAATTTGTAGGGCTCAAAGTGCTAATGATTAACTCAACCAGGTCTACTTTTTCATGGCTTTCATAACACTAACTCATAAGGATACAGATCATGGCATTTCAAATGGACACAGACCTAGGGCTCTGGAGGGTGGGGTGGCGGGGAGGGATTGTTAAAACAACGCCACACATGCAAAAATAAATTTTGTATATATAACCAGTTTAATCTTTTATAAAGTTTTGAATGTTCATGTATGAATGCTGCAGCTGTGAAACATATCTAAATAAATGAAGTAAGCCATACTGATTTAATTTATTGGATGTTCTTTTCCCCAGACCGGAAATGGGCGTAGTACACTAGGTATGTCTCAGTGATAGCTTTTCTAGTCTCCTCGCACCATTTGGAACCATATCATGGAGGTATTCATCCCTGATTAGACAATGTGATGGACCCAGTGCTGATTGTGACCGGCGTGGAGAGTCGTGGCGGTGTGAGCCCCCGCGTGTGCCCGGCAGCGCGGGGGTCTGTGCAGAGGCAGCGCGGGGGTCTGTGCAGAGGCAGCGCGGGGGTCTGCAGAGGCAGCGCAGGCCTCCCCGGAGGGGGAGCGTGTGCGTTCACGGTTCTCCCCGTTCCCTTGCGCTCTGTTTTCTCCCTTCGGTTTGAATAAAGTGACTCCTGAAGGTGACTTGGAATCCTTATCCCCGTGATGTCATGTTGGAAGAAAAGCCTGTGAGGCCGAGAAGGCCCTGGGGATTGTTGGTCTGATTTCAGTTACAGCGACTTGGAGAAGAGGCAACAGAGGAGAAGCGAGCGGGAAGGAGCAGGCGGAGCTTGGCGCGGCAGCCCCGCGGTGCGGAGCGACTTCCGCCCGGCAGTCACAGGGCTGGAGGCGAGCTCGCCCTGCAGGCTCCATGAAGCGCGGCCCACCCTCGGGTGCTCTGCAGCACAGTGCCTCACTGCGCTGACCTGTCAGGGTTTGCTCTTCCCTTCGCTCGTTAGGACGCATATAACACTTTGCTGTATTTATATTATAACATGTATAGTGTAAAATGTGAATGCCTTTTTTTCTGTGAATGGAAATCTAAAATCTTTGTAACTTTTTATATCTGCTTTTGTTTCACCAAAGAAACCTAAAAACCTTCTTGTACTCCTCTGACTTGTCTGGTTATTTGCTGCCCTCAATGCCCGTGTGCACCCACATTGCATATTGCGCCTCAGGTGTGGTGAACCAGCGCCTGGCTTGGCTGAAATCATCTTGTAGTTCGCAGATAAGGGACATCTATGTGCCCACAAAACTCCAGATAATGGTCTGGTCATGTTTTCATCTACACAGTGCGTTCATGTCAACTACCAAATGTGGGGAGCCGCCGACCCCACATGGATGAGGGGCTTCAAGATGGCGGCTGGCCGAGTGCCAGGAGGCGGGACTTGTTCCCGCCAGAGGCAGGCAGGAAGTCACAAGGATAGGCTAATTCTCCCTGGCTGCGATTGCTGGCCTATCAGATAGCGCTCCGTGGACCACGGGCAGAAGTGATTGGTGGAAGAGCTGTGTATAAGCAGCTCGCTTTTGGCAATAAACGCCTTTTTTGGTTCGCCCTCTCTTTTTGGTTTTGTCTCTCTCCCTTTTGGTTCGTGACATTCTGGTGGGCCGTACGGGGAAAAACTTTCAGCCTGCGCCAGCATAGAAAAGCATATGGGGGGAATACAGAAACGGGGAGAATTGGGAAGAAGGGTGGTGGAAAACAGGAGGAAGGGTGGCGAAGGAGCGGGTAGGAAAGCTTAGACAGACGGGGACAGGAGCAGCGGAGAAAAGGTTTTAAAACGCAGCCGCTTTTGCCAGTTTTTCCCGGACCTCCAAGAATATTCCTCGTCATTTTAGTGTCGCTGCAGGGCGGCAACATTCTGGTGGCAAATGTCATGAACCAAAAGGGAGAGAGACAAAACCAAAAAGAGAGGGCGAACCTAAAACAGGCACAGGCACAGGAAAGTGGTGCTGTTGCTGTGTACAGCGAAGGACCAAGACAAGGCAGCCAAGTCATCTGTCCACAGTCACACAGCTTGTGGTAAGAGTAGATCATCCCTAGCGCCTGCATGATACCTGAAAGAAAAACAGGATTTTTTTTTTTTTAGGAGAGTAATTCACTGGCTGGGTGATCAGATGGAAGTGATTCTCACAAGATATAAAAGACAAGTTGCCATCCATTCAGCTAGCGACGCATCCCCTCACTGTTGTCGAGGTCTTGCTGTGTGTCAGGCTCTGCGCTGGCCCTGTCTTTACCCATAGGAAGTTGCTCCAATGGAGGCATCCCAGGGGAGCTATCTGAGAGCCTACTCTGTTCCAGGTCTTCGTTGAGTAGAATCTGGGGGACCAGAGGCATGGTGAGGTCTGCATTTCCAGAGAAGATGTCAGAAAGGACATAGGTGAGGTGAAAAGGATTTGAGGTTTTTTTTTCTTGGAACGGGAAAAGCACCTACTAGGACTTGGTCATGAGCAAGTGTGGAAGAACCTGCTTCTCCTTTCTGAGCTTGTCCTTTGACTCTTTCACACAAAACTTTAAAGAAGTCCCGGGGAATACGGAGAGTCTTCCCTCGCTTGTGTGTCTACACCCTTTCTTAGATTTCTCACCATTTTACTGATCTGGGCACAAAGGCAGATCTGGAACAAAATAGGACATTAAAGGGGAATGGCACTACTGAGTGTCGACAAGAGGTGGTCAGTTCTCCGGCATCACAGAGGAACAGACTGTGTGCTTGGCAGGGACTGTTTAAGAGAGGTGGTCTCCCAGGGCAGGTGCGGTGCGGAAGGGGCGGCAGAGGCCGACTGGGGAGGGCTCCGCACCAAGGGGATGCAGTGCTCAGCAGGGAGCAGGAATCGCTCTCACCAAGGAGCTGTTTCCCCCAAATCATATCTGACAGACTGCACACTTAGAAAGCTTGGAAATGTACAGAAAAAGAAATCATAAAGGTTGCAAACATGTTCAGAGTTTTACCTGTGTTTCCTGAGAGAACAACCTGAGAGAAATGGGCTGCAGATAAAAGAGATGCTAAAAGGACTTCGTGATGATTTCAATTTTCACTGTGTTGTTCCGTATGTTTCTGAATGTTGGACATGCAGTGAAATCACTTTTGAGAACAGAAAGCTACACCGATTATTTCTGCACCCTTTGTTCTGCTATGCTGCGATTCATGTTTGCCAAACAAGCTAGAATTTGCCCAAATGATTCTTTTCTAAGACACATCTAAGGGGAAAGTTTGTAAAGGCCCTTGAATGAGTCAGTCCTCGTATAATCTTTTCCCATTATTACTCATTTCTGTCTGTTTGGATCCCAGCTGGATGAGTGAGAGCAAATGCCAAAACAGAACAAGCCTGGGGTTCTGTCAGGGGTGTTTGCAGAATAAACCAAGTCCGGGTTTTAATTGGAGTTTAATTCGGAGTTCTGTCTGATTCATTCCCTGAGCTCTGCCGACAAGCGGAACTCTCCTGCCTTAGGGAAGAACTCCCAGATGACGTGGACGATCTGAAGTAAATTTGAAGAACTAAGTACTCTCGCATTTTAGCTTCTCAACAAGATGGTTTTCATCATAAAACTAGATAAAGGTATTTCTGTCCATTTTAAAAATAAACATTCTAAATAAACATGTAACATTATTTTCAAGGTATCTAGTAAAATCTAAGCATTGTAGTGGTTTGGTAACTTACTATCATCGTATTAAAAATACTTAATAAAATTAATTAATTTCACCAGTCAGAATTTTTTTATATTTTTAAATCATTAAGTCCATTTTTTTTCATTTCATCCCCCGTAGAATAGGACTCAAAAGTTACACATTTGTATACCTGACAGTCGGAACATGAAGTGGAACATGAAGTCAAAGGATAAGCTTATTTGAAACAATTTGAAATCCATCAGCAGTGCCTTTCTCCACGCACTTTTCCAAGAATCTTGTTTCCACCCAAATTTGTCCTCAACATTTGCAACTTTTTTCTTCTGAGAAGACAGCTATAAAAGTGAACCATTTGCTGGGCTGAGCTATCATTGTAGCTTGGTGATACGGAAGGCTGAACCTTGAGAAAACCTTGGAATTTGAAGGGTAGTTATACAAATGCTAGAACTTTAATAGAAGTGTATCTCCACAGGAGGCTGAGGGCTGTTTCTCCCAGTTCATGTTTCCGAGGGTAATTAATTACGTACGACCAGAGTAGGGCATGATGTAGCCACAAGTCTGCTCGTGTCTTTGTTTTCCTAACTTTAAATAGCGAGAACATTTTTCCACATTAAGAAGTCCGTAGAGTCACTTTTCTGTGAAGGCGGCTGCAATTCTTAACAAATCACACCTGTTCTTTCAGGCCTTCGTTTCAAATGCGTCTCAGCTGAGACCAACAGGTTTCCATAGTTTTGTGTTTTTGTTCCAGCGTCAGGGCCAGTGGCGTCCTCCCTACAGACGGTCTCGCCTGCTCCGCGCTTCCGCAGCCACGGCAGCCCCTGAAGGCTCAAGGTGATGAGGGGCTGTTTTATGCAGGGGGCGGGACTGGGGTGCAAAAGCGGGAAAAAAGGGCTGTTGTGTGCTCCTTGGTTGTCAAAGTTTGTCCCAAAACAGCAGCTTTGGCGTCCTCAGGAGCCTGTAAGAAATGTGAACCCTTAGACCCTGCTCTCTGACTTGGAGATGTGGGTGGTGGGGATGGTCCACAGATTTTGCTCATTGCTCCTGGGGAGTCTCATGTCTGCTGGAGTCTGTGAGAGTCGCTTCAAAATCAAACCTACAGACTCCGCATAGACCTTTCCGGGGCGATGACCTTGAAGGCTGGGGCCAGGTGGGAGGGAAAGCTCAGGGCGCAGCCTCCTGGTGTGTGCTCGGGCGTCCCTGGGGAGCCCTGTGGTCTCCTGCCTAGGAGGTGGCCTCGCCTAGGAGGCTTCTGCTTTAACTAGCTACGGAAGCCTCCAGGGAGAAACAGGAGCAGAGAGCCTCCGTCGGTGCGTGACTCCTCAGGGGCTCACGGCATTCTGGGCCGGGTCAGGACAAAGTCAGGATTGGGGAGCTCAACAGGCGGGTCCCTTCCACCCCCACTTAGTGGAGCCATCACTGACCGCCTCCAGAGTGCACGTTAAAAGGAAATTGGGTCAGAAGCTGAGTGGGAACTTGAACCCCGGCTTGTCCATATGGGATGTAGGATTCCCCACTGACTGACAGGTTAACTGTTAGGCCAACTGCCTGTTTCAAGCTTTAAGAAACAATCCTCAAGGTACTTTCCGATTCTAACACACCATCTGCCTGTGTTTGTGACTTGGGTTGGGTGTGCATATGAGAGGCATGTATTCCGCTTGTCCAGTATTCCTTTGTAACCAGTGAGTGGCCCTCTGCATTTATTGTAAGTGAGAAAGGCTTTCGCTGTAGGGGAACCGGAGCGAGACAGCATGATTTCATTTAGTCATTTCACGAAGGCCTAGGGAAAGTGTTAAAGGCAGTAATGAAGACAAACTGTAAAAGTGAGGAGACACATTGGGAGCTTCCAGCAGGGCCAGGCCTGAGGACGACCTCTGGGCTTCCTGGGAGAGCAGGCACACGTGTTGCCTCTGACTGAGTCCAAGTCCTGACACGCCCACCCTCTCGTGTTCACCAGGGATGCTCACTGAGCGCCTGCCGGGTCCTGACCGGTGCGATCCTGCGCTGCTCAAAGGGCGGCGCTCTGAGGGGAAGGACTAGGAACAGCGTCAGCAGGAGGCCTGGGGAGAGCAAGCCACCAGTTTGGATGCCAACTTTTTCTGCCTTTGTCTGATTCATTCATAACCAGGAACTTACGGGCTTCCTACAACTTCTGTGTACAATTGGGTGGCTTCTGAGGGTACAGAAAGCTCTAGAAGTTTTGAATTGAATGATTTTTCTCTGCCCCCCCCAATTAATCTTTTTTTGTTGTTGTTGGGTCCTAAGGGTTTTTGTATTTCCTTACTTAATGCCCATACTCAGTCTCCACATCCTATTCATTATACCTGCAGAAGTCTCAACTTCATCCACTCCTTAATGTCAGCCAGGCTTTACTGCCTCTTGATGCACTGCTTTCCAAATTATCGTTCCGCTTAATGCAAAGTATTTTTGACATTGTGAAAATCAGGGCTTCCCAATTGCCCGGCCTGGAATTTCACAGAACCTATTTCCTGTAAAGTATAATCCAATCTGATATGCCCAGACCTTATTCACCTTCGCTTCCAGAAATAAAATCTCTTCTGGTGCAGGAGGGAGATACTAGGACAGAATGGGGGGCACTCTGGCTCTCAGGGCGATCACTATCAAATTGCAGTTTGGGTTTTTTTGTCTTTTAATTAAGTCTGGTTTCCTGTTCAGACTCCGATCCTGTGGAGCATTAAGAAGAAGACCATCCTCGACTGCTTTCCCAGGCCACAAGCAGGGAGCTGGATGGGCAGCGGGGCTGCAGGGACATGAACCGGTGCCCATATGAGGTCCCGGCACATTCAAAGGGAGGACTTCAGCCACTAAGCTACTGCCCCGGGTCCAAGGCATGGTATCTCATGATGCTACCTCATTTGTTTCTCTCTTTTGGGGGATCAGTGTCCAGTGAAGGCTGTTGTCCAGTAGCTAGAAGCCATGGCTGTTATCCATGTTTGCCTGGTTTTTTGTTTGTTTGTTTTTTTTTTTTTTAGCTTAAAACCGAAAGGTAAATTTTGTCCGTGTGTGTTTTGTTCCTGTTGGGTGCTACACTGCTGCACCCACACTATCTGAATGTGGATGTGTTTTGTGTGTACCTCTTACCATCCATGCAGCTTGCTTGGCTTTCCTCCATTTGCATCCCAGGTCCCTAAAACCTAAGTCAGTGTGGTACTCCCCCAGGATGCCAGGCATAACAGGCAAGGCCTATGGGTACAAGCTAGAACAGGACAGCCAGCAGTCCCTGGCTGTTTTCCGAGGGTTTGTCTCTGTTACTTAAGATCCAGGTGGTTTATGAAAAAATGCTCCAACCAGGACAGATTTTAGAGTAGCTGTTGCTGGGAGACTCAAAAGTCCAAGATGTGACCCGACCCTCTGTGAGGCTTTGGAGAATTCCTGCTGCTTTTCACTAACCTGCACACAGTGCTTCAAATCTGAATGTCAGCAAAGGGAATGTAACCATCTGGAAGAATTTCAGATCTCTGAGAGTCAGTACAAAGTTTTTGTTGTGAGATGACATGCCTCCCATACCCCCAGAAATGTGTTTAAGTGCTAGCATTGAGTTGATGTGACGCTGTATTCAATGGATCTATACTTGGAGATTTAAAATATGACTAAAAACAATGAAAACTATTTTCTAGGAGAATGAGGCTTCTATTACATTGATTTCTAGGCAGAACGTTTCAACTTCAGAATCCCAGTGTTGCCTTCCTGCCAACTGAGGAGTGGATAATTAGATCTGAATTCATCCACTGGCGTTTCTATTTTCATTTAGAACAAAATAGTCTTATGCATTAGTTAAAAGGCTGAACATGCATGATTTTTATTACAGCATAGGAACTTCTTTTAATCCTTTGTGTGATGAAAAGGAAACACACAAAAGAACTTGGAGAAAGATGTTTCTGCTGGTGATGGATCTGTCAAAGCAATGCCAGTTCCCCATCCGGACCTCGTTCTGGAGCCAAGAAGCTGTGTATAGGCACATTAAATGTGTTTTGGTTACATTTGTAGAAATAAGGCCTGAAGAACACAAAGATAGCATGGAAGTGAGGAAGGAAAGTGAGTTCAGACTACATAATATGCAGCATGTGAACTAGTGATTTTTTCCTTAGCCAACCTTGAGTTTTAGCTTGAAAGTTGATGCTCTACATAATTAGATTAGTCTTAATTACCTGACAATGGTATTTACCTTTCAGATCAAATGCTTTGTTGAAGTATTTTGGTTAATGAATCGCTTAGCTCTGATTTGGGAAAATCTCCTTTGCCAGAGATCTCTGAAGGATTAATATTATTTATTGGGTATGAGCAAAGGGAAGGTTATGAGGAAGAAGGAAGCAAGGGGAAATGTACCGGCCCTGAAGTGACAGGTCTACACACTGCCCTCCACTGTTTCCCGGACAGTGAGACCAAAGCACAGACCCTCATGCAATCGGTAGATACAGAAGTACTAGCAGGCGTGACTCTTCAACACTTGTCAAGGTGTTTTGTGATCAGCAGTCAGATTTCAGGCAAAAATGTTGACTATGGGATGCAATAATGACTTTAGAAACGGGGGATGAAGGCTGTGGGACAGGGCATATGCTTCCTAAATGCTATTTCTACTCCACTGTTCCTGCTAGTACTTCGGTGAAACAAGTGTATATTCTGACAATCTTGTACATCTCTTATTTTCTATTCTAATTCTTCTCCTTTTGATTCTTTTTAAAAAAAAACATTTTGTTCAGCTCACCAAGCTCATTTTGTAAAAGAGATTTATTTGCTTTTATTTGAAAGGCAGATTTACAGAGAGAGGATACAGAGAGAGCTTCCATGTACTGGTTTACTCCCCAGATGGCTGCAAGTGCTTGAGGTAAGTTGATTCGAAGCCAGGAGCCAGGAGCTTCTTTTGGGTCTCCCATATGGGTGAGGGGCCCAGGCACTTTGGCCATACTCTGCTGCTTTCTCAGGCCATACACAGAGAGCTGGATGGGAAGTGGAGCGACTGGGATATGAACCTGTGCCTGTGTGGGATGCCAGTATTAACCGATTATGCCACTGCGCCACCCCCACCAATGCTGTTTGTTATTGTGTTCAGGCTGCTGTAAACCTACCTAATGATTTTAAATAGTACATCTTTTTTCATTTTGAACTTTCTTTTGGATACTTTGAATAGTCCAGTTTTCAGCATGATTCTCAGTATTTTCTACTAAATGTGCCACATTTTTTCTCTCACATGTAAATCTGTGTTTTGGTAGTAGAAACCAAAACTTCCTGGATATTAACCTGGCTCCTAACCCCAACCCCAGTGCTCGGGTTGATTCCTTTTTAAATGAGTTTGTTGTTGTTCCTTTGGTGAGCAGGGAGGTCTTGAGGAAGCCTGGGTTCGTGACCTGTTAGGGCTGGACCCCAGCATTTTACCTTGCTGGCCTTATTCCCGTGGCCTGGAGGCTGGTCCCTCTTTCCAATGCCCATCTCCTGTGATGTGTAGACAAGATGTCGTGGTCTCGCTGCGGCCTCTTCTCACCGATGGAGTTTCAACATGCCTGCTTCCCCAGTGCTGCCTCGGCTGAAGTGCGTGCCGGGGGTTTGTCGCTTCTCCGCTGTTCTGGGTCTATAGAGTCTAGCCTACTCGTGTGCAGCTCAGTGCAGTCTAACAGCTCACTCCACAACAGTCTGTCCATCTTTCCCCAATCTCCTGCTGGAGTTTCTCTCCATCTCCAAAAATGGGGTTTGCAGGTGAGCCTGAATTCCGAAGGCTCTCTTCTCTCTCCCACCCGACTTTCTCCTTGGGCTCTACTTCCCCGTGTGGATATAGAAAGCCACCTTAGCGAACAAGATGGAGGAAGTGTGGGCTGCCTTCTCTTCTCCTTCAGGGGTTATGGCACCTGCCCTGCTCGCTCCTTACCATCCAACAGTGGCTTTGTGCATTTGGTCAGTTCTCATTAGTCCAGGACAGAACAGTTTGTTGTTTGTTGAGGCTGGAGCTGGTGCCCCTATTCTCCAACATGCAGTACCACAATTTCCAGCCCATTTCTCCAGGTAAACTATTCCTGACCGGGTCTCCAGTGTCATCTGTGGGTGTGAACACAGTGGACTTTATATTTAGTTCCTACCCTGCTTTAACTCAATCGTTTCTAGAGTTGCCTACTTTCAATCTTTGCTTTGCATTTCATATGTACCTTCTTGGATTTCCTTCTCCCCCCTCTGGTGGTTCTTTCTAACACCCAACCTTTGGCGCTAGATTCTGGTAGCCTCTGACTTGAGTCTTGGATGTCTTTGCTCCTTATTCTACAACTCCACCACAGGCAATCTCATTCAGGTCTAGGAATTAAATATCTCCTTCTGATGACTGCCACAATGTTCCAATGCTGACAACTCTCACACTGCTATTTCCAATCCAGGTCCCACTTCTGAGTGTCATAGCTGAGATCTGATGGCCAATTTGGCATCTCTACTTGGATGATTTGCAGTGTGGCCCAAACTTAACCTATCTCAATTTTTGGACAACTTTTGTGTTCTAAGTTGACCACCCCTTCCCTCTCCTTACCCTGTTCCCCATGTCAGCAGAAGACATCACTGTCTCCATACCCCAATCTTCCTCTTAAACATTTGGCAGGAACCTTCATTCTTTCCTGTGATTTCAATATGCCAGCTACCAGAAGGTCACCTTCTGAGTAGATTTTAGGCTTTCTGAGAGTACTTGCAGGGCTAATGATCTCACTACTGCTTTGCCCTGGGCCTGGACCACAGTTTTGGAGGCCATCAAAATCTTTTCTTTTAGTATTTGAAGGCATAGGGGCTGTGAACCCAGAAAAGTCACAGTGTCACAGCATGGGATAAATACACCACAAATCATCAAATATAGTTGAGTCTATGTTCTCTGTGCTGTTTAGTCAGCAAGGATTTTTATGATTAATTCTCAGTGACTTCTGGGAACTTTAGAAATTTGAGAGAAGAGGCATGGGCCATCACAGATGTTATAAGGCTTATCTTCTGGAAAATAGTGACCATCTCATGAAATTGCTCCTGCAATTTGTGAAGTTGCTCCTTGCTGGAGGGGTTATCAATTTACATTATACAAGCTGCAAGTTTAGGCTTTCTTTTTGTCATGGATAACAGAGTTTTGTAATAATAATGCCATGCGTGGTAAGCTATTGAATGTCTTTAAAAATTCAAATAATCATTAAGATAGCAATGTATTGTAGCTAATTAGATTTAGATAGAAATTATGCTCTCTTGTGTGTGTGTGTGTGTGCAATGGGATGAAGACATCTGGCTGCTCTAGACCCTCAATTAAGCCTTATTTCCGTAGGAGTCTGCAATGGTGTTTCTGGAAGGCGTTGGGATTAGGATTACAGGGCTGGGTCAGGCAGATGAGCTCTGCCTGAGTGAGTGGGCATTGTTCAGTTTGTTTAGGATCTGAGTAGGATGAAATGATGGAGGGAAGGGTTTCTCTTTCCCTGCTGGCTGCTTCCTCTTCAGCTTTTCTCTGTCCAACTGCTAGACCCGAGATTCTGGTCTTTTCCTGCCCTTGGACTGGGATGACAACATCAGTGGTTCTGTAGACAGATGGAAGTCTCTCTGTGTCTGCAGAGAGAGATAAAAGGAGTTCTGGGGACAGTAGGGATACAGAGAGGCCCAATATTGGGTGTGTTATTCTGGATAACGACTACTTGAACTCTTAGATACTAAGAAGTAGCTGTGACGTCAGGCCGGCCTCTGCCTTTGAAGGAAGCCTGCTGCTTGAGCTGCTGGGGTTCTTGAGGCTGCCTCCTTGTCGCAGCAAGGCACGTGTGTTGCCTTCGGCCCGCGAGTCAGTGTGTGGTCAACACCACCAGCTCAGTATTTGTTCTGTGAGCAGCGGGCATCTGAGCTGGCTTTCAGCCTACCCAGCCATCTCTGTCTTTCTGGGATGCATTTGGAATTCTAAGAAAGACTCTGAACACCCACCCCTAAGTCCCGTGTCACCTCTCCAGCACGTTCTCTGCTGAGTCATGTCCTTGCTTCCCATGGCAAACGCGAAGCATGACCGCCTGTGTCAGCAGGCGGCTTCCTCTGTGGTCTTAGGATTTTGCAACCGAATCTCATCACCAGGTGGTTTGTACACAGGTCCCTTAGGAGATGCAATATTTGCTCATTTGCAAGATCATCTGGACCTAATGGTAAGAAGCACAGGCCGAGAAACACAAAGGGACGCAAGGTAGCAAGGGACACCTGATGAACCCCACTGGGCAGCGCAGGGTGGGAAATCATCTCCTGTCCACTCAGGAACGGCAGACTCGCTAAGTGTTGGTGCTGGGGCGGGCCCCCCGCTGCCTCCCCCGGTCTGCAGGGAACCGAGATGACGGAGGCCTGGGAAGTTCATTGCCCTGTTCACTCCGGCCCTGCCAGGGAGAGCCCTCCCACCACCAGTGCTTTTAACATTACTGCTGCTTCCACAACAGCAAGTCTGAGTCCCAGGCCAGAGTCAGCTTTGTGAATTGAACTTGACCTCTGCAAATGACATGATCCAGTTGTAAGCCTTGGAACTGGCCTTATTTGGAAATAGGGTATTTTCTGCTGCTGCTAAGTTAAGCCAGGGGCTTGGTGGATTTAGGTGAACCTCAGTCTGGCAGTCTCGGTCCTCAGAGAGATGGCTGCTGAAGGCCAGGAGAAGATGGAGCTTGTGCTGGGAGCAGTCCAGCCACCTGCTGAGCAGCACCAAGGGTACCTGGCACCACCAGAAGCCGGGAAAGGCTGGAAAGGATTCCCCGCTGCCTCCACCTTCTCTCTGTTCTTTAACCTCCAGTCCGTCACTGAAAACACTGCTGTGCTATCAGCATACCATGTGAGGGTATTTCCTATGAAGATCCTAAGAAACGAATAGGAGGTCGCTGTTACAAACGACTTTATTTTTTTTTTCCGAATTTCAGCATCATGTTTGGTTTGCCTCAGTTCTTCCAGGGGAGCAGGTAGATACTTAAATCTCCATGGCCTGGGGTTCACCGTGCTGCCCTGCTTCCTCCCAGCTCTGAGTCTGTGTCTGACCAGAGGAGGCTCACAGCTGTCGGACCCAGTCGTCTTGGCACATCTGTGTTTGTGTTCCTCTGCGGTTCTGGGAGGACCTCGCATTCCGCGGCAGAGTACCGGGGGTAGGCACTTTTTGCACCGGGCCACCTAGCTAAGGGCTACGGAGTTCCTCGGTACCCATTTCTCTGTCATGACAGTCCTACAATGGAAGCGGACATCAGGGCCTCTCTTCCCAAGAGCCAGCTGCCTCTAGCCCCTCTCTTTACCCCACCTCTGCAGCCACGCACACACCCTGCATCTCATTTATCCTTATCCCTGTCCCCTGTCTGGTCCTCTCCCCTCTGCTTCCAGCACAGGCTTTCAGAACCCCAGGGTCTGCTGCGTCTTCCAGCTTCCTGTCCCCTCACATCCTCCCCCTAAGGCAATGGGCCTGGGATGCTTGCTGTGGCCTGGGAGGGCAAGGAAAGTGGAAAACGCCAGTGGGGGAAAAAAAACTAAGAATATTAGTACACAAATCAGAACTGTGGCCTGCATGAGGTGTGAGACGGAAGGAATAGATGCTTCTGAACCGCAGGATCAGCTGGCAGCAAGGCCGCCCTCCAGCTGTGAGCACTCGGCCAGGATGTGGAAGCCGGTTCCCTTCCACGCAGACACCAGCTGTCCCGTCTGGAAACCGACTGAGGGTGGTTCCCGATTGCGGGGCAGGATGCTGCTACACAGGCAGTGTGGTCCTTCATTGTCCTCCTCTTGCCAAGAAAGCTGCAACTTCCCGTCCGTTTCCATCATGGCCATCGGCGAGCTTCGGGGCACTGTGGGTTTTTGGTGGATGTTTTCTGTATCTGGAAACACGCTTGGCAGGCAGAGAGACACTTAATATATTAACCTGATGGGCTCTCCAAGCTGAGCACAGCTGGACTTGGGGGAGTTAGGTGGGCCCAGTCTTTCTGCAGTCAGGCACAGCCAGTGGTGTGGACCTGAAAGTTTTCCTCTGATTTACAAGGTGTGGTGTAGGTGTTGTGCCACTAGGTGTCGCGGGTGGGCAGGTGTCCTATTTGTTCTGGGCTGGTGATGTCTGTAGACCTTCCTAGGCTGCAGTGACTTACCGGCTGTCACATCAGACAGACACCAGCTGGCATACCTGGGGTCTGCCCTCACAGCAAGGGCCCTGGAAGGTCGCCCTGCCCACCCCTATCTACTCTGAGGACTTTAAGGTAGCAACGGTGTTTGAAGACTTCATTGTGAACACTGAAGATGCTGGGTAAAGGGGAGATGATATACTGCAGTTGAGGCAAAGGCTGTAACTTCCTTAACCTCAGAGCTCTCCGTGGTTCTCACGCTGACACAAGGCAGTGGCCACCTGTTGCAGTGTTTCCTAGGGTTGTTCACTCCCACCCGCTACCTGTGAGGCTCTGTGCTCAGGGCTAGGAAAGAAGACAAACTGTGGTAGCAACTTTGCTCGCAGAGGGCACCCGGAGAAGGCAGAAGAATGATTGTCAACCTGACAATCAGAATGTACATCAAGCCGTGGGTCTCCCTTTTACTCAACAGACTCAGTTTGAAGTTGTGTCTTTTAAAGGGGCTTGGCCTGGGAAAACAGTGGAGGATGGCTCAAGCCCTTGTAACCTCACACCCATATGGTAGATCAGGAAGAAACTCCTGGCTCCTGGTTTCAGATTGACTCAGCTCTGGCCATTGTAGCCATTTGGGGAATGAACCAGAGGATGGAAGATCTGTCTGTAGGTCTGTCTTTCCAATAAATAAATAAATAAATCTTGAAAATAAATAAAAGGGCTTCTGTTTTTTCATGCTAAAATGCCCTATCTTTCTTTGAGATAACACTGGCAGGTAGAAGCATTTCTTTTCATATTATTTGAAAATCTAAAAGTTAGCCATTCTGTGTTTGGTGCTGTAATGCGCCTTCGGAAGATTTTCCGGTTTTGAAGTCCCACAGTCTGGGAAGCATTGTGCGTGCCATCCTCTTCACCTTTCCACCTTCGCGTCAGCGTCATGAGCACTGGAGAAGATGTTGGAGGAAGTTTGAGGAGACCAGCTTCAGGTAAACTGAGGCTGAAAACAAGCAGACCCATACGTTGGGTCATAAACAGCATAGGTTCCTCCCAGGAAAATGCTCTTCTTACAGTACCACTCTGACCAGAGCGTTGGTGGTCTATTTGAATTTTGCAGCTTGGGGTTGCCTTAGAAAGTTTTCTGTATTTTGTACAAGATTACCACCGGGATAGAATCTATCCTATATTCTAGTAAATAGCCTAAGGAAATAAAACAGTGAACAGAAGGATAGCTAACCCTGCTTAGTGAACAGAAAAACATCTCTCCTTACAAGACCCATTTAGTATCAAAACAAAACAAAACAACTGTATGAGCAAGGCCCTATGCTTTAGGGTTTGCTTGGTTGGGCCTTGCTCAGGACCTACTCCGCTCTTTCTTTAACCTCTTCCTGTGGAAATGAGAATGCCTGCCCTGTGCCCATCCCGGCACTGTACTCGCTTGATTTCCCAGGCTTGTCAGCGGACAACGTAAATTCGCTGGGTGATGTGAACAAAAACCACCCTAGGCTTTTCTGAGAACAAAAAGGCAGATTTTCCAGGCTGACTGGCAAAGGAGGCAGGAATCCTGGCCTAACCCTACCACCCTGACCCGGGACCTGGGGACTGTTGTGTGGGTCAGGACGATAACCTGGTGTGTGGTAGTGTGAGCGAGGCAGGTTCTCCTGGAGGATTTAGTGCTGGGTCACCGTGGTAAAGCTTAGCAGGGTGGGCTCCAACACTATTGTCTTGGTCAACAGAACCCCTGCTTCTGAATGGGCCTCGTTGTTTGCATTCTGGTCCTGGGTAGTGTAGGTAAGGTCTGTCCCATTTGCTGCACGTGCCCAGGGTGCAGGATGGGCAGTTTTGGTCCAGCACAGCCGCAGTTGTTCTAGGCATTTGAGGAGTCAATCAGTACATGGGAGCGTAAGTGTGCACTCGCTCTCTTATGCAGAGAATTACAACACAAGGAAACCACGGCAGACACAGGGCAGATCCATTGGAATGTAAGGTGGGTCTGTCACAAGATGTTTTTGGCTTGTTTGGCATGGCAAGAGGAAGTTAGCAAGAGGAGCAGCACAGTGATGAGGATTAGAATGAATTGCACCTGACATCAGCCTGTCTGACTTTGATATTTAGATAAATCTCTGGGCTTTAAACTTTGGAGCGGGTACTGGAATAAGTGAAGACTTGGGAGGCTGTCAGGATGGAATGAATGTGATTAGGTTTAAAGCTTGGAAAACGAAGACGGAGCTTTGCTGAGCTCAGAGGCCGGAGACCCTGCCTTGGGTCACCACCCCTGCACCTTGTCTTGCCGCATTCACCTGCAGGTGCAGAAGGGGCTTTCTCTGAAAGTCTCCACCTGCCTCAGCACAAGCCTTGAGAAGGCAAGCACAAGTGCTCTGTAGGGTAGACACCCAGTAGACAGCTGCAGAAGACCACCATGGGCCGCCCGGCGATGGCTCTTGGACGGAAGGAATGTTTGGAGCTGGTCACTTTGCTTCCCTAAGGTACTTAGTGTGAGGGGAAGTGGGTGCAGCACCAGCATATGGTCAGCCTAGAACCCCTGCAGCTGGTGCTGGCAGGGGGCGGGGGTTTGGAAGGTTCTGTTCAGAGGAGACACTTTTACCTGGCTATCCCAGCTGACCTGCATAGCTGGTTCGGACGCTAACTGTCTCCAGAATCCGTGTTCAAGGCTCGGTCTCTGGTCTAGGTTAAATAGGATGTGTAGCCCTAAAACTCCTGCAGCTGGTGAAACTCTGATGTCTTAATACTAAAGGTTTATGGCTTCCAGGTGGATGTGGGGCTGGGCTCCTGAACTGACGGCAAGTCTTTGGATTGCTGGGGGCATGCCCTCGGAGCTCGGTCGCCAAGAGCAGTTGATCAGTCCCGATGCTGGGTTAAGTCCAACTTCTCGTTCTTTCTTCCTCATGGTTCGCCATGTGTCCCTACCTCCACACCTGCCATGAGCAGCATCCAAATACCAGGCTACAGGGCCAGTTCATGCTGGACTGTAGTTGCTAAGCAGGAAGCTGAAAGAAATTTTTCCTTCCCTGGAGAAGCTACAGTCCTCTGCTCCCAGTGCTACCAAGGTAGAAACTTGACTACAGGTGTTTGGAGGCAAGGTAATGGGATTGGACCCTTGGGGCGGAGCCACTGTGTCGAATTCCTGGTGGTGTTGTAAGAGACCCGGGGGAAGCAAGGCTAGGTGCTTCGCTTTCTCCTGCTTTGTACCAACTCAGGGCGCTGCCAGCAGAGTGCAGGCACCGTGCTGACCCTGTGGGGCCTGCCCAGTGTTGCGCCTGGAGCTCCCAAATGGTGAGTTCCACCCCCTTTTTCTCTCTCTAAAGTGATTTGTCACTGGTATTTTATTGTAGTAATGAAGTGCTGACTGATGCAGCTGATTTTTGCAGTTCGATCTAGAGAGGTTGGTGAGAACTTCAGTCACAAGAGAAGGGCCAGAGGAGCGGCGAGGCCTGAAAGGAACATGGGTTTTCAGGCAGGAAAGGACCTAGGCAGCCCCACAGCTGGGGAAGGAGACGGGCAGGGTGGGGCGAGGTGAGGGAAGCCTTGTGCTTCTCTGCAATTCCTGTTGGTTTCTGGGCTATTTTCTTTGTCTGCTTTAGCGTTAACACAGTCACTTCACACGCCAGACTTGGAGTCTCGGCTCAGCCGCCTGAACAGGTGACGTGGGGATCCTTTCACGTTGGCTGTAGTGATCATGTGTTCCTCCTGGGGGAAGGAGGCCCTTCAGATCCATTTGTTTTGTGTGCAGACTGGGGTCAAGCATGCACGCCTCTGTGGAGATGGCTGTGAGCAGGAAGTGAAATGAAAGGGAAGGTGCCAGGTCAGTCGGCGCAATGGGAGTGGGTGGAAGGCGAGGCCTTCTTGTTAAGTATGTGGCTCACTGATGAAAAGCTGGCCGACTCCTTGCGAGTCCCCAGGGGAAATTCCGTGTCCTGGCAGACTCCCTGGGACCCGAAGAACCCCTGAGGCTTGCTGGGTTAGTAAGGAGAATCAAACGCCTTTGGTAGGCAGACAGGTGTTTCTTAATTTCCAAGTGCTAGCATGTCACTTCCCCTCACAGCAGTTTCTTTCATTAAGCCTTTCCTTAGATTTTTAGTCTTCTGCATCTCATTTGCTTTCTCTTTTCTCGTTGGATTTTGTTTGCCTGCTCTGTTCAGTCCTGCAGCTGTTAAAGGCCTGGAGGACAGCAGAATGCCCGCAGATTTGAATTCAAGTGGCAAAAACCAACTGGGCAGCCTCCAACTCCTCTTGGCCTTAACTGCTTTCCCTCCCGCACCTCGGAGTTTTCTCTTGAGAATAACTTGCTCAGGCTCTCTTCTGCTCTTCCAGCTTCCCAGGGGGCTCCTTGGGATCCTGAAGCAAACTCTAACCAAACCAGCTGCCTCCTCAACTACTTGTGGTTGTAAGCCAGGTGTAGCTTAGAACTCACATACATGAAATACGAGGGCCTGGATTTCTGTTTCTCCTTGGTTTGCTGCGTCGGGGGATGCTGTAGTCCCCTCACCCCATTTCTGAAAGTCCACGAACAGCCTGAGCTTTCTTGCACAGTAGCTTATGTATTCCAAGCACGAAGGACCCTTTAAGATTATTTTAAAGGTGTGTGTAGGGGTGTGTGTGTGTGTGTGTGTGTGTGGATATTCATAAGCATATTTTGGGGAAAAGCAGGATATCTTTGAGCATAAGCCCAAAGACCTCGCCAAAGATGGTCCCGTTTTGTAAAAGTCAGGGTTCAATGTTAACCTTTAATTCCGTTCGGTTGTTCCTTCTGCCGTTGCCTTTGTGTGATCTCCACACACTGTTTTCCTACCGAGCACCATCTCGGTGTCACTGGCAGCAGCTGTATGTCGCACGCGGGGCTGTGTGTCTATGCATACACCAATCCAGAGCAAATGGGCTCTGCGGACCATGCGCTCAGTTGTCAAGATGGCCACAATAGTGGAAAGGGGAGGGCAGAGCGAGCAGAGAGCCCATCTTGGGACTGGGAGTCCAGCACTGAGCCCTGGAGAGGCAAGTCGTGGCAGTGGGAGACAGTAGCATTGCCAAGTTGGGGAAGGCTGGAGGCAGAGAGAGGAGAGAAGCCACATTGGCTGTAGACACTGTCGAGTTACACACGCACTCCAAGAGGCACTCGGCCAACAACTGTTCGTTTGCTCATTTAAACTGGGTGGTTTCAGCTTATTTGATCAAGAAGAATCTTGGATTTTGTGCAGAGCATTCTATGGCATTGATGTGCAGTTATGATCTATTGGAATCCTGTTATTTACTGGTAAACATCAAGTACAAACTGACTAAGGTGGCTTTCACAGAATTCCTTGCTTCGGAACCTGTCTCCGGTGTCTTGGCAAGCAAGATTACATGATGCTTTCACTAGTAAACATCGTGCCTGCGGCGGAGCCTGCAGCCATGGGGTGGAGGACTAAACTCTGCAGGTGCTTGTGTGTGACAGCTCCCAGGGAAAGAACCGGATGTGTGTGTCTTTTGCCTCGGGCACTTGGAGGCACTTTAGTTGTCAAATAAATGACTAAATGGATTTTTAATTTACTCAGGTATGCGTTTCGTATTGAAAGCTGAGGGTAATGTTCCAGTGTGTGAAAACTGGAGCAGCCTGCACGTTGCTGTGAACAAGGTCGACTCAGACCTGCTGCTTCATTTGCCACAGTGAAGCATTTCTAAGGAGATGCCGAAGTGATAAAAATCAACTTAATTCAGTGGATTTAAGACTTTTTTCTCTGAAAATCGGTTTCACCTAAACCCTTCCCATGATTAAAAAAAGATGAAAGATTTATTTGTAGCTTTGTTTTCACTTGCTTTGCTTTTGCTTTTCTCCACTAATATCTGCTAATTGTCTTCCATGAGGACATAATCCTCCTTGCACTGTTATCGCAAATGATTTTGTTAAGCACATAGTTGATGCAGAGGTTTAAAAAAAGGGAATGGAAAGCCAAGGCCTTCAGCGTGCTCCTCACCCCAGGGTGGAGTGCTTTTGGTGCCGGCCAGTGCAGGGCAAGTCTCACAGAAGCAGAGAGGCTGGGCCTGTGGTCAGGATGGAAGAAACCGTGGACAGGACTCTGTCTGATTTCCCCTGCCTGTCTGATTATTAGAACCCATGAAGAGGGCTTGTTCAAAAATTTCTGACATGCAGATGACACCCTTGGTTGTGAGGGGGCAGGGGAGGGCCAGGGGATGGGCATAATTGCTTTCCCGGAACTGGCTGTTTACGTGGGCCACATGGGAAGACTGACTTTTAGGAAACATCCCATAGAGTGGCACTGGCTTCTCATCCACTTGAAATTTGGCTCTCATCTCTGGAGCTGGCATTTTCCGCAGAGGAAGGGTGTTCAATTGGGCCAAATTTGAGCACAGGAAGAATGACAAGGGGCTGCTTCGCCCCTTCCTGGGCTCTTGGCAGCCAGCAGTACCTGGGCACATGCTGACTTGGCAGAGGAACACAAGAGCGAAGCTGCAGCTGTCGACAGATCCACGGCCACAGCCTCGGCCTCCTCCAAGGGGGGCTCTTCCTACTCCCTAATAGTCCACACTGCCTTTTTCTTTCACTGCTTTCTACACGGATATGAATTTTGGTTAGTGTAATTCTCATAGATCAAAATTCAAAGGCAGAGATATTTTTAACTTGCTTTTTTTAAAAAAAATTGAATTTTGATGATGATTACATAGTTAGTGAGGGTGGGAAGAGTCGAGTGTTAGGAGAATGTGGGTGAGACCGTTGTTTCCACTTTTACTTTTTTCTGTTTCCTATAGCTGGGCAGAGGGGGGAGGCGAGGGCAGAAGGCACATCCAGCTTCTCAACTGACTTAGTACCTGGGGGGGAGGATGGCCACCCGATGTCATCCCAGGGTCCCCGATGTGGAGCATGCTCTGAGGGTTCTGCTTAGGTGGTTTCGATAGTTTCAAAATGCTGTCAATCTCGCTGATCCAAGGATGAGGGAATCCTTCCAAGGTCCAGTGGATGACATATTCCATCTTAGAGTCTCCATTCACCCAGATATTTGCTGCCAATGCTTGGCCAGGGTAGTTGGTCAGTCTGTTCTGCTCTCCTTCCTCTGCTGTGGTACCAGTTGTCCTCTGCAGGCTCCAATGGACTGCCATGTCCTCCATGTGCATCTGGGTATTCTGTCCACTGTTCTGTCTAGGCCACTGATGAGAACCCGTTCTGACACATGCACTCCACGGTCAGACCACGGATCCTGTGATTCCCCCCATGGTTGGAGTTCTGAGTCCAGCAGTTCAGTTAGGGAGATCCCCAAAGAAACCTCATCTGAGGTGATCCCAGACTTGACTCCTGTGTGTATTTGCCAGTATGGGGTCCAGCTCTGTCTGTCACCCACATCAGTCTGTGCACACTCTGTTAGTTGCAAATTCTGTCTCCAGCCCCATCTCCTATGCAAACTAATGGGTGCTGCAGCCCAGCCCGACCCTGCCCACCACACACTCAGCCCTCACATCCACCAGTGGGACCTGTAGCCTAGTCAGATCAACCTCTAATAACTCCCACCGAGCTCACCCCCTGCCCTGGTTCCTGTGCTTGCCAGTATCTAAAGGCAAAGATTTTTTTTTTAACAAACCAGACATACCTATGCACACATTTCACATGGACAACTCCCCCAACATATACAAATAAAACACCCGAAGGTATTTCAAAGAAGATTGCCTTTTGGCCCTTCTCCCAGAATAAAAAGACAAATACACAATATTCTTAGAACTCTACTGCCTTCCAAGAGCTTTTATTTGTTGAAAAAGCCAATAATTTCATTGTTGGGAAATCTAAGCTTGCCCTGTACCCTGAGGTTTCACAGTGAATGAACTGCACTTGGGCTGCTGTCAATAGTCGATTGAACTGAAGAATCCTCTTCCGGTAGCCGAGGCCTCGGATGCTGGAGACCCCGGGGGTGGGGGAGCAGCATAGATGCATTGAGCAGGGAGAGTGATCCACGTCACCAGGGGCTTAGGAGCGTACCCTGCGTTGGCTGCTGCTTGACATGATGAGTGACTGTGGAAGCGACAGAAATTTACTGGCTTGAAAGAAACCTACAGAAAACAGACCCGGCTTGATGCTTACTGGAGGAACAGTTCGGGCAGTGCCTTGGGGCTACCTGTCGACAGCTTCCTGAGAGCTCCATTTGCAGAGCCATAATAAGACTTGTCTAAATCATCCAGACAAGAGAGTCATGGAAATTAAGGCAGGAAAGCAAATGTCCTTCCTACTAGTCTGTTTTTCCCTACAATATCCTTTGCATTTACTAACAATTGTTCATGTGTATTTTAAAGATATATTTATCTTTATTTGAAAGGCAGATTTATAGAGAAGGAGAAACCTAGATTCTCCATCAGCTAGTTTACTCCCCAAATGACCACAACAGCCAGAATTGAGTGGATCCAAAGCCAGGAGCCTCCTCTGAGTGTCCCACAAGTGGGTGCAGGCGTCCAAGGACCTGAGCCATCTTCCACTGCTTTCCCAAGTCATACGCAGGGAGCTGGATGAGAAGTGGAAAAGCTGGGACTTGAACCAACATCCATGTGGGATGCTGGTGCCTCAGGCAGATTAGCTGGGGATGCCGCCATGCTACCCTGCCTTAGCATTTCTAACCCTCTTAGCTGTCTAGCTGTTAGGGACACAGAACATTCTGCTCCAGAAATATTAGCATTTATTGTGGTCACTTGATAGGAAACTGAGTGTCATGCCTGGTCAGATTAACTTTACTTAAGCATAGGGAAGATCTTCATTTTAGTCCCAAGCAAGTTTAGCATCTGAGCAGGCTGTAATCTTACGCATATTTGCTGGCAAAATGAAGTTGTCCTTCAACTGATGCAGAATTTCAACCCTTAAACGTGATGACTACCCTTCCCGTCACACCTGGATTGCTTTCCTCCCCAATGGTGTTCGCTGTATTTTGGAGAAGTGTGGAAAAAAGTCTTTCAAGCACACTTGTGTTCGAACGTTAACAACTCAAACTCATGTTGGTCAGTTTTGTTAAAGTGATAGAGCAAGTACTGGATCCTTACACCCAGCAACCCGTGTTCATATACCAAGAAAATCTAGAAATTATTTATCTTGTCGAAAGTTCAGAGTAAAGATGGAACAGTGGCGATACTCCCCCTGCTCCTGGTGTGTAACGTGTTAGGGTGGAGCACTTCCTTCTCAATACAAACCTTATTACACAGACAGGAAGCATTGAAGTATTGTGAACTCACTAATCTAGTGAATGCCCCACAAATTTCCGTGTGTGTTAACTAGGTGAACAGAATAAATTATGCTTTGAATAATAGACAAATAGAAAACAAGTCCATAGATTTGGACGATACCACTCATTACTGGTACCATGAGCAGTACCTTAACACGAGCTGTTTTACTGCTTCACTTTGGTAGATATTGGGCAATGAAGTTGCTTTGGTGTTTACAATTAAAATGCAAATGTATCAACATGGAGATGAATAAAATATCTTTCCTTGAAATACTGCAGTTTTAGGATTTGACACACAAAAAAATCACTAAGATTCTACAATTCAGAAAAACCAAAAGATAATGCGGAAACACAAAATTGACTTTTAATGTTTACCAGTTCATTATATCTTACAGAAAATGAGAACATTTTTTGGGGGTAATACAGATTGGTTTCTTTTCAAATTTCTACCCAATAGTATGAAATTCCTTTAATAAAGGTTTCTTATTTTCTTTTAATCAAATGTCTTAGAAACTTAGGTATTTTTGTTACGCACCACTGCTGCATCTGGGAGTAGGGAGCTGTAACAGTTAACTGCTCAACAAACCTCCCAGCTGTTCCCTGATTCTTCTTGATGCATATTATACCCAAAATTGATCACTGACTTCTTTCAAGTGGTCAGTTACTCCGTGAGACCACTGGGTTCTTTGGAGTACTGAAGTCCAGAGTCCCAGTATGGCTGCCAGCAACCAAATTGGAATCTCTGCTGTGTCTGCTTCTAATTGCCAGAATCCTAAGCAACAATGTGACTGCATCAAATAAGACTTCAACAGGTTCCGGCCCCCTTTCTATGAGAGAAAGTTTACACTGAAAAATACTGTATTGGGCTGAAAATGATCATGACAAAATGTGGCAGCAGTCATTAAAGATGGCTCCAGTGTTCATGTGACCAACTCCCATTTCCACTCTTTGCATAGGAAAAGCTTGTCTTTGTTGGGGTTTTCCAGTGGAGGGGAAATGTCTCTCTATGGGTTCCAAGGGCTAACTACTAGCGGAACGAGGAAAACAAGATTTCTGACCCAACTTCCTGGTTCATTCCTCAGATGTTCTTGGCACCGTGGTAAGGAGTGATTTCGGAATTGGCTAGTACTGCACTAACTTCCTGTTAGCAAGGTTCTCTCCTGGGACGTCGTCAGTCACGGGATGGAATAGCAAAGTAGACACTTAATGAGAAAACAGCAAAATGAGAATATTAAAAAAGACTCCTTATTTAATTGGGAGTCCAAATGGTGTGAGGGTTTTGATTTCTTCGATTGAATCAGAAGATTAAAACTTGCTTAGAAGTAGCCATTCTGTAAAGATGTTATTTTTGCCAGAATGAACAATTGGTGTGCAATTGGTATATATTTTAGTCAACTAACAGTCACTCCAGGGGTCTGGATGAGCACCAATTCCTATACTACTAAGTATTCAAAAGTTAAGAAATACTGCCATGCTCAGCAATATAAAGGCAGAACTCCATGACAGTAACCGAAAATTATATACTTGCTTCCAGAGAAATATCTTTCCACGTGCTTTTCTTGTAATAGGCAACAGTTATTCCAATAAGGCTTCATTCAAGGAGCTAATGTCAATATTTGTGGTGAAAATTACCATTTTTTGAGATAGTCTTTTTGAAAATAACATATGCATCTTATTCTACAGCATTCAGATATCTTTAAAAGGGAGAATTCTATTTATCCCAGCAATGTTTCGAGTTAAATCTCACAATCTCTTTGGATTCTAGTTTTGCATAACAAACCTAACTTTAAAGATGTGCATGCGTACTGTCATTTGTACTATGAAAGCATCTGAAAGCTCCCAGATATGCCTTTGACGAGAGAAAGGATCTACTTTTATTTATAATCATTCGTCAAGATAGTATATGAATACAGGTGTAGTTTCATGGACTTTCAATTGTTCTCTGCCTTCCAGGCACATAACTCAACATTTATGGAGTAAATTTATTAGCATTATGACAGCTTTTAATGCAACCAGTATCAAATCAGGAAACAGATTTATTTACTCATGGTTATGGGAAGGAAATCTACATAAGACATTTATGCATGCACACCAGCTTGGTCATACTTGGTTTCTTAAACTAAATTCCATTTACTAGAACTCATCGTGAAACAGTACGAAATCATGAAATGTAATTTGAATACAAATATTGGTCCCTGTGGGGGTCTCAAGAGTCATAAAAATGTAGGAAAACGGAGCCTGGTTCAGATCGGAGCTGCTAACGTGGAAAGCTGTTTTTCTGAAGCTAGATTGAAACTTTGATTGAAAGCCCTGAAGGTTTTAGTGTAAACTCTTGGATGTCAGCTTCAGCATTTCATTGATCCCTACCGACGACCAGCAAGAAAGCGACCATTTTCTATTTGGGAGAAGGTTGAGAACTACAGGGTTGGACTTCTCCCAGGTTCAGGCACCAGCTGGGCTTGCTGAGTGTATACAAATAGCAACAGCAAGAATTTTGAAACCTGGATGTCTGTGAGTGGGTTAGATAAGACTATAGCTACTCATTCATTCCTTTTGTAATTTAGACTTTTTTTCACATAGTGTAAATAAGAAAGAAACATTAAATAGCTTAAAGTTATTTTTATAGGACATTCCGTAAGCTAACATAAAATCAAGCTGCTAAATTTTACAATTTTTCTGTCCAGCAGTTTCTCTACATAACTGCCCTGAGTAGATGCTAAATGCTGCCTAGCACACGGTCCTTAGAATTTAAATAGAACTCAGTAAAGCTACTCAAAAGAGAAAACAGTTCTTCTCAGAGGTGTGTGATTAAGACAGAATCTCTCATTGATTAAATATTGTCTGCTTAAGTCTCCTACTAGTTGTCAATGGGCTTGTTAAGGGTTTGGAAGTGTGCTTGTTACTAAGAATTGGAGTCCATATGAATGCTCACTTTGTTTTGGTCAAAAAGGCAGGATTTTCAAGAGTAAAATATTTGATTGGAGATTGATGTCGGAACTTTTAGAAAAGTAGAGACTGTTTCCCTGCAAAACGGGTTTGTATGATCAGTGTCTCGGGCTCTGGAAAGAAGCCTGCATTTCAAATCTGTCGCTCTAATTTGTCTTGTAGTGCGTCTCAAAGCGGTAGAAATGTGTACCGCTTGTGCCTGTGGAAGCTGCCTCTCTGAGTAGCTTTACTTCCTCGGGTTGGCCCCAGCAACTCTCAGGCTGTTGCATGGCCTGTCTAGGAGCCGGCATCCTGCAGGGACGGTGTGGCTTCAGCGGTTTGGCTCTAAAGCCGTCTTCTGTGTAGCGCTTCCCTTAACATTATATTAATTTATAATATATATCGAATGATAGCTTTACAAAAACAAATTAATGAATTGGTCTTTATGAAAATGACTCTTTACAGTAAGTTTTAAAAAAAGGGTTATCACAGTTTTGGTAACTTGCAGGAGTTCATATGGGGAAGAACCTTTCACATGTTCTAATGACTTCCCAGCTGCCATCTGCCCACCGGAGCACCCTCAGTTGTAGGATCGGAAGCAGTAGACACCATACAGCTTATGCTTTTTGTCTGGGAAGCCCACGAAGCGCACGGCCGCCTCGGTGGGGCTGCAGCGCCTTCGGGGCCGCGAGATCGGGTAGCGCACGCTGCCGTCGGCCAGCCAGCCCGCGTCGCAGCGATCGTACCCCAGCAGCTTCCAGGCAGCGAAGAGCTGGCCCACTTTGGCGATCTGAGCACCATCATGGCGACAAGCCTGCACGGCTTCGTCGTAGGTCAGCTTGGTGGGGTGGATCAGGTAGTAAAATCGGCCTGTGGACAGAAGGACAGAGGGTCATCGGGCTTGTGGGTCACACGGAGGAAGCCAGGAGCGGAAGCCGCTCTCCAGCAAGCTGGGGGCACCGGCAAGCACCCCTGAAGCTTTCGGAAGGTGAAGGTGCCAATTCAGCAGAGGCCCCCATTCAGGCGGGTATTTCCCCGGCCTGTTAGTACGCGTGCAGATGTGGCCTTTCATCACCGTAGAAAGAAAAGGGAACTGCCAGATGCAAATGCAGTTGGCTAATTAGCGACTCAAAAGCCCTTCTGTGGCCCTGGAAGACGGAACTCTCCCGTGAAAGCAAAAGCTATTGAAATTCTAGCTCTCGGAGACTGGGTCCCAGTACAAGTTTCTGGAGAGGCAAAATTTGAATGTGAAAGGATCAAGAAAAAAGTGCCTGACATAAAAGTCCATTCAAAAAAAAAAAAAATCAGAAGCACTCAAGTCCTTTTCATCACAGGTATCAATAAGGCATTATTCTCACTCAAAGCTACAGCTCGAAAATGCCTGAACCACAGGAAGTCACTCGCCACCAATAAAACGGGCCCGAATGACCATCCAGTCCGCCTTGGCTCGCTGGCTGCCATGGCTTTCTTCACTGTTTGCTGCTTTGATCTGCGGGAGCCCTGACATCTCACCACTTGTTGATTGCACAGCAAAGACTGCTAGACCTCCTGGCATGTGAACAGAACATCTGCACTAGGAAGCAAGATTCTGTCAAGGTTGGAGGTCAAGGAGCAGCAGGTTCCCCTCTCCGAGTACCCCCTGCGGTGTGATACCCCCTCCTCTCTATTCAATGCAGCACAAAGCATTGCTTGCCACTTCTCTCCAGACCGAGGAGTCAGGTTCATGGGCAGGTTGGCTCAGGGTCCTGGGGCGTAAATGGGGTGGTGCTAAGCAGGGCCTGGTGCTGTGTGCAGCTGGTGCCACAATGTGTGCCACAATGTGTGTGCCACAACATTGCCAAGCTGTGGTGGGTAGTTCTAATGCACACCTCATGGCCAGCAGAGCCCCCCTTCCCCCCCCAAAAAAATTACAACGTTTGACTCTTGATCTCGTTCCATTTTTCGCTAAAGCCTGTCCACTGTGACCTAAAGTATCAAACAGGCGCAGGGCTTGTGGCCTGTGAGCCCCACTGGCACACACACGTACAAGGGCTGACTTCAAGGTTCTTAACCATTTTTGAGCAAAAGAATTACTATCCTTTCTTTTCTTTCCTTGCTTTGTGTCTGGCAGAGGCTCGCGGAAGGAGCTGTCCTCTGTTGGTTCACTCGTCAAATGCCTGTAACAGCCGGGGCTTTGCCAGGCAGAGGTTGGAAGTCAGGAGTTCGAGTCAGGCTCCTGGGAGGCGGGTGGCAAGGCCATCACCTGCTGCTCATGAGTTTCTTATATCTTCAAACTACAGCAACCCTTCAAAGGTCTTTAAATTTTTTTTGTCTTTATATAAATAACACGGGAATTTGGGATAGGAGAGAAGGCAGCACAGAGAACAGCTTACCATTGAAGTTGGATGTAAAACAGAAAACATCATATCTGCTTTTGTCTTTATCCCAAAACCCATAGTTCCTGACGCCGGGCACAGTGTTCTGGCCCCCGCAGGGCTCCCTGGGCTTTGTGATGGGGTATTGCACGGAGCCGTCGCTGAGCCAGCCGGCGTTGCACCAGTCCAGGCCGCCCCGCCAGGCGTCATAGAGCTGGTCGAAGGAGGCAATCATCGCGTCCTGCTCCAGGCACGCCTGCTGCGCCTCGTGGAAATTGAGGTGGTAGCGGCCCAGGCGTGGGAAGTAGGGGAATACCACACCTGTTGGGAGGAGAGGGCAAGGGGTCAGTCGTGTCCGGGAAAGCACAGCTCAGAGGCAAGCCTCCAGGACGCCAGTGGATGAGGGAGCAGTGAGCAGTGGCTGGGCCGGTGATGAGGAGGCAGTGACCAGTGGCTCAGCCGGTGATGAGGAGGCAGTGACCAGTGGCTCGGCTGGGCAGCTCCGAGCGCCCTCCCTCCTGATCAGCCCTGGGGTGTGATGACTTTTGAAAAGTCAGAGGCCTCTCGGAATCCTCCTTCCAGAAGCTGAATGTGTGAATAGATGTTAGTGTCTCAGTAACCCTCCCTGAGAGCTTCCTGCATTAGCTCCTGGTAACTTACTTAATCATCATTCCCGGAATTAACTTTATATCTGTTTTAAAGGTATAAAGAAACGATTCAAATGAAAATCTGGAACTCCTTCATCTGTGCTCCTGGCAAATGAGCACAGATCAGCATTTCTCCAGATACAAAGGCCCCTTAGTGGAGGTTACATGCTTCCACGCAGCAGCTCGGTCCCTATCACAGAAGTCAGCCAGTTCTAGACAGCAATGCACACTTCTGTGAAGAGCACTGTGGCTCTTCTCTCTGTCTCAATTCAACAAGAAAGATTTGAAAAGCAGTATTACAGGATGAGAGAAATCAGAGAGAGAGAGCTTCGATCCACTGGGTCACTCCCCACCCTGTATGACTCTAACAGGCCAGAGCTGGGAGACTGGGGCTCCATCCCGGTCTCCTGGTGGGTGGCAGAGGCCCGGGTCCCTGCTCCAGCTCTCTCCTTCCCAGGATGTGCCTCAGCAGGGAGCTGGAACTTGGACCGATAATGGCAGCTTAACCCATTATGCCACACTGCCAGCCCCATCCGTTTCAAATTTCAGCGGAGCCCTTAATAATTACTATCTTGCTTTGCATCCTTGCACAGTACAACTAACATAAGGCTCTTCATTTAAAAATATTTCCATTACTATTTTTTTCCTCTTCCGTAAGGTATATTGCAAACTGAAATTCACATTTTCAAAACATTCTTAGAACAAAATGCTTCCCTATACTTGGCTAACTTAACTGAGTACCAAGTAAACATCTAATTGACTATCAGTAAAGACTTCACTATTTCAGAGGACAGAATTCCCTGGTCAGTGTAAACAGTGCGAGCTGGCATGGGACACTGGAGATGGGGATTTCCAGGTCAAAAAACGGAGTTGTATCATCTGCTGAAAGCAAATGTTTCGAAGAATCTCGCCCCTAGTGAACAGAACAGCGTGATTGTTGTAAGGCTCGTGTAGCTTTTGTATGTACTTTAAGCTTGTCCCACTGACACAGAAACTTGGGGGGTTATACCCCACGTGGCGTGTCAGGGGCCTCCCAGGCCGTTCTGGATGATGGACTATTCCCTTAACAGCACCAAGTATTTTCTTGTACGAGTTGCCCCGGAAGCCTCTTCAAAAGCAGACTCAGGCGAGTGGTGTACCCTGAAGGCCTCTTGCAGGACATGTTGGTCCCTTGAGGGTAGTCCAGCTGGCACCCTCCACTAGGGGCAGGGATCCAAGGAGGCTTCCTCATCTCCTCCTGCCTTCTCAGGTTCTTGGCCAAGGGATCTGTAAGCTGAACCAGAGCCCAGTGGGAGAAGCTGTGGCGAGGGGACAGGATTGCCTGGGAGGGGTCTGTCTGGGGGGGACTCCTGTGGGCTCTCAGGAAGCAGGCCAGCAAGAGAAGCTCGGCAGGGTGCCGGGCCTGGGTCCCCTCCCAACCTTTCATCCTTTCTCCTTAGCACCCCCAAGAATGTAATGAAAGGGAACTGTTTCATCCAGGAGCAGTTCTCTTGCGGCCAGATCTGCCTTGGGATGTAACCTGCAAGTCCCTCGGCACGGCACTTGGCACTTGGAGGGCTGTTGCAGACCATCCAGGTTGACTTCAGTTTCCCAGGGGGTCCCAGGAACTAGAGATTACCCTGAGTCATAACAACCTCAAAGATATTCAGGTCAAGCTTTGGAGGTCTCAGTGAGATTCTGATGAGACCATGGTGGCTTTATCTGCACACGGCTCACTGCTTGCTGGGTGCAGTGTCCAGCAGTGGGATCAGCTGCTCAGAGGCTCTGGCTGCATCCAAGATTCTCCGGGAATCCTGTATTCCCACAACCCTCTCCAACTCCAGTGGAGATGAGCCTCTCACAGTATTTACAAATGGTTTTGTCCATGTGTGATTCAACAAACTCTCAAGTCAGACAACTGCTTGATGCCCACAGGACACATTGTAGAGGTTTAGAATTTTCCCTTAAAGATTTCATAATCCAACAGGATGCAGACTTGCCCATGAGAAATAGATGTATGTAATTTGAATTCAAGACAGAACAAGAGCTCCTAATACAAACAAAAACCATATTATCTAAGCAGAAACTATACTATCTGGTTTGTCTGTTGAAGGAGGTCAATTTTTTCCAACTGGCAAAATTCTTCAGAGAAAATAGGGTTTGACAAGAAAAGATCAATCTAAAGAAAACAATAAGAGTTGGAAAATAAGCTTGATGATGTTATTTCAAATGACACGATTGTCCTTTTAATTGCAAGTTAGAAGGCTGATAGGGAATTGGAGTGAACAGTGCCCAGTTGGTCAGACATCACCTGCTCAGGGTAACTGACAAGAGCAGCTGGCTGACCGAGGACAGCTGAATGACCAGTAGGGTGTGTGCTGCCATCCGTTGGTTACCCAGCTTCCAAACACTGATGCACCTGCTCCAGGCCTTCATTGCCTACACACTGCACGGGAGTTGTTCGTACATTATCAAGGGATTCAAGTTTACTCTGATGACTTTTATCTTAACCTTATGACTATATGTATTTCTTAAAGTTCTGTTATAAGCCCTTATCCTATATTGAAGTATATGTAGATAAAATAATATCCTATAGAACTTTTATTGGGATACATGCAAATCAAATAAAACTTTATCTGAACTTTTCTTAAAAGTTAGTCATTAGGAGTGGGAATAAAGAAGGCAGGATCAAGTATGATGGCTAGCCCATGACCCTCTTTGAAGCTGGGTCATAACATATGGAGATTTTCTACTTAACCAAGTGTTTGAATCTGATTGCCAGAAAGTTCAGACTCTGTTTAGCCTATCCTTTGGCCAACATAGGTCTTAAATCAGCTGGGCTGGAATGCAGTTGTCTTCCTTGTTCACGTTTTTTGGTGTGCAGAAGTTTCTCTCTCTTACTGGGACATCTTCTCTCCTGCCTTTCTTGCTCTTGGAAAGGATGGTGTTTGCCTTTCAAGGTCCAAATCAAGCATGTCTTCCTTTAGAGTGCTTCCCATCCCCCACACTCCCACTGCAGGAGTCATTTCTGTATCTGAAAATGTACACCCTCATGAAGGACATTGATTTATGTGTAACACTAGAGCTGGACTCCTACGACAGATGGTATTTAGCAGGTGAAGACTGGTAGATTTCAAATATTTACCAAATGGGATTCCAGCTGCACTGGAGGTACTCTGGGAACACTGAAGGGAGATGTTGAACAGCTCGCTAGGGCCACACTAGTTAACACACTAACCAAAGGACAGTCAAGCAATCATTTCCAAAGGATTTGGGAAGCCTTTCATTTCTGAAGCCTGTAACTGCTAAAGCTCTACCTTTCCCTGCTTTCTATTTTGTCTCACAATTGTTCCTTTGTGTGAATTTCCAGATTATGGTGGGTAAAAGCTTAGACTAGACCCATTTCCCTTGATTATCTGTTGGGAGTACTAGCTCATAGTCTGCCGCAATACCTTAAGAAAGGCATTTTCTCAGTTACAGTGTGGTCTCTGAAAAGCTGCAGAGGACATGGTGCATATGACTGTAGCAATCGGTGCGCTGATATCAGTGCGTTCTGCCTGACTCTGTTAAGGGTCATAGACTCTTTAATGGTCTGTAAGTTTCTTAAAAGAACAAAGTCTTGTAATTCTTTGTATCCCATGGCACTCAAGCACCTGTAAAAATATTGAGCAATTGTTGTCTTGGACCACATTCACTCAACTCCTATGCATCATCCAAGTTGGGAAGTGTTCCCAAAGCAAGGATAATGTGAAGTGGGGAGGGGCACAGGTGAGGGAGGCAGCGTCCGGCCTGCAGACATGGGAGGCCTCTTGGATCCCCCGGTCTGGCCCATGAAGGCAACCATGAAGTGGGACTCAAAAACCCAATAAATTTAGAGCAGGAGAATTTTCAAGGTGATAATCTCATATGGTTACTTGAATGTTATCAATATCCAGATGGCCACTAAGAGAGAGGATTTGTCCGCCTAGTGGAGAGGCAAGAGCCGTGAGGACACTTTCCAGTGGCACAGCTGTAACAGAAACTGTTCAACCTACTGAATGCAAGCCGTACGCAAGAGACAATTCCACCGCCTCCCCCGGAATGCCTTGACTGATGTGAATGTGCAAGTACTCTGCGTCACTGGGAAAAAGACAAGCCATTTACATAAATCCAGGGGAGGCTTCTTTCATATATGTTTTACAGAATGCAATTACATGCATTTTAGTTAGCAGCTGTCTTTTATAAGACTTGCCATTATTTTGTAACTGAAATCATTTTAGAAACAGAATAAAGAATCCAATCTGAATTTTCTCCGTAACCATATAATGAGATTTAAAACAGGAATAGCGTGAGGCAGTTTCTGAAAGTGATGAATTCAGTCTCAGTGCATGTGTCTCAAGGTTGCAGATAGTTTCAGTTTTGTGCAGGAGTGTTACATGCACCTTACAAATACAAAAGCTAGAATCACGGCCAACTGCAAAATAGGAAAGAATCCAAAGCAGGCTGTAGCTTCTGGTCTGTCACATTATTACTATGGCAACCACTAGATATCATCCCTCATGCCAAAGAAGGAGCCATGATTCATGCTCACGTTGAAGTTCAACGCGACTTAGAGCCACCTACCTTGTAAGTCTAATGCCACCACGGCGGTGTCGTCCTCCAACCCTTCAATCACCTCGCACTTGTATCTCCCGTAATCCTCCAGGGTGAGGCCGGTGATGACCAGGGACGCGTCGTTCTCACTGCTGCCCTTCAGGAACACCCTGCCTTGGTAGCCCCCGTAGGTCTTCTTGTGGTAGCCCATGGAGACAAAGACATCCACTTCCTTGAGGTAATCTGAAGTTAGCTTGGTCCACTTAATTCGGATCTTGTGCAGTCCTGAACCGAAGGCTGTCGGGTCTCGGTAGAATTTACATGGCAGCGTGACATTGCCACCGCGGTGCGAGAACACCTTGGCCTGTTCCGCTTCCACCAGGAGACGGGGACCATTCTCCGCTACGATTCAAGAAAGAAGAATCATGAAGGTGCTTTTAGGAGTGTTCTAGAAAATGCAGTGTGTTGCTGTTATAGGCCGTCTGGCCCAGGACAACTTTGGATGACGGTGTCTTCCACCTACCCAAGAAGAAAGGCAGTCCCAGGGCCTAGACAGTGTGTGGAAGGTGGTCGTACCTTCCAAGCCAATGAGGTTGGGGGGTGGGGAGGGGAAGGCAGGAAATGCATTGTTGTATTACAATCACTAGAAGTACTGGAGACGATTGCTATAGTTATCTGAAGGGCAGTATGTAGTTACATCTTGTTTTATACATAATATTAAACATGTAGGAACAAGACCAAGAGAAATGGCAGGGTTCTATGAGTGTTTCATTGAGACAAACCAGAAAGGTTCAGGGTATGAAATGCCCTGCTGAGATGTCTAATACCAGGCTGTACTGTACTTGCAGGAAGAGGATCAAGTGCCTGACTCACTTCTCCGCGCTGTTCTGGCCAAGGAGCTTGACTGGCCTGTGGCTACCACACCGTACCTTTGGTCCTGCGCTCACCTACAAGAGGCTGATCCGGAGTCCTTCGAGCAACGAGTATGTATTTCATTCGCGCACACAGGCTAGTTGAGAATATTTTGAGTGAATGCCTTTGAAAACACCCAGGGAAACTTGGCTATGTTCTTCAATGTCTGACTGCTGACAGCATCTTTCTAGCTGCGTGTTCTGGCCTGACCACATGTTTCTTTACTCCCTTAAATGTCCTTCCATACCCTCTCCCCTTGCTTCCTGCTACGGCGTGCTTGTGGTTCTCTCCCTGCCCCCACTGGGCCTTGTCCTGCCCTGCCCTTCCGGCTTCCTGCCCTCTCCTCCAAGGACTGCACTGCTTCCTCGGGAGGACCGCAGGGATCCAGGTCTGCCAAGTCAGCAGTGCAGCCTCTTGCAGACAGCCAGCTGGGACGTTCAGATCTCGGCTTTCTCCGGGATTCCCCCAGGCTAGCACATGGTGCTTTTGCCCTTGACAAACTCCCTCAAGGATGGGGCACCTGCTGGTCCACGCATGGCTTTTTTTTTTTTTTTTTTTTTGTGACACTCTGCAGGCCTCTGCCTGAGGCCAAGACTATGGACTAATTGTTGGCCAGGAGACATTTAAGCTGCCACAAAGACAAGGCTGAGCAGCTACCCACCGTGAGGCAGACTTCAACACTCAGGGAAACAGTGGTATACAAGAGTCTGACGTCAACATAAGAAGTGCTCTGGAAACAGACCCAGCATTTCTATCTCTGTTGTGCAGCCATCAGAATTAATATTTAAAAGCAAGCATATCATTAATAAGTGAGTCATCATCTTCCACAACTGAAAGGATTCACCAAACCATTAGTGGCCTCATTCCAACAGATAATGAAACCAGAGGAGAATGGTTTCATTTAGTATTTGGTTAAAACTAATCACAAATTCAGGTCATTATGCATTTCACTTATGATCCATTCGTTATTGAAGCTCAGAGAATCTTGGGAGATGAAAGAATTAATCCACCTCTGCCCTACATACCCTTGAGTGACTGTATTCAAGTTCTACCTAAAGCCTGGTAGAGGAGGAGGAAGGGTGATGCTGTGACCACTGGCCCAGGATGCCAGGGGACACTGGGGGACCTACTCTGCTTCCAGTGTCTTGGCCAGGGTGTCACCTGGGAGCAGCTTGTCCAAGCTGGGATGGATGTGAGTTTAGATTCATTTCATGATCCTTTCAAGTTGTTTCAGGTCAAAGGAAGGAGGGTAGTCTGGAACATGGGCTTTGGTGTGGCACAGACCTGGTCCATTCACTGATGCTGCAGCCACTGGCAAGGTGTGCAGCCGCATAGCTCCAACTTCCTTTCATGAGCACTGGGGGAAGTGACTGCTCCCACATGCAGCTGACCTAACGCATGGGTACCCTCGCTGTTCACTGACCCCACCACGCAGGCGTTGTACACTATTTCTCAAATATGATTGCTACAACACTGAGCACAACTTTGGTAAATACTACAACATTTATAGTCTGATTTCTAAAGTTTTGAACCTTGTGCAGTGAAAAACACAGCAAACACCATCCGTGTTATAGAAGAGACAGGGACATTCGTGTGGCTGGCAGTAATTGTAGGTTGTGCCACAGTGAACATCGGGTCTGAATGCTTTATCAGTGAAAGAGCTAAAGCAAAGATGGAAACTAAGACTTCCAGCCTTCCCCTGTAGTTCAGTGCAAAGTGAACTGTCATACTGTAGACGTGCAGATCTCTCTTGTGACTTCTCCCCCACCTCAACTTCTACTCCAGCACTGTCAGTAGAGGAGGAATCCTATGAGATTAAAAACTGAGCAACACAATCCACTGACTTTACACAGAGTATGTTTTCTATTTCCTTCCTTGGTGGTGGAGGTAGAGCAGTTGTTGAAGTAACAGATGCCAGATGTCCCTGGCTAAACTTGAAAGAATCTCAGGAATGATATGTAATGTAGGTAGTGACTTACAGACATTCATGCTCATGGACATGGACTTAAGAATGATGGTTTTCGTTAATGCACCTGCTTCCAGCAGTCATACAAACTATAGACTATAGAGCTCTGACTGCTGCTGGACAGAGTGGTCAGTGGTGGAACAAGACCAGCGTGCACAAATGAGCCCTGGCCAAGCAGCCTGGAGTTGGCATGCAGGCTCTGCTTTGGCTTAGCTGGTAGATTCTGGCAAGTCCACCTCATGAGAAGGCTGAACTTCAGCTTCTTGGGGTGGGCATTTGGCTTGAAGGGGAAGATACATCTCACATTGGATGTATGTGGGTTTGAGTCCCAGCTGATGGTCCTAACTCCAGCTTCTGGCTGCTAGGCACCTTGGAGGGCAGCCATGAGGGCTGGGCTGGGTCCCTGCTGCTCACATGTGAAGACCTACACTGACCTCCTGGCTCCCTTCTTGAAGCCCAGCACTGGCTTTTTAGAAGCATTGGACAATGGACTGGTGGCATTGATGGATCAGAGGTGGTTAGCACCTTTCTTTTTCTGCCCCTTAAAGAAAGACAGACTCCCATCAGGCCTTGTGCCACAGGCTGTCCTTGTAGGTGTCAGATGGGGAAGACACTGAGCTGCAGGAGGGAAGAAAGGAAAGACAAAGCAGAAAGGGGAGCCTGGAGCAAGGCTGAGAAGTTCTGTACTCACGTAAGCTTGAGCCTAATCACTGCATTTAAAAGTGTGTATCCACTTAAAATTAAAACTATAATTAAAGACACACCTTGACCATCTGGCTCAGTGTTGCTCATTTTGCAAAATGGAAGAATAAATAACACTGGGCAGCACGATGCATGATCCTTTTCTCCTTTCCTTTCGTGCCCTAAGGTCATGTGTGAAGATGGTGGTTGATTGTGTCCTTCAGGGAAGCTGTATGTTCAGAAATCAAGGCTGGCTGGAGAGATGAGATTGCATTGGGGGACTGGCTTTGTAAAATGTGCGGTTTCTAAGTAAGAAAAGTTCCTCTCTCCATCTGTGAGAGTCACCAACAGGGACTTGGACGATTCGATGCCCTTCAGGGCGTAGAGGTGTCTCCAGGGGAAAGGGCATGGCCTGCTGGGAGCCCTGCTGGACCTTGCAACACTGCTAGATGGTTTCTGCTGTGAGGTCCTGAGGGCATCATTTGCTTTAACCAACTAACAAAAGTAATGGCTAAAGAGTTGGTCCTTGCTCCGGAATTCAGAGAAAGTCTTCTAAATTGCAAAACATTACAGAAAAACAAGGTAAAATATGATTTCAGACTACTGTCTATTGTTCTCAGTTCTTTAAGTTTTAGATATATTTGAAAGGTAAAGTTACAGGGAGTAGGATCAGAGAGGGAGAGAGAGAGAGAAAGAGAATGAACTTTCATCTGTTGGTTTGCTCCCCATATGTCTGCAATGGCCAGAGTGGGGCTAGGCTGAATCCAGGAGCCTGGAACTCCATGTGGGTCTCCCACGTGGATGGTAGGGGCCCAACAACATGGTCCCTCCTACACGGCTTTTCCAAGCACATGGATGGGGAGCTGGATCAGAAACTGAGTAGCCAGGACTTAAACCAGTAGGGGCTGTTGATATTGCAGGTACTGGCTTAACCTACTGCACCATAATACTTAGCTCCTGTTCTCAGTTCTATTAAAAATAAAATTTGGGGGAGGGAAGTTCAAATACAAAGAAATTTGGGTAACAGAAAAAAAGGAGAAAGTTCTGTAGATCCAACTTAAATGTAATGTGGATGGTGTGAGATGACGGTGTTGACGCTGCCCTCTGCCCGCTGTAAGTGAAGTAGGTTGCTGACTTCTGAACAGAGCAGCCACTGGAAAACCAACTTAAGATAGCTAAATAAGGTACCAAACAAGAACATCAACCATACTCCCCCTACCACCATCATTCAGATTGATTTCCTGTGGCAAGATATGTATTTAAAAATGTGACATTTAACCAGCTTCAATTATGCACTACTTGCACCATCTTGTTTGGTCATCACAACTCTCCCAAACTCTGCTCTTCCCTCAGCAACAATTTATCCCCGTGTTCCTAATCAATAGGCACAGAGCTCGTTGCCAGCTCTAGGATGGGTCCTTTCAAAAACACTGAAAAGGTTTTAAAAAATACTTCCTTCTCTGGCACCTGCTGTGACGTGGGGAGGTTTGCACCTGTAGGACTAACACTTTGGAAGATGTCCCTTTCTTTGTAGGCGAGCCCAAGCCTGCAGGACAGTGAGGCAGGAGGGATCTGTTTCTTGCTCTCTAGTGACTCTCTGGTGACATTGCATAGTTTGCGCAGCATCAGGGCAGTACCTTGTAGGCAACAAGTGTGTATCTGAGGTGTGCTCCCTGGAGCAGCAGACGTGAGCTTACCCTAGTCCTCAAAACAGCTCTAAGAGAGGAACACTCTTCCCCGAGCCGCGTCTTTTAAGTAGACTACATGATGTTGTATCGCTAGTGTACCTGACACGTTACCTTTGAGTAGGATACACAATTTTGGGAAAAAAGATGCAGTGTCTCACTCATTAAACTTTATAATTAGTTTCTTGCATACTGAAGGAATCTAATTGTTTTTCCACCTGCTCACCAGGCTCGGAAGCTTTGTGTCTTGGGGCATGATTCCTACTGGTTGGCTTGGTCTGCAGCCAGAACCCTTCCAGGGATCCTCCATATCCCTGCTACCTGTTCCCTCCCTGCTCAGCCCTCACTGTCTTCCAGGGGTCCCCTGGATCCCTGATGCCCCTTCCCTCCCTGCTCAGCCCTTACTGTCTTTCCAGAGGTGGGGATGCTGATTATTCTTCATGTATTGGCAAAGCGCATCTGTGGCGGAAGGGAAATAAGAACTCCTGTAGCCCTCAGACCTTACGTACTGGTAGCTGGAATCTTCTTGAATTTGTGTCTGACCAGAGGGAGGTCAGACTTTGGCATAGAGGTACCCGGCCAGGTGTGCTTCTTGCCACTTGTGTGGACTTGGAAGTGTGGTTTGCTATAAACTGTGGCTGAAGGGTTAGGGTAGGGAATGTGTGGAAGATGGCTCCAAGCCCAGTGGTCTCTGCTCTGTGCTTCCCAGCCGACCAATCCTCAGCCTGTGCTATCTCACTCATCCTCCCCGGCGAGATCTGCATCGCCCGATGTGGCTGCCATGGCACGTCATCTTAGTATGGGCCCATGCCAACTTCCTCCCCATGCTGTGTGATAGGAAGGTGCCCAGCATCAATATCTGGTGTTGATTTTGGAGATGTTGATCAAGACTGTGTACATCACTATCCAAGTTTCCTTCCAAACAAATAAGGATAAATACCGTGTTTTAAGAACTTGATGGGGGAAGGAATTTTTAGACCTTTGCCATTTAGAGCTGATCAGGGAGAACTGTCTGCTTGTATGAATGCTGGGTCACTCTAAAGCTCTCCAAAGATCAACTAAATCCAGTTTAGAAATTCATGATTCTTGGATGGACACTCTTACTGACCCCTGCTGAGGACAGGCTGGAGGGGCTGTGCTCTGGGCTGCTGAGCTTCCGTGGGGACCGTTGCCTTTCCACCAACACGACCCTTCCACTCCTCTTCTCACTAGTTTATTGGTCTAGGCCTCAGTTTCTTCACCAATAAAAGCAGACAAGCTGCCACCTTCTAGGGTTCTTGTGTGGCTTAGATGAGGGGACACACACTGACCCTTAGCCTAGAGCCTGGCCGGCGCTGAGCGCACAGCAGCTGTCGACTCTTCCATCATCGCACGTGGTGTTCCTTACAGCTTCCAAGGGCAGTTCCTAGAAAGCCAAGTTCCTAGGGTGGCTCTCCTGCAGTGGTGGATTTTGGAAGGGCAGGCACAGTGTCTCTTTGGATCCCACCTTAGAAGCCTGGAACAAAATTCTGCCAGTTTCTGTCCACGGCATCTCTCACATCCAGTTGCCATCTGCATTTGTGGAGGGAATGAGCAGAAGGGAGCCCCTTTTCTCTCTCTCACAACTCAATAAAATAAACACAAGAATCAAACTATTCAATCTACTATTTCTAAGTGTTTGGTAAATCTATGCTTTCTCTTTGATAAGAAGTAGTATATCAATCTATTACAGCATTAGCTGAGTTACATTGGTCTGGAAAGACGGAAACAATGGGAAGGCTTCCCCACTGAAGGGTTCTTCTGAGTCCTTGGAAGAGTTTCCAGATGTAATAGTTAACTTGGTGCAATTCTGCGGGCTTCGGCACTCACGCTGCCGCAAAAGCAGTGGTCCTTCAGTGTGAATTTGTTGCCACTTGAAAAGATGATTAAATACCGGCTATTTTAACTGAAAATGCAAAACTGCACTGTGTTAATGGATTCTTTACAGAAATGACAGGATTTAGCCTTAGAAGGACTTAGCCTTCTAAATTATTCAGTCTTTCATCTAGAAACATCCTTCAAATGCACTCTTCAGGCTTCACTAGGTGATAACCAGTGTAGCAAGTGCAGATACGAAGCTCTGCACAAAAAGCTCCAGGTTGGGGCTTGGTGCTCCTCACTGGTTTCCTCCTTTGATGAACTGGGCGCTGCTGTCGGCAGCACTGTCAGTAAGCTCGTGGGAGACGCGGTCTGTCTTTCCTTAGACGTTGGCCAGTGTTTCACACGGAGATGGCCAAGGTTCAGGAGAGGTCAGAATGAGTGGGTTTCTTCAAAGGATACCCAAGCACAAAGAAGGCCGGGGTAAGTCTAGCAATATTCATAGTGCCAGAAGCAAAGTTAATGTGAGACCCAGACTTTGTTGCAGTGAGTGGTCCTATGCACACACAGTTTCTGTCTGCTAGCTACCATACGTGGTAGTGTTAGCACTGACTCCATCCTGTCCACGTTGTCCTGTTCCCTCAGTGTCAGCACATTTGCAGAGTGGATGAGCTATCTGTGGGCATATGTACGTAACACCATTTTTACGTACTGATGTACATGCTTAACTCTATGTTCTTCTTTCTTTAGGCTCATCTGTCATGTAATTCTTAAGATTCATCTATTTATTTGACAAGAGGAGTTACATAGACAGATCATGCATGCATGGTTTCAATCCCCTGGGGCCCAAAACAGCTTGAACTGGGCTGAGGCAAGGAGTCTAAAACTTACTGATCTGGGTTTCTCGCATGGGCAGCAGGGACCCAGCTACTTAGCCTATCGCCTGCCATTTCCAAGGTTGCCCAGAACAGGAAGCAGGATTGAAAGTGGAGGCAGAACTTAACTGCAGGTACCCCACATCAGGGGTGACCCGAATGATGCCTTAACCTGTTGTGCCACAATACCTGCCTTGTCACTTACCATGCAAATATGGCAAGACTCTTAGTAAAATACAATTTGTCTGTACTTAATGTACTAGATTCTTGCTATCATTTTAAACTTCACATTCTATACTAAATGGATTTAAAACATTAATTTTTAATGCTGACAATGTTGATGATTTTCATAATTCTGTCACACAACTCTGATATTTTATGCCCACCAATTTCTAGATAAAATTACTAACTCTTTTAAATATGTATTTATCTAAATGTAACTTGGAAAACACTTGGGAGTATTTTCTTTATTCTGTTGGACTTGGCAGTTTTACATCGCGTAGTATGCTCTGTTTCTGAAAGACCAAGGCAAGACCAAGTTGACTTTGTGTAACAGTCTGAGTTCCAGCAGGTTTTAGGTGCGGGAGAGCAATCTATGCTTGTGTAACTCTTATACTCCCCCATCAGACTTCGGCTGTGTCTGTGGTTCATGGTTATACATTATTAAGCACACGCCATGCTTTTCATCCACTCTGTACCACCATCCCTGAATGCTGCCAGGTTACATAAGGGACAGGACAGCAGTGTGGGAACCGGCTGCAGATCCAACACACCGCCCGGCACATGCACGTGTCGGGAGTGTTTCTGCATCTGACAGCCGTGCACTCCCATCCAGTGCAACGCTCCCGACAGGGATGGGAGGCAGGCTGGGGTCCAACGGAATTCACTGCCCAGACTCACAGTAGGCTCTCTTCCCTGCTGCTCCTCCTCCCTCAGACTGTTAGGGCTACCCTGTGATGTGGACAGAGTCGACTAGGACTTAATCAGGAGAAATAATGGGATCTTCGTCCTGGGATTTTGCAAACAGGGCCTGAACACCTGCTGCGGGCCAGTCGGATAGTCCTGGCCTTGATGTCCTTGTCTGTAGAGTGATCTGGATGACCTGGAGTTGAGTCCTTCTGACTCCTGGGAAGCAGGGCTTCGAGAGTGCCAACAGACAGCAGGAGGCGTCTGTTCACATTCACTCAGCCCTCTGCATCTCCACCTTTGCCTTGCAACAAATCATTTTGAAAAATTGAATTGCTTTATCTTTTGAGAATGATGGCAATACATTTTAGTTACTACATAGAAAGAAACAATCTTCACTTGCAAGATTTCCCCTTGTGGTGTGGGCCATGGGGCACAACAGGTTAAGCCACTACTCGATACTCCTGCATCCCACTCAGAGTCAATTTGGGTCTTGGCGACTCTCTCAATGCACCTGCGAGGCTGCTGCCACCTGCTCCAGTGCTCAGGTCTGTGTCACCCACCTGGCTGCCAGCTTCAGAGAGCAGCCGCCCAGCAGCCTCTCTTCCCAGGGAAGGACAGGGTCTCCAGCTCCTTCCTCAGGAGGACACTCCCACAGCTCCACCACACACCAGCAGTGGCTCTGTGGACAAGGTCGCCTTTTGTGTGGAACCTGCTTCACACAGCAAAAGCTTCAGAATGCAGTGAAATTCTGCCAACACCTGCCTCTCTCTCAGAAACTGGAGGTTTGGTTTTATTCTACCAGCAGGCGAGTGCTTCTCACTGGAGCCGCCTTGCATAGGGTATGGAGGGACCATTTTCCTGCCTGGTCATTTGCCATTTTAAAAAAAGCCAGATAAACCATTGTGATGCCAGTATCTGTACCAGCTATGCCCTTAGAAAGCTAGAGGAGGGGTGAGGTAAGACCCAGCGATGCAGGCAGGAGCCACAGTGCTCTCCTCCCTGGCACTGGAGACACAGACATTCAGGGAACACAGCAGAAATGCACTTTCTCAGTAGAGTGAGTTTGGCAGAATTTTGTACCACAGAGAAAAGCTGGCCCTGCTTATCAGCACGGTTCAGCAACCTGAGCTTCAGACCAGCAATGCCACATCGCACTCCACACTCTCGCAGACTTTTTCAGACGTTTGAGTTCCCTCCCATCCCATCTGCACAGGCCTGTTTATCAAAGCTTTCAGAGAGCAAACAGTACCCCACTTCCCTCAGTCACGAAGGCGCTCTGCCTAAGCGACTCCCTGCTGTGCTGGGGGGTACATTCCAGAGTAGGGGATGACTGAATTTACTGCCGGCCACCAAGAGGGGGTTTTGCCAAGGCACTAAGGCATTTGAAAACTCTCTGTATTGCAAGGGAGAAAAGTTATTTGGGGGAAAAATGAGAGTAGGTATTTGGAATAATTTCATAATAAATCCCGACACAGATCCAACTTAATCCCTAGGCCAAATCACAGCTCGGTGTAAATTTCCACAAATCACACGTAGGCCTTGTAGCGCTTTGACTTAAAAGCACTGTGCAGCTTGTCAAAGCCAGCATACACTTTCTAAGAATATGAATTTACAATTAAAATGAAGTATACTATCAAGGCACATTTTTTAAAAACATGGACAATGGATGCACAGTGCAGCGTATGCAGAAAGCTTTCTGGCACCTACGGTCAGCAGTCCCGCTGCCCAGCATGTGCCCATTCCCTGGGAGGGGCTGCTGGAGGCAGGGTGCCTCTCCCTGAGTTAACTGGAGTCTGACTTTCAGAGTGATTTCTGTTTTCACAACAGCACGTCCAGGCTCAGGTGCAATGGCTTAGCTAAACACGTGTGAGCTCGTGACAACCACAGTCCAAGTTCATTTTGTATTGGACTGAAAACTGGCATATTGGCCCCAATGACTAGGTGTTATTGTTTCAGCTGATTTGAATTCTGTGACTGGAAGTTAAAATGCAATTCCTCATTAGAAATCTCTGTAAACAGCACCTTAGAAGCACATATTTCATTCTTCTGTTTACATTAAAGAACAGCTGAAGCAAACACAGCTTGCACGGTGCGGCTTTATAATTTCCTTCCATGATTTGACAGTAGAAAAAAATGAAATTGTTGGGAGCAAATGCAATTGAAAGATGTATCTAAAATGGCTAGACAATTCAGTGCCCTTCAGTAGTCACACATGGCAAGAACACTTTCAGCCAGTTTCCCTTCTTAAGCCACACCGCACAGTGAATGCCATCTTCTGAGACTATACTTTTGACCTTGAAGACAGAACTTTGTGTTTTATGTCTCTTAGCAAACTTTCCAACGCCTCTGGGCCCCCAAGCGAGTTCGTCTAAAGCTGATAGCATCACGTTGGTGAAGTCGTGCCGTTCTCATTTTAATGACTCAGCATTCAAGGGCAAGGGGACACGCTTTAGCTCTCTGAGAATTGGATCTTCTTGTTGCATAAGTCTCTCAGCTTGCCGCCTCTGGAGCCGGTGCAGGAAGTAGCTGCAGTACACTGCACCTCAAATCTGCCTGCTGCACTCGGCTCAGGACGCCGCTGAGCTGGCAGAGATACGCAGAGGCAAGGCAGCCTGCTTTATGCCAACCAGAGTTTGCTGAAAGAGCTGAGGCTAGGGTAAGTTACTTCCTCCTGGACCAGGATCATTGGATTTTTCACTTGACTTGCATCCTTAATGATTATTCAGTTTCTCTAACAGAATGACCTTACAAAGTTTTGCTTTCTATTTTTCCCCTCCACCTGGCATTTAAGTCAATTCTGTGCACCCCTTTCTACTCAAGCGGAGCAACTGTCCTACACCAGTTCACTGCAGTCGGACATTCCCAAGCCCTGGTACTTGGAATGTAACGTAACAGTATTCCGAAAGTCAGGGAGAGCAGGTTCCCCAGTGAGCGGAAGGGCAGAGGGAGAGGCAGCACAGAGCAGAGCCATCTCCAAGACTCAGCCCAGCCTCTCGGCTCCCAGGCTCACGCCACAGACCACCTTTGCTAAGAGGCTTCGTTCTCTTACCTTGGATGTGAATCACTCTGTCCCGACCCAGGGTGTGGTTGTCCGACAGACGGTCAGCCCAGCAGATGGAAGTCAGCACCAGAAGGAGGAAAGTCTTCATGCTCGCAGCTCCCAGGGTCTTCCTCACTGCAAAAGCATGGCACACAGAGAGGCGTGTGAGCCAGCCAGCCCTCCCGAGTGTTGCACTGCACAACTCCTTACCGCCTTAGCATCAGAGAATGGGTCTGTATAACACTTAACCCAGTCCGCTCGGAGAGTTGCTGTAGCTGCCTCGGACAGCCAGCTTTGAAGGATGCCGGTCCCCCTGCTGCAGCCAGAGTCCAAACAGTGTTTAACTCTGTCTGTGCAGAGGCGTAAATCCTGAAGTTTCAAACAGTGTGGTTTCAGCAAATCGGAGTCGCAGCAAGTTACAAAGACATGTGGCAAGGACACTGCTGGACTCTTCAAAATGCGAAGCCTCCGAAGTTGAGCAGAGCAGTAGGAATATTTATCATCTAAATTAGGAACTGAATTTTAAACCATGGCAAATAAGGAATTTCTACATGAACCCTGACATTATCATTCATCGCACATGTATCTTCCCTAAGCAGGTTAGATTTGCTTTTTCTAAAGGGACACACACACACACACACACACACACACACACACACACAGCCTATTTAAGCAGAAAGAGCTCACTGTTACATTCACTCACCATCTTACACACCGTGTGATCTATGTAAGTAGTTGCAAATTCGGGACAAACTAGGCATGCAGCCTCTGCAGTCATCCTCATTGATTTTTCATTCATTGCAACCCAGCTTGCTGATGCACCAACGCAGCGTGCCAGGTGGGGTCTCCGCAGTCCACAGAGCCAGGGCTGCAGGGGCCAGGCCTGCCACCCCGGCAGGGCAATTAGGCAAATGAGGAGCCAAAGGAGATGCCCCAGGAGGAGCACCAGGCAGGGGCACCCGCTGCCTGTGATGTATCAAAGGTCGGCTTGTGAGGGAGGACACAACCTCTCTACTCCCAGAACTCCGCTGTCTGCAGCATTTGCCTGGAAAGAACTTGCGTGCGGAGCCCCTGCCACCAAGTGAGAGCTGGTCCTCTGGTGCACACAGTGGCCTAATGGCCCTGGCTATTTTTAAATCGGAGATGGCACAGGGCTGCCTGCTCCTGCTCGCGTCCCTCTTCTAGGAAAGCCTGAGCCCTGAGCCCTGAGTGTTCCTGGAGCTTCTTGCAGGTGGGCAGGCTGTGTGGCCGAGCCTGGCCCGCCTTGTTCATGAACCTTCCCCAAGTCTTTCCTGGGACTGAAGCAGCCTGTGGCAGCTTCCCCTCCATAAATCTGCATTGCTGTGTTACTTATGCCTTCAGTCCTTAGATACATAAAGGTGTATTTATTTCAAAGACAGAGAGAGGAGAGGCAGAGAGGAAGATCTTCCATTTACTGGTTCACAACCACATGGCCATAACATTGTGGTTAAGGCTTCACCTGGCTGTCCCCTGTGGGTGGCAGGGGCCCACGGACTTGGGCCATCTGCTGCTGCTTTCCCAGGCATATGGGACTTGAACTGGTACCCACATGAGACCCCAGCCCTGCAGGCAGGGGTTTCACCCGCTGCTCCACAGTGCTGGCCCCAGAACTTCAATGTTTTATATTTGCAAGGTTACCTTTTCTTTTTCTTCATTATGTCACAGAAAGAAGATGGTGGGTTAGCAAACTATGAAGCTGAAATGTCCAGGAAATCAGGAGTACTGTGTTCAAAATAGTCCTATTTTCATAAATTTATCTTCTCGTTCCTCGGAGAAACTTTCTTTGAATTGACTACATTTTGTAGTCCCTGTGTTTTGTCCCTGAGATTGTAATGAACCCAGATTACCTGTCTGTGGCCCAGAACTCTGTGGTGAACAAACTTACTTAAGGAGACATTTTGGAGTTAGGAATATAGCTGGGATAACTGCATGGCTACACAAATATGGAAAAATATGCAAAGAGCCACATGACATGTGTTCCTGGTGCCAGGACTCAGAGAGGTGGGGGACAGCCTTGAGTAGGTAACTCCACGGGCTGACTGTGCGGGAGGCACTGTTCAAGATGAACAGAGGCAGAGGATGTGCCGGAGTGAGTTCCACGTTACGGCTGTCACCTAGAGTGTGCGCACCCACGGAGGAGACTGAGTGGTGGAGACAAAGAGAGTCATATAGACACACATGCATTTACATGTGCTCTTTGCCACGGCCATCTCCTTGACTCGCATTTCCCCCTCTTACACACATGCCTGAATATCCTTTAATTCCATGCCATAACATTCAGAATCCTGTCACAAGGTATAAACTCCAACAAGTATCAACCCTGCAATAGCACAGCGTCCAGCATCTTGAGGGTGTGTGGAGGATCCGCTCACACTGACAAGCACAGCAGTGCCATTCTGCAGGAGACCTAGCATGTGCCAGGCTCCACGCCAAGCAGGGCGCGCAGCAGGGCTCCGGCAGCCCTCACGGCACATCTGGGAGACGCGTGCCTCCATGTCCCCGACACAGCAGCTGTGCCGCTGAAGGTCACACAGGCACTCAAGGCCAAGGTTTGGATTTGCCTTCCAGGAAAAGCAATGCCTACTTTCAGTTGTTCTTCATTTTCTGATAAATCTGTTACTTTTGCTACCATCAATTCCATTTCTTTAACATTAAACTACTATATTGGGCCAGGCGGCGTGGCCTAGCAGCTAAAGTCCTCGCCTTGAAAGCCCCGGGCTCCCATATGGGCGCCGGTTCTAATCCCGGCAGCTCCACTTCCCATCCAGCTCCCTGCTTGTGGCCTGGGAAAGCAGTCGAGGACGGCCCAAGGCATTGGGACCCTGCACCCGCATGGGAGACCCAGAGGAGTTTCCTGGTTCCCGGCATCGGATTGGCGCAGCACTGGCCCGTTGCGGCTCACTTGGGGAGTGAAACATCGGATGGAAGATCTTCCTCTCTGTCTCTCCTCCTCTCTGTATATCCGGCTTTCCAATAATAATAAAATCTTAAAAAAAAAACACATTAAACTACTATGAACTTAAATCTTTGACTTGTAAGTTCTGAAAAAAAGTTTGTTTACATACATGAGAAATCAGGACACACATTGTGAGACAATTTATATGCATTTAAAAAAATTTTGCACCAAAACAAATATTTTAAATTCACCTTCCAGAGACCTTTTGAGGAATGTGGCTGTGTGATGACAGCACAGGTACCTGGGAACACTCCCGAGGCCCTCCCGCTGGCCTCCTGCAGTCCTGCTGGGAGTGCGGGGAACGCTCCCGGCCCGCCTGCCAGCACAAGTGTTCCACCAATCTTGGCACAGGAGAAGCGGACATGGGCGCATCAACTCTGGGTGTCCCAGCAAGCTGCCAGCACCACACACGGACCTGTACTGGACCAAGGCACTGGAGGACAAAGGCCCTGCCACGAGGCCTGTGTCCTAGCGCCCAGCAGAGCGTGTGCAATGATCCCGTGAGTGACAGAGTCTGTGTCCTACTTTCGGGCATCAAGTGAGCCTGTCTCCTCTCAATGCCTGGCATGTTAGGTGTAAATGTGTGGTTTTAGAGATAAGGGAAATCTAGGGGAATTTCACTGGACCCCAAGTTCATGCTGTCCGTTTGTGGGCAGTGCTTACATGATTGAGGGTGTCTGCTGCCCTGATGTTATAGCCAGTTAGCTTCAATGAAAGTCCAAAGCAAAACATGTCCATCCCTGTCAAAGACAGTCCATAGGAATATGATTGTGGAGTGCAGCTTTGGGGCTGATAGAGGCTTCGTACCCTAGACCAAAGCCTACCAGTCTGAAGGAAATACAGATCTACTCTACTAATGCCAACAGTCTAATTCTGGAGTGTTGTTTAAGCACCTGCTGTGGCACAGCTGCCATCAAAGGTGACGGGGGATGGAGACCGAGAGGACGGTGTGCCGGCTGATTGCTCCCTGAGCTGCTGTCCCCTTGTAGGCTCTGACCTTGAAACTTTGTCCACTTGGTCATTTCTCAGCAGGTACAGTGAGGAGCTGGGGGTCTGGCAGCCTCATGCTTCCAAGTGCCCTCTCCGCCCACGTTATTGGTGCCCACAGGCCCCCAGGAATGCTGCCTGTGTTCTGCCACAGCTCCAACATTGTGTAGACTTCACCCTCAGGGTCACGGGGGTCATCTCTCCAAACCTAGGACAGGTTTGAAGTTCAAGTTGGAAACCATCCTCGCTGCAGGCCCAGTGCTGAAGGATGGAGATTAAATCAGACCTCTGAGAAGGACTGAGATGCCCACAGTGCTGGGCAGTTTACCCGGGTTTTTGCATGGAAGATGGTGAAAATATGAAATAACCAGGTTGCGATTAGACACACTGTATTCCTAATGAGGGGGATGTGAAACAAGGATGGCGAACACTCAGACTGGTTCGGATTGTCCTGGATATGGAGGGACGACAGTGAAGTGAATCTCATCTTTGCCTAAGCTCTAAAGTACACTGCACACCACAGGGCAGAATACTGCACTGCTGGGGATGTGCCCAGCGTTCCAGAGAACCCGCGCTTCAAAGGAAAAAGACAAAAGCAAGGTTGCTTAATTGGAGAACCATGACAGTCCAGAGAGAGAAAAGCTGCAGGTGCAGAATCCCAAGGCTCTGGACCGTCCTTGGCTGCTTTCCCAGGTCACGTGCAGGGAGCAGGATAGGAAGTGGGGCAGCCGGGGCACGAACCAGCATCCATATGGGATCCTGGCACTTACAAGGAGAGGATTAGCCAATTGAGCCATCATGCCAGGCCTCCTAGAAGGATTTTCTTGCAAAAGTCTAGGGGGCAGGGAGGAGGAGGAGGAGCCTGGGGCAGGAATGGAAACGAGCAGGAGTCCATGGCATCCAATGTTTGATATGTAAGCCATATACACTGATGTAGGTGAACAGTCTGAGGACGCAGCCCTCCGTATTTCCTGGCCTTGTCAGTGCCTGAGGGAGGTCCACGGACACTCAGCCAGTTATATACAAACTTCTTGGGCTTAGAACAGGTTGTTTAAACACAACCACTGTATTGACTATCCTATAATTGTAGTTTCCACAATTTACTTGTGGTTTCTTTGCTAATTAAAGCTCTTAGAAACCTCAGTGAGACATGGGTTTGTGCCACACAAATGAAATATGGGAGGCTGAACTTGGGATGTTGACGCATCTCAGAAACTTGTATTTGGGACAGTTTAAGTCATGTTTCCGATATTTTGTTGTCCCCGTCCTTTCCCGCACATGCCCAGGATTTCTGCCCTGCCCCTCCTTTCTCTCGCTTTTCTCTTCGTGCCGTACGTGTGTTCAGCACCTCCAGGTCTTGCCCATCAGCTCCTCACAGCTTTGTCTGACATTTGTTCCATAAACTACGCCATTTGCTAGGTTCCCGATCCTTCAAACCAGGACATGGATTATTCAGGAGAAACATTTCTAGGTTCATGGGGGAACAGCGACCCAGCCTGGGGCTATCGTGGGAGATGAGGAAATACAGTTGTGAGTGTGGTGGGAAAATTGGGTGACATTTCATTTTAGTCCTAGCTTTATTATTGCCTCTCTCTAGCTGTAGGACTCTGGAAGTAGTCATTCAATTACTTCCGGGTCAAGCTTTTACCAGCCAATGGAGGAAGTTGTCATCCAATGTCAAACTCTTCCATCAGTTGTTACACCGTTTGATTTTTTTTTCCTAACTAGAGACACCAGGCCCTCAGATGTCCTGATGCTGTGTTTTAGGACCCTGCTCAGCAATACAAGTTAAAGGTTTTTGTTAAGGATGGTATTAGCAATGTCTGCTGAAGGAGCAATTTGACTCACGGCTGTTTTAGTGGTTCTCCTTTGCTGCCTCCTGCTTGGAGAGCAGGGACAGAGTTTGGGACACACTTAGCAACCCTTCACTTAGCCACAGTGCATTGTTTCTGCCTCTTTTTGGCCCAGCTAAAACTGCCATATGTGAAATACGGCCTGGATTCCTCTAACACCAGCTTTCTGAATAGGACCTCCAGTGGTTTTATTCATTGGTTTTCTAAAACAAACATAATACTCACTTCTGCATCAAACCTCAAGTTATATCTGCATTTATAACATTTATAGGATTTGCCTATAGCTTCGTATAGGATATTTCTGATACACAGAAGTTATATTGGGAATTTTGCACAACAGAAAATGCAGATCATGAAAAAACTATGCATGGATTTCAATCTTTTTTTGCCAAAACAAACATCCCTAATTTCATCTCCCTTAAACTAGTTAGCGTAGGCCAGGGCAGCCTACGAAGAACAGGCAACGTGCTTTCCTATTTCTGAGTAACTCAGAGTTTGGAGTTACTGCATAAACAGATGGTGTTGACGCACAGGCCATACACCGTGAAAATGACCAGCAGGGAATAGCAAGGGATGTTTTTTTCCTGAAACACTAAAGGAATGTTCTAGCAATCATTAAAGTTTGGACTGTCCTCTCATTGTCACCTTGCCATCATGTACAAACTCCAATATGGGCAAAAGAAAAGAAAGCAACTTTCATATACAATTACTCTTTTACATCACTTGAAATTACGTAAAAATAACTTCTGTTATGCGTAAATGTGAATAAAACTAACAAGCTGAAGGACTACTTTCGAGTCCCATAAAAGTGGGCTTTAATCTAACATGTGCACATAACTGTGCATTCAAATGCCTTTGTTAACGGTTTTATAATTGAAACAAAAGTTTTTAAAATGTCAGAAATGGGGTTTATGTGGATAGAAACCTGATTCTGGCATCATTTTGAATTAAATCGCTTTTGAAAGTCTTTCTAGTTGAACTAGCACAGCAGTAGTTGAAGATTCCATTACACTTAGGACTTTAACATCCCTGCAGCTCTCAGCAGCTGTCGGAGAACCACTACAAGTGCACTGGTTCTAAAGGGACAGCGACATGTCTGCAAGCCAGGGTGCCATCACACAGCTGACAACCCCAAGTTCCCCAGGCAAGGTCAAGCCCAAGGCTGGGCTCTCCAATGCATTCCACCAGCAAGAGTAAACTGGTGCTGCTCCGGGAATTCGAGCAAGAATGACCTGGCTCAGAGAAGGGCGGATCGTGCAGATGTCTGTCCGCTCTGACTTCTTATGACATGCAACTAAGACTTTCAGGATTAGTGATTTGCTGAGGTATCTGACCATCCTAATGTGTGATTAAAACAATAGTCAATGTCCTAAAGAAATACTTCTAGTGTAAGGAACCTCTCTCTACTTCATACTGTACCCACCTTTTTGGCTGCCCCTTTTGAAAAAGTATTGTTTTCTATGATACAATTTAATAGGTATGGAAGTTCATCCCTGCCTCCCTCCCCAATTTCCCCTTCTAATACCCCCCCATATATCACAGGATAGTATTATAGTCCTTTAGTAACTACTATCTGAATGTATCATGGCATGGTGGGTATAGGCAAAGGTGGACGATCTAGTGCTTGCTGCAGAGGTGTATTTCAATGATTCATTGGGAGTGGAGACACGCACTGTAAATTTCCTTTACTTCTTGGCATGCTGGTATCCACGGTAAAGTTTGTCTATGAGAACATACGAATATATTTGTTTACCTGTATTTGTTTATTTTGTACTTTTGTACTTTGCATAAAAGAGGTCATATTGGACAGAATATATATATTTGTCCTTTTGGTTTACTTTGCTAAGTATGATGGTTTCCAATAGGGACCATTTTGTTGCTTTTTTTTACGGCTGAGTAGTATTCCACAGAGTAGAGAGCCGTGGTTTCTTCATCCATTCCTTTCTCGGTGGAGATCCTGGGTGATCCATGTCTTCACTGTTGTGAATTGTGCTGCTGTAAATTACAGGGTTTTAGGCCACTCTTTCAAATGCAGATTTCATTTCATATCCCAGGAGTCGGATGGCTAGGTCATATGGTAGGTCAATTCTCAATTTTCTGAGCTCTCGCCACTGTTTAAGACTCTGAGACCCTCAAACAGGTTTGCTGTTGCTCCTCATACTGCGCCAGAGCAGGACCTCCACTGTAATGGTCTAAGTGTTGTTTTGCACTTAAGTTCTCATTTAGAATGTCTTTAAGGAACCCATTCATTTTGAATGCATTTGCTGTGGCCCAGAGAAAAGCTAATATATTAATATACTCCTTAAAAATAAAAGATTTCTAATTTTTAAGCAGAGAATGTTCAGATTTCAAAATGGGTTGTATAAATCTTGGCTTTGAGTTTCTTCCTTTAAGACTTTTTTTCTTTGCTATTATCACAAAGAAAAAAGATGAAGCAATGATGAGGAAATGAAGAAAAGAGAGCCCATAATATTCTTGGTGAGAATACAGATTAGGACAGACAGCATGGAAAATTGTAGAGGCATGGTACAAAAGCATAAATACAGGGCCTAATACATGTCCTGGGCAATCCCTCCAGTGAGTGGACATCAGAGGAACGAGATAGTGTGTGGAAGACACACCTGTAGGCCCAGGTTTACGGTATCGCTGCTTGTTCCAATAACGGGAACTACCTGAGTGCCTACACACAAACAGATAAAGAGTGGGGCACAAGGAAATGCAGCTCTGCCCTTTGCAAAATCATGGATGGGACGGGAGGTCATTCTACCCAGAGAAATGAGTCAGACATAGAAAGGCAATTCCCATGTGACCTCGCTCACGTGTGGACTCTACCCCACGGCTCTCAAGACCGTCTGGAACAGCATGGGCAGCCAGAGGCCATGGCCAGATGAGGCAGCGAGGTTGGGGGAAAGTCTGCCAACAGATGCTGAATGCCAGACAGGAGAAAGATGTTCTGGGCCCCACTGCCCAGCGGGTCAGTAGAGGTCAGGATAATGTACTGTGCATTTC